>NC_047524.1:4315670-4649003 GCF_902827115.2 Pseudochaenichthys georgianus | reverse complement strand
AAACAATCCAATAAAAACTGCCGCACAGCTGATTTGTTGTTGTTTTTTTACTTTGAAGGGTCAGCTACAGGCTTTAGACCTTACTTTGGGTCGGCGTTGCGCTGCAGGTACTGTTTCAGGTACCACAGGAAATGTTGCTGAGGCAGGAACAGAGCCACACACAGAGACAACAGCTGCCAGCACTGCAGGGGGACATGGGGAAAAGAGACCATTTGTAATATACAGGATCTTTTGAAACCTTTTCAGCACTCTGCTTCGTATTCTGAGTTAACAAGCCCAGTATGGTCATATTATTTTAATTAAAAGTTAAAATACATCAAAATCAACCCGCAGGCTGACCTGTGTGAGGGAGTAGTTGTGAGGTGTCCGGCGGTTGGTCTGCTTGATCAGCTGGCAGTAAATTTCATTCTGCAGCTCGGGGTGGGTCAGGCACACTTGCAAAGCATTCTGGGCCAGCGAGGTGTGGTAGTCGACTGAAGGAGACTCAGCCAGGACGTTGATGAAGAGCTGACAGGACTGCAGGGATGAAAATACTTGTTAATATTTTACATCTGACACCAACTTCCAGAGCACTAACTGTTTAGTCCTAATTATTAAAATATATACTGTTGAGTAATTAATTCAACATTCTGTTTTATTTCATTTGATTTTACATTAAGATAGTCATCACTAATTTCTGCATTTAACTTGCATTATTGTGCCACTTTATATATGACAATAAAACCTTAGAATCTGTTTTGAATCTACCAGCAGGGGGAGGCAAGTACACACCGGAGACTAAGGCAAGGCAAGGCAAGTTTATTTATACAGCACTTTTCAACACAAGGCAATTCAAAGTGCTTTACGAAAAACGAAAGACATTAAGAAAATGGCATTAGAGTTTGCATCTTAAAATAACCCTAACCCTAAAACTCCAGGTGATGATAAACCAACAAAACACATGAGGTCAGTATGAGCCCTAATGTGTATGTCATTATTATTTGTCTTTATCCAGTGGGACAGTTGAAGACAAAAGAACCAACTCGTCAGATTCATGAATACTTCAAAGTCCCTAGACTTGAAAAGTGTGTCACTCCCATTCACGGTGTCTCTTTGTGTGTGTTGGGTCTGTTTTTAAGGCTGGCTGGTCAAAGAGAGAGCCGATCCATTCAACTTTCCGTCCCATAGTGGAGCGTCTGCAGTGGGGGTGGGGGGGAGGGGCTTCTGGGTGGGCGCACTGAGGGCCACAGAGTTGAAAAAAGAGGAAAAGGATCTAGCATCTCTCCTACAAGGTCCCTGTTCTGCTCTGATCTTACTTCTCCTCCCCCGTCCTGTAGCTTCCATTTCCATATCTGCCACTCTGAGGACCCTGACCCCCCATGTCTCCTCTTTAAAGGGTTGCCTTTCACACTGCCTGTCAACCGGAGGACCGGTTAGCCTCAATCAGAGCAGATAATCAAGACCATTATCTCTCTTCCACACTTTTAATGAGCTGGGGCCCTCGTCCTCAAGCCTTTGATCGGCTTTCGAGGCGGGAGGGAGGAGAGGAAGAGGGTCATAGAGCGCATCCGGGAGAAGAGGGGGTGGATGATGCCTTGCGCAGACTCTCGCAGAAGAGGAGAGAGAGAGGGATTCGGAGAAAGGTATGAAAGGAAATGGAATAGCAAGAGAGAGACAGAAGGAGGGGGGGGGGAGAGGTGGAGAGACAGACCTTGAATAGCTTGAGAGCTTCAGTCTGCAGAGCTTCAGAGGGCAGAGTGCTGAGAGGCGAGCGCAGACCCTCCTTACAGAAGCTCAAGGCCTCGCTCTTCCACAAGGAGGATTCTGGGAAAAGAAGGAGAAGCACACACACATTGAGAAGCACACACACACACACACACAGGCACAGACAAACACAAAGATTGAGTTTCAAAGCCGCAATGACTCGGGACAGCTGAAAATCTCAAATTCACACACACTGCGCTGCCGTCGTAAACACAGTCTGCAGCGTGGATTAAGACCGCCACACGGAGCGGATCAAAATAACACGGAGCATGCTACTGACGGCATTTGACTCCACTTATAGAGAGAGCGTAAAGCCTTTCAGTCGACTACACATCTACTGTGTGTGAGGGGTATACATATCTCCAGTGCTGACTATGATATGCAGTGTTCAAATGTGATGACATGTGTTTATGTACTCTAGTCTGTACCAACAGTTATACATTACTTTTAATGTCACTTTTAGTTCAGCGTCAAAGCTACAACTGAGGACGCCGAGGTCGTGCTATCATGTATTTTTTGTGTGAAGTTGTAGCTTTTAAAGATGGAGAATTAAAACACACAACTGGTGGTTATTTCACAGGATGATTTAAGATGTTTCAAACCTGATTTACTTATACTTTATTGCTTAAAGGCAAACTAAATAAGTACAGCTAGGTTTTAATATCGGTGCATATTAATCACTTTACTTGAGGGCGTGTAAATATGGTTTGACCAGTTACTTAGTAATATGATAGAGCAAAGTAGCTTCTCATTGCTTATACATTAATATACATGACATATGAATTCTCACCTGGGTCTCCCTCTGCATCGAGGAGTTTACCGATCAGCTGCTCGTACTCTGTTCCCACTTTAAAGTTTGCACAGCTGCCGGCAGCCACTGTCAGGTGATACAGCCATGTGTCCTGAGTGGGGAAACAAAGCATGACGTCATTAATCAACCCCATGCCCGAGGATGCTCACATCTCCCTATATCTTCATGACATCAATGCAACATCACCTTCTCCTGCTTGGTGCCGATGAGCAGGTATGTAGGACTCTGGTCTCGGGGTTGGACCACTAAGGTGCAGTGTGAGGAGAGGAATCCTCGATTGCCGGATTCATAGTCCTCGTCCGAGTCACAGGAGCGATCCACTTCCTGTACGGAGGCGGAGCGTATCTGCAGCTGACCCAGAGGCAACTGAGAGGAACAAAGTCAACAGGGAATTAAAGTAGTGGGAACTAAGATAAAACAAACAATAATAATAATAATAATAATGGGTTCCATTTATAAAGCACTTCATATTTGAATTCAAATCCCGAAGTGCTACAAGTAGTGAGCATGAACAGTATAAATAAACATTACACAACACGGTAGAATTAATAAAAAAGCAATACAAATAAATAAAAAATAAATAAAAGGGTGATAAAAAGGTCTAGGCAAAGGCGTGGAAGTAAAGGAACAAGCTCAATCACAATCAGAAATGCTGTTATCCAACAATCTTTACATTGTTTCAGCAAAGATTTAGGCCAGATATATAAACACAGAGGTAAGCAAACATTCACATCAAAATGGGTTCACATTAATTATATTAGCAATGAGGAGCAGTGATAAAAGTAAAAGTACTGTGTTAGCAGTAAAAATAGTTACACTGACATAATAACACCTTATTTCTCTTGTATAAGCAAAGGCTGTAACCACCAGTCCTCTATTGTGAAAAACCTATTATTCTGTGCAGATCAAGAAAAACACCAACAAGTATTTATTTACAAAATCTTTTCTGAGGAAGGTTTTCAAATAGTAAAAAAAAAAGATAAAATGAAAAGCAAGCGTGGCATGTTATGAGAAAGGAGTTATATACCTTGTCTTCCTGATTACGATAGTAGTAGAAGGACTTTCCAACCAAAGAACACCACACCAGCTTAGAGTGTCCGTGTTTGACCTGAGACAAGAAATCAGTGTGAGAAAAGTATCAGACAAAAAGCCCCAACTCTACCCGGCCGATTTTCCAAACAGAAGCAAAAGCATGACTCGTGTTTCTATAGTTTTGTATGCTTTGAAACTCAGACAAAAGACTTTAGAAAAGCTAGACAGATGTTAGTCCACATCTGATCAGCAGATGTCCCCGGAGCGTCCAGTAAAGTATGTGAGACAGCTAACTTCATATCCACACTCGCACACCTTCCCTGTAGTGTGTTGTATAGGTTTGTGTGCATGTATACGGTCTGCAAAGGCTCCGATCCCTGTGTTCCCTCCAGAGAGAGTTTTCTCTTTGACCTAAGACTTTCATCGTCATAACTACACTGTAGCGACGTATGACTAATAAAAGCCTTGCACCTTGAACATCTCCCCCCCTGCCTGAAAAACCTCCATTGGACACCTTTCTTTACCTCCATAACAAAGTGACATCACTATGTTATGGAGGTAAACCTATTGGCTAGCACTCCAAAACATTGTACGTGTTGGACATCTCTAAGCGGTTGACCAATCAGAGCAGACTGGGCTCTGGTTTCAGACAGAGGGTGAAAAGAGGTGCTGCAGCACAGGCAGTATGAGACAAATGAAGAGCTTTTTGAACATCAAAGCATGGAGACATGTCCCAGTAGAGACACTACAAACTGATATGATTTTGAAAATGAGCATAATTGAGTTCCTTCAACCAGGAATGCAGCTTCTGGTGATCATGGAACATCACTTCCAGCAACAGTCCTCTTTCAGAGAGTTTAAGAAATGTGAATGTCGTCACTTGTGGATGCCGTGGACCCGGAGCCAGCTGTGACCTCAGAGGGTCAGCAGCGCTGAGAGGCCTGTCTGGACGGAGATCACGTCATGAGCAGCAGATCAAAGACCACTCTCAGGAAGGGGTTTGGGGTTTGGTGAGAGGCTGTCAGTCATCCGTCAGAGACCCATCACTCACACCCGTCAGATGTTTAAGTGTCTTAAGTTAACCAACAGACGGGAGGATAAGGGAAGGCAGGGAGCAGAGGAGGGAGGGAGGGAGGGGAGGAGGTCTCAAGCATTCCAGCAGCTCAGGCCTAACAACCGTGTCCCAACGTGAAGGAGGTTTTCAAGAATCTGCTTCGAGTGCTCCGTCAAACCCTCCCCACCCCGACGACAGGCACTGCTATATCTGTCTGAAAGAGACGTTAGGGCTGAAAATGAGTTCTTTCCGCCATCCTCTTCAGCTGGCTAATCTATACCTCATGCAATGGAAGTGAATATCAGTAAGGATTATTCATGCAGGGGTGTCAAACTCAATTTCATTGCGGGCCACATCAGAATTATGGTTGCACTCAAAGGGCCGGTTGTGACTTTAAGACTATATAAAAATATAATAAATAATGTATTATATGACATTATTGCCTCTGCATTGGATTATTATCGGATAGGGTAATAACTTCATAATTAACTACGTCTGAAAGCAGAAGTCTAGGGCAAGTCTCTTCAGTGAGCATGTCACAAAACAAGATGCATTGTGGGACATGTAGTTTATGGGCAACGTGCTCCTGTAAAGCGGCATGTAACCGTATAATAAACGTATTATTCTTTGCATGCGGGCCACATTAAATGAAGTCGTGGGCCGGATTCGGCCCCCGGGCCTTGAGTTTGACACCCCTGACCTAGAGTAACAGACCAGCTAAAAACCAAGTAAAGTTAAATACATTATTTCAGTAAAAACTGTGAAACAAGTGACTTTTTAGGGAAACATTATTGCAGCAAGTCTGAATTTAAGTGTTTTCAAATGCTATAAAAACTTGAGCTATAAAAATCAGTTTTTCAATTAGCAGAATTGTTTTTGTTTATAATCTATTCATCGATAAAGTAATTTTTTAAGCAAACTTCTCAAAGGAATATTTAATTTAGGACTTTTTTGTACTAACTTTCATACAAATATTTTATATTTACATCTAGACTACTCCCACAACGACACAGTCGTAATGCTAAGCTAAGCTCATTGTCTGTCGTTACACATTGAGCTTTTAGACAGTCGATGTATTTATCTGATCATCTCATGCTCGGAGAAAAGCACTTACTGTCTGCAATACCAACGTTTCAGGGTCTCTAACTGACCTTTGTGAGCCAGCCCCTCACAGTGGGCCTGGCGGTGGTGGTCTCCACGGTAACGGGGCTGCTGGCCTGGACTCTGAGGATGTTCTGCAGCACCCGGATCCACTCCTCCAGGATGTTGGGAGAGTCGGCGGTCAGATAGAAGGTCTTCTTCTCTGTGATCAGCTGAGTGGACGGAAAAAGGGAGAAATATGGGGGAAATGCTTCAGCCGAGCCCGAGACTGAGATAGTTTCATCGCGTCAGAGGAGACGAGAATCAGCATCCAGGGAAACATTCCAGACCAACGCTACACCTGATGTCATTTTAAGCTGCTCCTCTGGTATGCAGCAGTAAAGCTCCACTGTGATGCAGCGCTATAATAAGAGTGCTGGGTGTGTGAAGCGGTGTGTGTCCACTTACAACTCATGCCGACATCGTATACATCGTAAATCTATAAAAACTACTATTGTAATTCTTTACATAACCTGTAGCAGGCTGCAGCGTAATTCATACCCTCCGTCTTAAAGTGTTCTTACACAACTCCAAGAACTGTTTGGATAGTCTTCTCCTGATGTAAGGTTTGTTTTCCACTTACTTGAAATGTCTGGGCTCCTTCTCCCCGGACTATACTGCAGGACGAGTTCAGCTCGATCTGACCCTGAGGTTTCCTGATCACGTCACTCTAAAGACACACACATACACACACATACACAAGAAACTTAACTTCTGTCCACAATGATTTGTATGAATCCAATCACAAAGTTTGTAATAACAGTGATGTATTTCAGCTGCAGCCGACGTACACGCACACACACACACACACACACACACAACATGCTGAAATATTCGTGCAATGTTTTTCTGTGCAGACAGCACACCCCTAGAAGGAAGCAGCAGCCGGCTCACACTCACAGGAGATTTGTAGTAGAGGATCTCTCCGTTCCTCAGGATGAACCAGCGGCGCTTCCAGGCCTTCACCTGACTGCCCATCTTCAGCAGGTACCCCGACTTCTCCAGCATCTCCTGCACACACACACACACACACACACACACACACACACACACACACACACACACACACACACACACACACACACACACACACACACACACACACACACACACACACACACACACACACACACACACACACACACACACACACACACACACACACACACACACACACACACACACACACACACACACACACACACACACACACACACACACACACACACACACACACACACACACACACACACACACACACACACACACACACACACACAGACAGCTCAGAGGTCATTCAAACACACCCGACTGACGGATCTGCCGAACTAAAATTGTTTGCTGGTCATTATTTATATAGATTCAAAGGCTTTATTTTTCACATGCAACTCACAGGCCCGGTGCTCTCGCAGGAGTAGGAGGAGGTCCGCTGCACTTTGTGTTCTGGTTCAGAGTAGTCGCTGTCCAGGGAGTATGCATCTGGAGGAATGGCATAATCGCTCTCGGAGCTGATGGAGGACATGGACACACCTAAGAAAACAGGACACATTGCGTATGGAAAGGTACAAAAAGTTAAAAAAGCAAACGAGGGATAAAAACACAGAAAATAAATTATACATTTCTTGATTCAGAGCCAGCGGGGAGCAGTAGGTTGGAGACGGAAGTTTCCCAAATGGGAAATCCAGACTGTGAAGTCACTTTGAGATATCATCAGTACGTGATGCTCAATGCATTGAGTTGTGAATGTCTCTTGTCTGCTTTCCCTTCTTCTAATTCAGCTAGTGATTTCAAATGTATCTTGGTACTTTCTGTCCTTCCCATGCAGATTCTTCAAACTGCATACCATGCTGGTGAACGGACACAATTCTGTCTATTCTGTGTTGGTTATCTCTCTGTTTGAATACAAAATAATGGGGCAGAATGGTGCTCAGTCTGTCACAAATTACTTTACATTTAACTTAGCTTGTATCCAAAGACAGTGATCACAGTTTTGGCCATGCCTACAGGAGCAATGTGGTGTTCAGTATCTTGCCCAAAGACACTTAAATGTCTAATGCCCCTTTCACACCAGCGCCTTTTCAGCTCCGGCTTGGAGCTAGAGCCTGAAAAGCGCCGGGTTTTCCAGTTCACACCGGAGCTGCGCCGGCTCTTAGCTCCGGAATCCGCTTCATTTCCAGCTCCAAAAAATTGTCGGTCCAGAGGCAAGAGCTTTGGAGCTAAGAGGTGACGTCGCTTACGTCTCTCTTACGTCGAGGCGTGCAGGAAACTAAACCCACCTCCCCTGATCATGGGTCGACTGTTATGCCTGCCTACAAGCAGTAGTGCCTATAAACACACTTTATAAAGTCAGGCAACACTAACCAGGCTTCGTGTGATTCTGTTTATTTGTGCCTTACTTTGACCATCCGTTCGCTGTTATCGATCATTGTGGAGAGAGGCAGACGTGTTGTTTTGTATTATTGCAGCTATCGGATGCAAGTAGTCAGTTTAGCTTCGGTTGCTATGCCAACATCACCCGTTTTATACCAGAGAAACTTTCATAACAGCGTTGTGATGCCAAACAGTGTCAATTCAGACTGACACACATTCACTTAGGCTAAGGGAACTGGGGATATGCATCAGCTGCTTGTGTGAGTCGGACAGTGAATACTTTAGAGCGGCCGCTGCAGTGTGAGCTAACCGGGAGCTAACGGGAGAATAAACTCCCGTGGAAGAGCAGCACTGCAGCGGTCGGTAAATGCTGCAGAAACACATGAATAAACAATGAACCACGGCACTCTGGAGCAAAGTATAAGGTTGGAGAAGTCGTTATTCAATTTATTCTGGCTTCGTGTGATTAAAAGCAACACGATCATCGACCCGACGCAGTTGTTGTTGTTGTTGTTGTGAGCTGCCGTAATGGCTGCCGTTGGGGGGCAAATCAGCGATGTAAACGGTGACGTCATGACGCAGCAAGGGCAGCTCTGGGGCGCCAGTGGGCGGTGTGCACAGAGCGGGAGCTGAAAAGGGAAACCGGAGCTGAACCAGAAAAGCTCCCGCTCGGAGCTAGAAACTGAAAAGCGCTGGTGTGAAAGCCGAGGGATAGAACCACCGACCCTCCGATTGGTGGAAAACCACCCCCTGAGCTACAGCCATAGTTAAGGTTTTTTTTTCTTCAAGGGCTTTTTTTTTGTGACCAACTTTTTATTGTTTTTTTTTGTTTTGCCCTCACAAAAGGGACTTATACAGATACAAATGATATAGACAATACAAAAGACAATTTTTTTTTATAGCATAACAATTTATATGAACTGTAACTACTCAGTTACAGTCTTAATTTGTCTGCCCTGTGCTCCCCCTCACCTCTCTTGGCGGCTCTGGGGCTCCCGGGGACGCTGCCCTTCTTGTCGGGGATCAGGATGGAGGTGCGTAAACTGGCCAGAGAGCTGCTGTCGTCCTCAGACCCGGAGTCATCGTCAGGCAGAGGAACGCTGCTGATCTGAGTGGCTTTCTGAAACAAGCATCCGAAAGAGTAGAATCAAAGGTCACCTATTCTGCAAAATCCACTTGTTCATGTCTCTTCTACATCAACATGTGTCCCCTCTTCTTCATGTCTCTTCCACATCAACATGTGTCCCCTCTTCTTCATGTCTCTTCCACATCAACATGTGTCCCCCTCTTCTTCATGTCTCTTCTACATCAACATGTGTCCCCTCTTCTTCATGTCTCTTCTACATCAACACGTGTCCCCTCTTCTTCATGTCTCTTCTACATCAACATGTGTCCCCTCTTCTTCATGTCTCTTCCACATCAACATGTGTCCCCTCTTCTTCATGTCTCTTCTACATCAACATGTGTCCCCTCTTCTTCATGTCTCTTCCACATCAACATGTGTCCCCTCTTCTTCATGTCTCTTCTACATCAACATGTGTCCCCCTCTTCTTCATGTCTCTTCTACATCAACACGTGTCCCCTCTTCTTCATGTCTCTTCTACATCAACATGTGTCCCCTCTTCTTCATGTCTCTTCTACATCAACATGTGTCCCCTCTGTGTGAAGAGACTCTGAAAGTTTGAGGAAAAAATATTCGCTCACATTTTGTCCTGATCCATTTCTATAAAAACCTGTCTGAAAATGAGCTGATCAGATTTTGGCCATTTTATGATGTCATAACGATGTTTTGTCTTGTGTAACCATTAGCCAATCAGCAACCAATGTAACCCCCCCCCCCCCCCCCCCTTATCACCTGAATCTCCTCCTAGAGAACCATTGAGTTCTTTTTAACCAAATCTCTCTCAGAAGGGCGTGGGGAGGGGCTCCTTATTTTAATCTAAAGTAACAGACAGAGAATCAGCACTTTGGATACAGGGCTGAAACAGAGGGGATTATGGGTAATGCTGCAATGATCTTATGTGGTGTTTGGAGCCAAACACTTCAGAGACATGTTTTGTATCTGAGGCCTGTGATATATTGATGAAAAACAGTATAATAGGGGACCTTTGAGTAAAACACAACCTAAAACAATAATATAATAATAACAGGAATATTTCACTCACCCCTTTCAGTGTGGTGTAGACCGGTACATTGATATTCTTGTAGATCAACTGGGTGAACGGACCTGCCGCTGGATATTGGGGTAAAGTGGACCCTGCAACATACACATTTTGTATTCAGAATGTATATGTTTTTATTTTCTTATGAAATCTACACAAAACATAGCAGAGCATTTGTTTACAATATTTTAAATGTGTAAATATTTTAAATATTTACACATATATGTTAGTAATGGTGTAGCTAGTTTTATCTTACTCCAGGTACCGTGTAACTGAAGTCTTATTTAATTGTTGATTATATTTCACATCCTTAATCCAAGTCTGCAAAGTAACTAAAAGCACGACACAAATGTGGTGGTCACAAATGAAAATGAAAGGAACAAAATGCCATTGTAATTTTTACGTCTGAATAGCTGCTAAGGAGGAAAAAGAAAGTAGATCTTATGTATCTATTTGAAGTTACATCCACCTAGGTCGGAGGTAATGGTTTTGCTTTCCCAAGCAGGGTCACAGAAGAACTACCGGCCTAATTGTCATGAAAGTGGGTGAAATGATGTAACATGGGCCAACTAAGAACCCATTAGATTTGATGTGGATCGAAATCAGGAGGCGGATATAATAATTATATTTCTTTTTCAATGATATTGAAAGACAGGGCATTTGGCCTTTGAGAAGGTCTCAGAGTGGCACACATTTGCAGCAGGAGGAAAGTACACGAGGGTTACTGAAAGATAAGTAGTCTTGAGCATCTTCTTTTTTTAGATCTGGCCCTTTGTATTCAATCTGAGATCTGAACGCTCCGACAGATGCACCTTAAGGCACCGACATGAGAGGAGGCTGAATGAACCACTTGGCAGTCAGAGCGCTGTCAGACCTCGCTGTCTGCATCCTGACAAAATGGAAGACGTCGGGACAGAACGCACCGCAGTAATTACACCCAGACCACCTCCTTTCATCGCGGCTGATTAAAAAGCTGCTTCTCCCTCAGCCCCTCTTTACACCCCCCCCCCCACTCTTACACTCTTTAAAGAAAAGAAAGGGAGCCTCCTGAAGAGAGAGCAGTCCACACCTGTGCAGGTGTGTGTAGCCTCGGGCCGGAGGAAGTGACATCAAAGGCGGCTCTGACGGATCCAAACCCACCACACAGCTGAACGACATGTCCCTTCAGAGTAGTGACTCCTCTCCACACCACCCAGGCTCATGCAGAGTTATACACGGCTTCGTTTGAATTACTTTATTCTTAGATCTTTAATGGCTTTTTTAATTGTCCTTTAGATGTCCTAAATAATGTTTTTCTTTTGAAATGCTTTTAATATATTAAATTAAGGAATTGTAATTGTCCAGTTGAAATATGCAGTATAAAGAAACTCGCCTTTACACATGATAAACTTATTTGTTCTTTCTTTCTATTTGCATTAAACGGACAATACATGGATGTTAAAGGAAAGTGTATGTAAGTGTGAGAGTGGCTAGTTTCAGTCTGCGGGGGACTCACCTCGCCCGGGGCCCCTGGCTCCAGGACTCGCCTCTGATACTCTCATTCCTGACTTTGCCACAGCGTAGATCCGACTCTCCTGCAGGGAGAACAAAGGCCGTTATATTCCCCCCTCACTCCACTCAAACATTCAATATAAACACTTTCAGACGGTACAATATTATGTCGTCATTAAAGGAATAACATTTCGGGAAATACACCAATGTTCACAGTTTTCAGTACGATAGATATTGCTCTCATAGGGGTACGGTAAATCTGTTATACTGCTACCAGCTGGTTAGCACACCTCTACCACTCACTTATTTACATATTATATCTTGTTTGTTAAATCTGTGTGAATAAAACAATTTGTAACGTTACAGAAAGTATTGATGGGAATATTTTTAGTAGTTTCTAAAATTGCAAATGTCTCCCCCTTTTTCCGTCTATGTGCTAAGCTAAGCTAACTGACTGCTGGTCGCTTCATATTTACTGTACAGACATGAGAGCGGTATCAACCGAGGCTCCGGGAAGTGACAGCTACACAGAGATATTGCTCATGCTTGCATGTAAGACTCAAACAAGACTCATACCCATGAAGGGAAGCGGTGTAACGGAGGTGTTGGCGGAGGATCGAGCTGATCCTGTTCGCCTGGGAGTCCCACGGAGGAGGAGACCCCCCCCCGGCACAGCTCCTCCAACCCAGACCCCTCCACCACCCCGTCCATGCTGTCAGGGAGCCCATCATCAATGTCCGTCTCCTCCACAACCTGCGAGAAGGGCGAGGTGCCCGAGCTCTTGAGGGTGGAGCAGGTGGAGGAGGGGCTCATGATGTCGATGCTGACGTTGAGCTGGTGCAGGCGGTCCAGGCCGGGCTGCGGCTGGCTGTAGTGCTTCTTCACCAGCTGGATGCTGTCCCTGGGGGTGAGGGGGGTCCGGACTTTAGGGAGCGTCATGCTGGCGCCTGATTGGTGAACTGAAGGATTGGGGAAGGGGTTGTTGGTGGAGGGGGAGCGCGACAGGAGGGGGCTTTTGGGGGTTATCCTGAGGGACAACTCCGGGGAGCTCGGGCCGTGGGCCATCTCGTAGGCTGAGGAGGAAGAGGAGGAGGAAGAGGAGGAGTGGAGGCACTGAGAGCGGAACTTGCTGTTGAGCTCATCGGAGGAGTTGTCTCTGTCAGAGCCTCCTGCCGGACCCTCGGGGACCACCAGCTGCTCGGGACCACTGTTAGACACCGTGTCATGGGCCCTCAGGTCCCCGAGACAAACCGCTTTACTGCTCTGCTTCACGTCTGAGGAGACACAATCATAAGATTTGAGAAAAAGATAACACGGATGAAACAATGTTTAAGGAAATATTTGTTAATTCTTATGAGTAGCGGGGTGTGGAAATGTATCGTGCCACATAAACGTCACTATATAAGTAAATATGGATCAGAAAATAGTGAATATGGTTTTTTTGCTTTAATATTGAGTCATTTGAATAAATCCAAGCAGAATACAAAGGATCCACTTGTTGACGATAAGAGATGCGTTTAAGAAAGTTATTAGTGAGGCACCAGATGATGATAATTATAAAGATTAGTGTTTCAACAATAAGTTATTTTTGGAAGGTAATTTATTCGGAATGCACCTGGATTCATGAACATGTTCTATGGTTTGAGATAACATGTGTTAAAATGCTTGTAAGTTTTTATAAACACTACTCTGTAGAATAAGCAAAACACTTGGGAAATCTTCAACTGGATTTTGGTAAGGCTTTCATTAGGCCACATGCCTCAAAAGTTTCCTGCTTCCCTTCCCCAGATGATATAAAGTAAGTTCAGCAAACCTGTGGGCGAGGTCTTGATGTGAGAGGCTCCTCGGGGGCCGGCCTGCCTCCAGCTGTCCTCCGGTGCAGGTGGGGTCTCGGGGCAGCTGGGGGGAAACAGCGGGCTGCTGGGCACCAGGTTGGTGTCCATTACAGGAGAAGTGGCAGGAGATCCAGAGGAGGCATGTTTCTCTAAGAGAGCTGCAGGAGAAACACAACACCTGTCACTCAGTCTCTCTCCACTGGAGCTCTGGGAAAATATCGTAACAGAAACATTCAATCCCTACGTGTCTACATGACCTTTTACTGTACAACCGCTAAAATAATACTGACAATATCTGCTATATTTGAGCAGGAAATAGGAGTGCATTGCCCAAATTTACTTTATGAATTGTAATCTAATACTTAACTACAGCAGACATTATATTTAAAAAAATTGTAAACGTATTTACTTTGTTTATTTACTATTAGTGTTGGACTCTCATAAAGATCGTGGATGGGAAAGGCTTAGAAAAAACATTTTTTTTTTTGGATGCAGCACTCTGTGAAAATCATACAAAAGAAAGTAGTACCCTGTATAGTATAATCAGACTTGAAAGACATAAAATGAAAACTCTTTCCAAATGAAGTTGCTTCTGTCGGTATTTACCTTGTAGTTTGTCCTGCAGCAGCATTATCTGTTCTGTCTGCTTCAGGTTGGCCATTTTAAGCTTCTGGTTCTCTTGCTCCATCTGCAACAAAGCACACGTAATTATCTTAAACAACACTTTTTACACAACGTTTATAGTTGAAACAATAAAATGTGTTTCTATCTTTTAAATTAATATTGTAATTTGAGTTTTTATGCAAGTGTTATGACCATACTTGCCAACCTTGAGACCTCAGAAATCGGGAGGATTTCAAAACGACCGCGGAAGGGGGAGGGGGGGGGGGGTGCTAATGGATCCCCGGAGCTGTTAAACTGTTAGCGCCGGAGCCTCGCAGCGGGTTAGAACATCTACACATGCTTATTGTAGTTGCAAGTGCACGGCCTTGCTGCCTGTAGCACTATCCTTGATGGAGCATATGTGTGGTAGAGTTGTCCATTCTTGTTGTTTTCTGTGACTATCTTCCTCACCATTCTGAACACCCTCTCACTTTCAGTTGCGCGCGCTACTAAAGAGACGCGCTACCATGGAAACCAAACAATGGTGTAGCTTTTAAGTCCGAATGGAAACAGTTTTTTGTCAGAAATCGGGAGAAATGCGGGAGAAATATGAACCCGCGAGGAAACCGGGAGAGGGCAATGAAATCGGGAGGGTTGGCATGTATGGTTATGACTCTTAGAACTACTTAGTTACAGAGAAATGTGTCTTCATAATCATTTCTGAGTGTTTATAACCAGCTATATTTAAACATTTCTTGTTTCCACAGGTGTCGTCTCTCAGCTGGGTGAGGGCTTCGCTGAGTCGGGGTGTTTCTCTGCACGTGTGAGTTTACCTCTTTAAGCTTAAAGGTGACCCAGTCTTTAATCTTGGCCGCCTTCTCCTCGATAACTTTGGCCTCCTGGGCTCTGACTAAGATCTGCAGGCAGAGAAAACAGGGTTCTGGGATTATTTAACCGACACTGCATGAACATAAATGGACATGTCTTTCTTTATCTGATGCTCCATCCTTACCTGTTTTTCCAGCTGCACCTCTAATCTCTTTATCACAGTATCTTTTTCTTGAACCTGATTGGTCAGCTCTTGATACTTTCTGTACAACGAGCTCTCTGATTCGCTGGTTTGTATGTTTGCAGACTTCAGCTTTTCTTCCATGACATGGATCTGAAAAAGCATAATTAGAGGAGTTCATTCACGAGCACGCTGCACGGCCAAAAGAAAGCTCAAATTAGCACGCTCCGTAAGTTTTGATAGACACCAGACAAAGTTGGGAAGAAAACACAGAGAACACTTTTTGCTAACTCAGCACAAGAAAAGGCTTTCTAAGCCCTCAGGTATGTGTTGTTTTCAAAGAAAGGGCGCCATTAAATGACCACCTACAGAAAACACCTGGAACGGCCAGGAATGACAGCAAATGGGAGAATAAACACGACAGCAACAGAGACAGAGTGTGTGTGATATCTACTGTAAGCTATTTATTATCCTTTGTTTAGTCCTGTTTGACTTCTACTCTATTCTAGATGAGCACAAACGCGAAATCCAACTTTCTGACTTCTGGATCCCAATTTTTTAATTTCTTCTGAAACCCCTCAGCTTGACATGAAAATATATTTTTGATCTTGAAAACTTTTTTTAAGTTCAAAGTCCACTTTTCAGCCATCTTAATATTACGTTTTTTACTTTTTTAAAAGACAGTTCCAGTTTTTTACAACTTCACACTGTGCCGAAATTGACACCAGATGGACACACGATAACGGAAATGTTGAAATTCGGCTCTGATCGTAACATCGGGCCATTCGTGAGGGCATCTTAAGCCATCGTATGACCGCCGGTGGAGTTTCTCAGGCTCCGGCAGCAACTTTGTGAGCGGCAACTTCGTAAGGCACTCGTGAGGGCATCTTGTCAAATCGTGTCATCTTCTTGTTATCATCGGTGCCATCGGGCATTCGCCCTCACTCTGATCGGGGCGAATGCCCGATGGCACCGATGATAACAACATGCCCTCACGATGGCCTTACGAAGGGCAAAATTGACACACGAATTCAACACGAAAATGAACTTTGGCAAGGTCCTTCGGCAATTTTTTGGCATGCCAAAGATTTTGCCACCGCTCACGAAGTTTCTGCCGGAGCCTGAGAAACTCACAATTTCATATTCGTGTGTCCATCGCGTGTCAATTTCGGGACAGTGTGACGCGGGCTTTGTGGTTTCCATCAGCCATGATATCAATGTTACCAAAGTATTGAATACAATCTGAGAACTTAGAAAAAGTGTGACAACAGAGTCCAACATGGTAAAAAACACAAGCCGTTTATACAGGTTGTAAACAAACAGTTTATAGGTAAATTAGCACAATGACAAGTAGTGGTCAATTTTACATTAGATTTATTTTCCAAATGCTCTTGTCCAAAGTCGGCTGCAAAAAGAGCACTCAAACTCAAAAGGATGAGTGTTATTGATTAACATTTTAATTAAAAACTAAGAAGCGAGTTAAGCTAATTTGGAAGTCTGTTAGAAACCTGTGTGATCATGTGACCACTCGTGTTTCTCACCCTGTTGGACTTCTCTTTGGTGATATAGTGGAAGTATCCTTTAATATTTTACAAGCACCTGTTTCTCAGCACTCTCAGCTCGCTGGTCGGACTCGATCACCCTCAGCTCCAGCTCCTGCATCTGGGAGAGAGACAGGAGAGTAACATTTCATTTAAAGAAAGAAAAACACCTACTGTGCAGCCAAGAGCGACAGGTTCAGTGACCGGCTACAGCATGACTTATTACACCGATAGAACACACACACACACGCACACGCACGCACACGCACGCACGCACGCACGCACGCACGCACGCACACACACACACACACACACACACACACACACACACACACACACACACACACACACACACACACACACACACACACACACACACACACAAACACACACACACACACACACACACACACACACACACACACACACACACACACACACACACACACACACACACACACACACACACACACACACACACACACACACACACACACACACACACACACACACACACACACACACACACACACACACACACCACACACACACACACACACACACACACACACACACACACACACACACAATCCTATAATCACTGTTGCCAAAGGGAAGACATTTAAAAGATGAATGCAGTGGGAAGCTTTAACAAACCAACTTAGATGAGGAAGAACACAATTATTATGAAGAACAACTCAAAGAATGAAAGTGGTTGAGAAAAAAATGGAAATATGATTATTGCAGGACAAAAAGAGGGTAAAGCAATAGCCGCGTCCGACAGAAGAAGCAGCACAAGAAAGGTCATCCTGTGTAAAAATTAAATAAGTGACTCTTTAACAAGAAGAGGCACTTTAGCACAGAGAGCGGAGAGGCCCTCAGGAGGCGGGACATCTCTCCAGCGCTGCTCAAACACAGAGTGATGAAGAATGCTACTATGTGTGTGCACAAGCTTGCGTCACCTTTTGTGCAAGCATGCACACTCGTGCTTTGAAAGGCAAACACTGTCCATCCTGCAAGTATGCACACATCTGCAAGTACCCTCTCTCGCGGCAACACACACAGAAGTGCCTGCACAAAAATGCCCACACACACACGTTCAACACAGGACTCCCTTTCTTGTGAGTTCAGTGACCCAGGTGAAAGGAGAACACACATACTAATGGATCCACTCTGCTGCAGAGATGTATTTGAATTCCCCCCGTCATCTTTGTTTCCCTTTCTTTTCTCTCTGTCCCTTCACGTCACCTCCATAAAAGGCCCCGATTCCCAGAATCCTCCACTCTCGACATTTAACGCTTCCTCACAGCCAGATTAACACTCACTAAAGCCAGAGCGCATGTTGATGGTTAGTGGTTGGATAACTCCTCACCTTGAGGTCAAAAACCTTCATTGTGAGTCAAAGGCTTCGCCCAGCCGGAGCCCAAGAGCAAACAGCACTTTGTCCTCCGTTCAAAAACAATAAGAAGGAGAGGGGAGCAGCACTGGAGGTGAATACAAAGTATGGAAGAAGTCAAAATGTAGAACAGATGTGAGAGGAGTCTTCAGAAGAAGCCATCAGAGTAAAAAGCGGCTACATCCAGTTTGAGGACGAGTTAGGGGTCAGGGGGTGTGACCTTGACGTTACAGAGTTCACCAAAGCAAATGGTGGACATCTGAGGACTGAAAGCTTCTGACACAGTCAATGAAGAGAACAGCTTTAGCATCCCAATTGGGCTTCAAGTGGCTTCGTTGAGAGGATGTTTTGTGAGTAGGAAGACGAGACAATCAATTAAACACAATGTTTTGTTATATAGTTGTTACAATACACATTATAAATATATCTGTGTTTGGTCAAGTTTGCATTCCTTCTACTGGAGGCAGACTTTTTAAACATTGTATTATCTTTTCAATATTTAAGTTAATCCAGTGATTCTAGCTAACTATTAAAACTGTATATATCCATCAAAGTGTATAAGAGAGAAAAGGGGAGGACTGGGTTGAGACAAGGGAATCTTAAGATCAGTCTTTCACTACAGAGGATGACTCGTGGTTTACTCAAGTATAAATCTCCAGTATCCTAAACATGTATTCTCTTTTTTAATACAACTCAAAATAACCTTTGAAACCCTATTACTTTTAGCGATTTATTTTTACTTTCAGGCTGTGTAAACTTGTGCTGCCACTTTATCTCTGTCTGTTTAGTCACTGCAGAGCGCAACTGTTGGACAGAGTCGCTGAGCCGGCGTAAAACAACTATGTCTGCAATCCAGCATCTGTTGGCCCACGGAGCAACAAGTGCTGCTGCTGAGAGGCTGCAAACTCATGAGGTGGGGGGGTCAAGTTACGGAGACCTCTCAATTAGCAGTTTCAGTGGCAGATGTCATGATATTCTGCACAAATCACAGTCCAAATCAAATAAACTATTTATTAGGAGACCTATCATGCAAAATGCGCTTTTTGATGTCTGTTATACATAAATATGTGTCCTCCCCGGTGTGTCAGGGAACTCACGCAGCATCAGAAAATAAAACCCTCTCTTTTCCTCCGTACCCAAATCTCTAAAAACGGGGCTACAACGGAGCTGATCCAGATTTGCGTCCGAAATGACGTAATATCGTAAATGTAGGCTGGCTTTACCCACAGGCCAATCAGAGACGTTGCCATCAGAAACAATGCCCGACTGTTTTGGACGTAATATGGTCGGTGTTTACATTAGCATCGCTAACACTCAGAGCTAACCTGTGCTGGAGAGCATGTGTGTGAAGAAGCAGGAAGTAAAAAGGAACTCACCTTGTGGTATAACCGGCCAGAGAGAAAGCCTTTGAGCTCCAGACTGTTTCAGAGATAATCCTTGATAATCCATGATATGGTGTTTCATCACGGCAGCATTTAGTTTAGACAGTAGCTGCCGGGTCCCGCATGAGCTCAGACCCCTCCTCTTTTTTATCACATTTAATTTTTTTAAAGCTTTATACCCCAAAATCCACACTTTTGAAACAGGAAGTGAAATAGAGGGATATGAGGCATGGCTAGAATGGGTGATCTGTTTGGTATTTTGAGCAAAACACTTCATAGACATGTTTTTTATATATTTGTATAGATCTGAGACCTATGCTATTGCCTAAAAATAGCATGATAGGTGACCTTTAAACTAGAGCGTTGGTCAGATAAATGAAATAAAATAAGATCTATCTATTAATCCCCGTGGGGAGATTCAGTAGTTTGTAATGAGCCAATTAAAATGATATATTTGTGACCCGACCGTTAAGGATTTAAATCTTCAGTATACACAAAGAGCATCAAAGACATCCACCAAAGAAGAGAGACAGACTAATGCTTTGTTGGTTTTGGTCTCCTTTAGTTTAACAAAACTACAGATTGTCTCCTGCTTGGGAAGCAGAGTGTCGGCCTCGTCTGTGTCAGCATGGATTCCAGAGGGACTGATAATATCTGAGGAGAGGAGATAAGACGAGAGCAACCACAGACACCCGATCATCATCTAACAGATACAACAGATCTGTCTCAGTTAAGTAGCTGTTACTGACACACATGTCTTCAGTATTTTTCTCACTTCCCCTGCATTTCTTACAACTTTCATGTGATCTGGATCTAAAAACTACCGTACTTTTCGGACTATAAGCCGCGACTTTTCCCCCCATTCTTTTTGTACAGCTAACGGCCACTAGGGAACCTCCTAAATCTATGGATTTTACAGGTAAAATTAACCACCTTTAACACTATGGGCTCTATGACCGGTCCGCGCCCGCCACCTTTAAGCGGCGGGCTCCAGCAGGAAAAGCTGGAGGCCGGAAAAGAGTGAGACAGGTAGCGCGCCAAAGTAAAAGTGGAACCGAGAGACGGAACGAGAGCAAGACAGACGGACAATTTAGCTGCTGCGGCTTATATGCAGGTGCGCTTTATAGTCCGAAAAGTACGGTAAATGGTAAAAAGGACAAATGGGAAGAATATGTAATTCCTTTAAAACAGTAGAGTTGGTTTTACTGAAATTAGTTCACTGAGTTTTCGGCCTGCCTTTTGACTTTACTCATTAACCATTGAGCAGAGCTGGTGGATAGCAATCACTGGAGCTCAATCATTAAAAGTAAAAAAAAAACCTGTCCAAAAGAGGGCAGGGTGGAGAGATAAGGGAAAGATGAATAACAGGCTAGTAGAGAAAGGGTCAACAACAACAAAAAGGCATCACACAGTTTGAATACTATTTCAGCACATCAGCATTTCAATATCAAAACAAAGTGACCTATAATGCTGCGATAACTTTAATGCTTTTTTTTGTATGTACAAATGATATCCTGTCTAAACATCAGTCAGGATTCAGAAAGAAACACAGCACCATCACTGAGACAATGAGAAAGTGGTAAATGACATTACTAGTATTTTAGATAATAAGCAGTTCTGTTTATGGACCTTTCCAAAGCGTTTGACACCGTTGATCATCGCATCTTAAAGCAGAGGCTACTCAGTATTGGCATATCCAGCCTTGCAGTGGGGTGGTTTGTGAACTACCTCTCTGAAAGGTCCCAATGTGTTCATTTTGATGGACTGTCTTCTGAGTGGTTAAACATTTCTAATGGTGTACCACAAGGTTCTGTTTTAGGACCACTTTTATTCTCCATATATATTAACAACGTAGGTGATAATGTGGATGAAGCTACTTTACATTTGTATGCGGATGATACTGTGATGTACTGTGCAGGTCCCACCATTAAAGAGGCTGTTGTTAAATTACAGGCTGTTTTTAACACTATTCAGACTCAGTTCTCTGAATTAAAGCTTCTTTTAAATGTGGATAAAACCAAGGTAATGCTCTTTTCAAAAGCAAAAAAGACACCAGAGCCTGTTTTAGATATTGTAACTACGCAAGGAACACAACTTGAAGTTGTTGCCTGTTACAAATACCTTGGTATCTGGCTTGATGATTGTCTCTCTTTTAAACTTCATGTCAATAACCTGCTTAAAAAGCTGAGGGTTAGGCTAGGTTTCTTCTCCAGGAACAAGTCCTGTTTCTCGCTTGAGGCCAGGAAAAGGCTCTGTGACCTTTTTACCTGTGCTGAACTATGGGGATCTGGTCTATATGAATGCACCTGCCAATTGCCTGGTCAAGTTAGATGCTGCGTATCACAGCGCACTGAGATTTGTGACAAACTGTAAAGCATTAACCCATCACTGTACCCTGTATGCAAGGGCTGGTTTGCTTTCTCTAACTGTACGGAGGCTCAGTCACTGGTACATTTTTATATACAAAGCCATGTTAGGGAAACTTCCATCTTATATCTGCTCCCTGATCTCACGGAAAATTGTAAGTGGCTACTGCCTGAGATCGAATGCTGTGGTTTTATGAAATGTGCCAACTGCTAGGACTGTCTTAGGGAAGACAGCTTTTAGATGCGCAGCTCCTCTGTCTTGGAATAGTCTGCAAATTAAATGGAAACTGAACAATCTGGTGCCACTAAATGTTTTTAAAGCTCGGTTGGATGCTAGTCAATCAGAAGCTGTTGGTACCTGCTTATGTGGATAGTTATGTAAATGATGCTGGATGATGTCCTTTTGTTGTTCTATTTATGTTTTTATGTTTCATGTGGAACTACTTGAGCAGGTCTCCCTTGGAAAAGAGATCAATGATCTCAATGGGATTTATCTGTATAAATAAAGGTTTGAAATGAAATGAAATGAATGCTTCAGTTAAATCAACTTTAATCATTAATATGAAGACAAATAGGAGGGGGTTTTAATCAGTGAGCAAGCTGATAAAGAGGTCAAACAAAGACAAGAGAGAAATCTAGCTCCTCACTTTTCTTCACAGGAGATGCACATAAGCAACCAACCTGAACTAAACACTGACTAAGGCTGTTTAACTATTAAGTAGGAGCTGATGCAAACAAATCCTCTCATGAAAAGAAATGTTTACACACACACATGGACCTGGTGACCTCCGAGTCAAACTGCAGTGTGCTGCTGCTCCAGCCATGTGAGACTTATGGAGGTTCATCTCATTTGTCCACTATTAGATTATCCAAGTAGTGAAAGAAACAACTTGGAGTAGGAATACATTACATTACATAAAGTAAATATATTGTGGCAATATATTGTGGCACAGCCTTAAGATACATTTTCGATACTCTTTCCTCTATGTTTTTGGCATTTCTCGTTCCCTGAGAAGTCCATATGGTGACTTGAGTAGTATTTCCTCTTTTCACCCTCTGTCTGAAACCAGAGCCCAGTCAGAAACTCTCTCTGCAGGAAACTTTGGGATTCTAGCCCCTGCAGACCATTTACATGCACAAAAACCGATATAACACACGACAAGAAAGGGAAGACCCCGAAAAGCATAATAGGGTCTCTTTACTTATTCAGTTGCATCACTTCTACTGATCCCAAAATAAAATGACTATCTCCTCTCCTAGCCACCTCCCTAGTTCTTCTTGTTTTGAGAAGTCTCTGTGTTCATACTACAGCAGCTGCCAGCTGTCGATTGCACTTTCTTAATCCGCAGTAAAAACTCAAAGGGAGTACTTGTCCTGTTAAACTCCTCACAAGGCAAATGGAGCATCTCCTTCTCTCCTCTCCCTCACACACTCAGTCTCTGGGGGATGAACGCCGTGTCACAGGCTACCACGTCAACCTTCTCTTTTTTTCATGTTTTTCCATACCAAAGTGGGTCAATGCGTTAAACACTCCTAACTTGGCCAAAGACGAGATGAAGAGCGTGAAGCAGACTTTCCAAAAAGTAATAACATGACGGCATGGTATCCCCCCCCCCCCCCCTCACACACACACACACACACACACACACACACACACACACACACACACACACACACACACACACACACACACACACACACACACACACACACACACACACACACACACACACACACACACACACACACACACACACACACACACACACACACACACACACACACACACACACACACACACACACACACACACACACACACACACACACACACACACACACACACACCAGAAAAACACACTCAGCAGCACGGGCCTCCACTTCAACCCGCTCAGCGCTTTCTGTGTGTCAGAGTGTGTATGCATGTGTGTATGTGAGAGGAGTGAAAGAAAAAGTGATCAGCCTTTTTCTTGGCACCATTCGCAAAAGGACATCTAACAATCATTACTGTGTATGCCGGCTATTAACTAGAAAGTAATTAGTTAATTTTCAGGAAGCTTGAACTCCCCTCTATTGTTGGCGTCATGGCTGAAATGAAAATATAGCATGTATGAACAAACACTACTCTGTACAAGTGTGTATGTGTGACTCTGGGTACTTCTTAATAAGGCAAGGCAACATGAAACCATGGCTTTATGAGTGGTGAAGGGATAATCCCGATATTATTCTACATTTTTATTGAAACAACTTCCACGAAAAGACCAAAACTCGTTTACATCAATGCACCTCTCATTCCCTGCTGAACCCATTACCTCATACTGAACACTTAATCTATAAAAAAAAGCTCACAAGTATATACTTTCATTTTCTTTAAAGGGTTAAGTAACCTTGGTGCTGCAGAATTTATTAAATGTCACTCGAACAGGATAACATTGTGATTTTTATGGGCACTATTTTCTGCTGCTTATGAATACACCAAGTGCCATACAAGTGTGTGAAGGACTGATCCAAAGTAAACTAAACGTGTCATGTTCATCAGACTAATAATTAGCCTTGTTGCCTCACCTCTTTTATTTGTCTCATTTTAAACTAAGTGACGTATTTGTTTCCACATCTTCAGTCATAGGTAGCTGGCATTATAGGAGCCTTTGCTTGCTGGTTTTACATATTGCTATATCACCAGAAGCATCCTTTAAAAAATCATTGTGTAATGTTTTATAGATCAATCATAAGATAGAAGAGACGTCTTGGTCGGCAATTTGTGAAAAATCCCTTTTGCTTGTGAGGGACCTACTCGCCGATTATTTTGGTGGAAGAACCAGTGTATGTGAGTGTGTGTATGTGTGTGTGTGTGTGTGTGTGTGTGTGTGTGTGTGTGTGTGTGTGTGTGTGTGTGTGTGTGTGTGTGTGTGTGTGTGTGTGTCTGACTGGACCTGACAGAGGACACAGCAGGGAGTCGTCCTGCTCTTATCAGACACATTTGTTATGTTTGGACCGTAAACATCCGGCTGACCGACTATATGAACCTCTCTCGCACTAGAGATGAAGCAGAAGTCTAAAACACTCTGACGCTGCAAACAAAATCAGCTCCGAGATATACAAGTTGATAAAGAACATGTGAAAAAACTGTGAAAAGTTGAGACAAGAGATTTGTTTTTCTGCAACTAATCTCACTCCTTCCTCTAATCCAAACACTTCCACTCGTGTACCGACACATCGTCAGAGCAGAGCTGATGTATTGATGACAGCTGATTACTTTCCAAAATGTCCGGTAGTCCGACTTTACAACAGCCGCACCTTTACAAGCGTTTGGCCGACGGCCGGCGCTTATTTTCCCCCGACTTTGAGGGGAAGCACCATCACTGATGAGTTCAATATCCCTCTTGGCTCAAACTGTAGCCAAACTCTGATGACACAGAATGAGTGGAGCCAAAATGTTTACCAAATACGCAGAGTAATCCCATCTGTCTTTACGCACACACACAAACAAACACACAGTCATCCACACCTGTAACTCTGACTGATTCACATGCTTTAATCGTCTTCTCGTGCGTAAAACACTGACAAACAATGCCAGACGGAGAAGGGGATGATGAGGCAGCGGGACCGGCACAGTGTTTGGCCAGATGAGAGTGGAACGACATGACTAATCTTTACAATACCACGGCACGCTTCAACATTTAAGCGTTATCAAGGCCAAATCATTGGTACGTGCTGGAGGTTAGGCCAACAAACAAGCTAAATGTTCCTCAAAATCCAGATAACTCTCTGAACCTTCTATCTATGCATTTAAGTGCTTGATGATAAACCCAACAGATGTAATAGTTGTCTTTTATAGAAACATTAAATGTACCGGTCAATCTTTGTTCTGACTTCCAGTCTTAGACCCCATTACCACGGGAATGTTTGCGTTTACGCACCGTATGCGTTTTCAAAAAAGTCTTCCGTTCGCACGCATTCGGCTCAATTAACGTGTCCGTTCACACGAGACCGCTGGAAACGCTGTAGTACATATGCCGGGCCTTTAAGTGGCGCTGCTGCCGCCACAAAATACAGCAAAAGCAGCGAAGAAGACCCCGGAGCATGGTTGCCATGGTTGCCCTTCTGTTTATTCTCCGCAGTGGACGGCGTGTGCTCCTGCTGTAAATCTCTCCGGTAGTCCACCAGCAGATGAAAAACAACCACGGACATATTTTTTTTTTTAGCGGTAATTCACTTTTTTAGTTTCCGTTAAAAAAAAAAATCGCCGGTCGACATGTCCGTTAAAGCTTAAATCTTCCGGACTTTAAAACAAATTGATAACGACTCTATATAAGAATAATAAACGGAGCCTCTCTTTTCCTTCCCCCTCTTCTGGCAGCCCAGCAGCTGATCTCTGAGCAGGAGACGTGGGGAGAGGGAGGCGGGGCTATTTCATCGTTATCAGAAAATGATCGTGTAGAGGCGTACACACGGAGCCGTTTGCCCCCCCAGAGCGTTCCGTTTGCAGATCTATCCACCTTGGGACCCGTTATCGTTTGCGGGGTCCGTTTCTATCGTTTTGTTACGGCCTCGTGTAAACGAAAGGGCTATACGCAAGAGAAACTATGCGGATACAACCCGTATCATCCTCGTGTAAACGGGGTCTTAACCTCTTGGTAGTGATGTGAAAGATGAGATCAAAAGCACAATTTACGTTTTTCTGATTAGAGACAAAGCTCAGGTTTTAGGAAAATCTGCAAACTGGACTCAGTACTCTTTGGACAAACTGCATTTCCCTTCTGTTTGGGGAATGTCATGTTCATCCAAGAGGAGCTGGACGTAGTTTCTGAGTCAAATTAAATCTGAACTGCTCTTCCAACACTTGATATTTAAACATGTCCAGTTAAGTTGTGATCTACTCTCCTTGGGACTGGTTTGCTTCACTAAATATATGTAAGTTTCAAACTGGTGATGAAATATTGGAAGCCCTCAGGTTTAGATCATGACGGCAGAGCCCTGGTTTGACCTTGGCTGATTCTCTTTCCCTCATTTCCTGTTATGTCTCCACTATTGCTTTTGAATAAAGACTTCAAATGCTCCAGATGAAATATATGGAAAGAGAAAGAGCAGACTGAGGTTTGTATGCTTGAGCACATTGTCTTCAGACTTTTTTCAGACCTGACTATTAGTAACATTTTGGGATGTTACTGGGCCATAGGAAGCAAAACTCCAACAGTGTAAACCAAAAGTCACCATAGCCTCACAGTCTCCAGTTTTAGGGCAAATTCGATTATTCATTCATCAATGTTGGTAGCACTGTTCTTTCTCGATATGCATACTGTACATGGAGAAATATTTCTGATTCAGAGTTAGTAGTACAACATATACAATTATGATAACCTAATTGACCCCATGTGTTGTAAAACAAGTTATATCGTTTGATTCCTTTAGACTATATATTTAAATCTTGCCATGTTTTATTGTAATATAGTATTTTGATTATGTTTTAGGTCAGATACATCCCCCATGTTCCATGTAATATTTTCTTAAAGGGTATTTTTATCAATTAAAGGTGGGGTAGGTGATTCACTTCAGAAACACTTGTTGTTATATTCCATGGAATGCTCTTAACATCCCGATAGCAATGAATACATTAAATGCTTTGAAAATAAATCCATAAAAAAAAAAATCATCTGTGGAAGCCGTGGCGCAGTAAAAAGCACGACCAATCATCTGAGCCGGACCGGCTAAAGTGACTGGATGGCCTACCTGCCTGTCAGCCTTCCATCTGTGCACACACTTATCTCGTGCCCTCATTGGTCATGTGCACGTGTGTGTGTTGGAGGAGGGGCTCTGTAAGGAAGTCTGAAGGAAGGGGCAGATTTTTTTCGGCTGCGTACTTTCAAATTCTAGCGCACTCCAGCTGGTTTCTCCATGCTACCTACCCTACCTTTAAGCTAGCTCATTTAGCTTACACAATAGTTACACGTGGGAGTTTATAGATGTAAATATTAAGCAGTAACTCAGTTGTATATAAGAACTAGTTTGTGTAGTGAGACCCTGTAAATCTCCCCACAGTAAAAACCTTATAACTAGACTTTTAAAGAGTTTGGAGTTTCTACTTTCTCTCTTACCTTCTCTGCCAGCAGCTCTCGTATTTTCCCCGCCTGCAGTCTGAACCTCAGCAGCTGCATCTCCAGAGCCATGCAGCGCTTCTGCCAATCCACGCTGGCCACTCTGACGGCCCCCGGACCGCCGCCGCTCTCCAGCACGTCGGCCATGGCGAGGACTCAGAAAATCTGCCTCCTGACTGCACTGGAAGACAGATAAAAATACATAAGAGCAAATAAGATAAGAACGAAAAACAGAATAAGACAGGATAAGGGTTCACACAAGGATAACAGGAACTTAAATGTAAGTAAAGTACAAATAAAATCTCAAAGTCGCTGAACTTACATATTTGAATAAGGGTCATATATGGTGTGACCGACGTGACTTTGCTGTCAGGGGTGTATGGTATTCACTATTGTGAAACTAATAACTTGATCACATTTACCTGGAATCTAGATCTCTTTCTGTTCAGCTCCTCTCAGCCCACACAAGACACACAAATAATCTTGTGAACGTTTTATTTTTACTTAAGTAGTCCAGCTTGTGTTTTCATTTACAGCTCAAGACGAGAGAACATGATTCAACCTCTTTAAATGCCCTTTGTTGACCGCACTTCCCATGATTCACTGGGGTCATGTGAGTCAAGCAACGATGAGTCTATAAAGTTTAATGGAAGCTTCCTCTTACTTTCTATTTTGCTATGTCACATTCAACCACAAAGAAACAATCATACATGCACATGTGCACAGGAACACACAGTTTTGAGCGGACTCTAATGCCAAAACCTTTCTTTCCTTTTCCCTCTGCTGTCTCTCCGCATGCCCACACACACTGAACAAAACCCCAGCAGGGAGGCTCAGTGTCAGTGGGGGAGTTGGGTTCATGCGTGGCGGCTCCCAGGCCAGCTCCAAAGCAGGTCAGCGCTCTGCTTTTTAGCCAAATTACCCACTAACCCAATCCCCTGGTCTCTCGCCCCTCCCCACCCACAACTCTCCAGCCAAGCAATCCCTTCTTAATTACAAGGCAGGAGTGAAACGGGATCCTGCGCAGAACAATAGTGTCTTTCTGCGTGACAGTCCCATCACAGCCACACAGGAGGGGGGGGGGGGGGGGGGGGGCAAAGAAAGGAGGAAAGAATGTGTGAGGATGAATGGACCGAGTGCTGAATGTGGGAAACGGGGGCGCTGAGGTTATTTTTACCTGAGGAGGGCTGACTAGTGGCTATTTTTCTCTCATTCACAAAGGTTAAGGCCCGACTGTGTGAACTCAATGGAAGTCCGATTATCCTCAGATAGAATGAGGCTTTGGGTTTATATCTCACAGGAGCGCAGTGATGTGTGAGTGGCATCTTGCAGTTCTTTAAGTACTGACACTAAATAAATGAAGCGTAAAGTATAGTTATAGTTTAAAACATATCAGGACATCAGCTAGGCTACGCATCTTCCATCACAGACTGAAATCCAACCAAAAAAAAAACTTCACATTTCTGTCTTTAGCACTCTAAAAGGTTTGGCTTATTGAAAGCACTCGCACTACTGCTGTTTTGAGGTCGTATTGCACTTTTTTCAAGTCGCTTTGGATACAAGCTTCAGCTAAATGAACAGAAGTACTACTTAGTATTATAGTAATATACTTAGTAGCAATAACCTATTCAAAATCTTACTTAGGTAAAAGTACTGGCAGTATTGGCATCAAAAATCATTATGGTCTACGTGATAATATATATACAATTACTGTATTGTGATTTTTGATGCATTAAAGTGTCTCAACACAGCTGGTAAAGGTGGAGCTCGTTTTAATAACTATATATACTGCTGCTGGATATCTTTACCTATAACCATATGTCAATGTTTATTTATCAGTTACCTTTTTATTTTAGCTACTATTTTAGCTAACTACTCACTTGAAGCTATCAAATAAAGTAATACAAAGTACAACAGTCACCTCCAAATGTAGTGGAGTAGAAAAATAGAATGAAAAATATCTGAAAAAGTGAAGCAGTATTCAAACAGACTCAAAGCGCAGCCAGACAGCGTCAGCACAGCAGCAGACGTTCAAAGTCCAGCAACTATAACTGCAGCATGGCACTCCCTACAATTAGCATGCTCATAAATACAGGCTTAGCAAAGAAATTACAGAAGTCATGCCTGTGGAGGTTTCACCAGCCGACCGCTGTACGCAGGCCGGGCAGTCAAGGTTCTCCCTCTCTCTGTCCGGGGCATGGAGGTCAAGTGAAGTCGTATGTCGGGGTTGGGAAGAGGGGAAACGAGGACGCTTGATTCTGCCGCAGAGGGGCAAGCAAGGACAGACGAGTCCAGGCTTTCCTCCAGGAGCTGACAGCTGGGTGCAAACAAGCCATTGGGTGGTAAAACTCGCAGCACTGCCATGCTAATTCTCCCAGGAACAACTCATTTAGCATGTTGCCTGTTGGACATAGCAGAGGTTGTTTTAGCGCATGCCAACCAGTGCTAAAAACCCAACTGGAGTGTAAAGTGTACCTCTCGACTGAGCAGGATAAGCCGAGGTTACAAAAGGCAACAAGTCCTCTCTGCATCAGCGTGCACTAGAATCAACACCACATCATCACCAGAATGAGGTCATCTTCAGTGTGTGTGTGTGTGTGTGTGTGTGTGTGTGTGGGAGTAATGTAGCTTTTGTTACAGTTGACATTTCAGCTGAAGTCATTTTCTCCGTTTGCACGAGTGTAACCCTCCATTGTGGAATGGTTTATAGAAACGCAAGACGACAATTTTCCACCGAGTCTGATGTTATATACGATCTGATAAGTACTGCTTTCTCCTGCAGTATCTTCTCTCTCTGACATATCACGCAGATACTGGAAATATTCACGTGATTGGGGGGAAAAAAATCCAACAACACAAACAAGCTTCCCAGGATCTGCATGCTGGATCCATGTTTGGTAACACCCAGGCCACCCAGAGAGAGATGTGCAGCCCAGAATGGTGGATCCTCTCCTGGCTGCGGACAGACAGACGGACGGACAGACAGACAGGCAGACAGACAGGCAGACAGGCAGACAGGCAGGCAGGCAGGCAGGCAGGCAGGCAGGCGGGCAGGCAGGTAGACGGGCAGACAGACAGGCAGACAGGCAGACAGGCAGGCAGGCAGGCAGGCAGGCAGGCGGGCAGGCAGGCAGACGGGCAGACAGACAGGCAGACAGACAGGCAGACAGGCAGACAGACAGACAGACAGGCAGACAGACGGACAGACAGACAGACAGGCAGACAGACGGACAGACAGGCAGGCAGACAGACACGAAGGCCCTTGGAGCTTCTCTACTTCCATCTCGCTGCGAGACTTTACACATGTCCGCGGCCAGAGCAAACACTCGGGAGGACGACTGAATGGAAACGCCACCGCAGCCATCCCAGCGGGCTCGCGTCTACAGCTGCCATCGCCGAAAACTGCTTTCCATTGACTGCACTGACAGTTATACTGCGTTATTCCTCAGACTGAGCGAGATTTGATATCCAGAGAGGAGAGTTAGTATTCCAAATGTGGGAGCTATCAGAGATTGTTAAACTTTTTTTTTGTATGGGACGGTACGCAGCGTTTCAGTCCGTCTGGGTGTTGCAAAAGCACCTTTATTCAGAGCATGCGAGGCACACGAGTGCAAGTCTCAAGTCCGTCCTTACATTGACTACAACCTCTTTAATCCCCACACAGTCACCCCGGCTCGTCGAGAGACTGCTTACGAGAGACGGACACAGATGGAGATACACACTGAAATAGATTAGAAACAGACACATGTGCACACACACTGACACAGTGCTGAGCATACAGCTGCGGTGATGTAAGTGAGTAGGTGGTCAGTGATATCATCCCCACCAGTCATTTCAAATCCCCGCTGCTGTTGTCTTTTCTGAGGTCCAACTTGGCTCCACTGTGTTTTGGAATCCCCCCCCCCCCCCCCCCGACACACCCCGTCAAATATATTAAAAAAAAGATTCCCAGCACAGGAGCATGTGTGAACATCTAGGTCAGTCGTGTCAGATCGCTGTGTGTATGAAAGCAGACAAAGACAGATTATCCGAGAGCACGAGGAGTCAAGTGTGGGTGCGTTACATATTGCCTTATCTTCTCCTCCGCGGCCCTGTATGTTTAACAAAGAGGACCTCTGTCGACTCCCATCCGATGAGATAGACCTCACACTTTTGTTTGAATTAGTGCCTCGCTATGTTGGTGCAGCTGGGATGTATACCTATAAATAAAGGAGGGGGGGAATCGGCAAAGCAGATATACATTTGTTAACCTTTGACCCTATTCTTGGGAAACTAGAGATAATAAGTGTTTTCCCTGCTTTGATTGATATCTTGTATAATTCAGATTCAAATGGAGTAATGACTCAAAATCAGACATTAAAGGGGCCCTATTACCATAGTTATTATCATACTGCCTGTACATACTGTATATAACACACATGCAGCGAAAGGGAACCCCCCAAAAGCTTAATAAAACACTACAGAGCACTGACAGTCTACTGTTTACTGCCATATATCACCGTCTCTATCTTATCTTCTTTCGATGTGTCTCTCCTCCCCTCCTCCTTCCCTCTCACTTTCCATCCCTCTGCGCTCCTTCCCTCTCCTCCTGCAGCACCTTTCCCACCCGCCACCTTGCTCCCTTCCTCCACGTCCTCTCCTCCTACCTTTGCCAGAGAGCAGCTCTTTCTCCCAGCTCAGGTTAATGACAGGCCTCGACAAACTGACCACACTCATTATCAGTCCCAGCCTTAAATACAGGCTCTGACATTCTTCAGGGCTGAGGTGTAAACATCTACCTCTGCAATTCTCTCTCTCTCTCTCTCCCCCTCTCCCTCTCTCTCCCCCTCTCTCTCAGGGCTGGAGAAAGGCTTTGTTTGCATGAGTTATAGTAAGAGACAGCACATACATTGTGGGACAGAGTATATCTTCTGTTCATGATTTAGCTCGGGTCGGTGTTCAGTAATAGCCATAGCTGCTGCTGCTGCTGCTGCTGGAAGGCTCAGGGTGATGTATGGAGCAGAAGCATTTATCCAGATGCACATACTGATACTAAGTGCATGTGTGGCACTTATAAAGAAGAAGCAGTTTCCTCAAAAAAGCAACAAAGAATAGTGCTTCTTTGTGGGTTTTTATAGCTTTGATTAAGCTTTAATATGCTTGTGGATCTACCCCAAGGGCAAACAGTGGACAGTATTTTTGTCCAAAAAAGGCCACAAGGAACAGGTGTGCTAGCTAGACGCTTAGAAGGAAAGTAGCAACCGTAAAACAGTCAGTCAGCAAAAAACAAAACTCAACCCGGCTTCAGACATCTCTGAAAACACAGCGACTTTAGTCCCAAACAACCTCCCGCGTCTACGTGCAATGTATGCCTCCGCATCTGCATTAAGTGAGTGCGCGGTGCGGAAGAAGCGAAGAGATAAATGGGCTCCACAGCAGCGAAGTGCTTCACAGAAACTTTACCTTGTGACTTTGTTGTCTCTTCCTCCCCCTTCACTCGGCTTTCACAGACACCGTCCCCGGTAATTCGTCGCAATTCGGCTCATAACTTCCTCTTCACTCCGTCGACTTTCTCTTCGCTCTCATTGCTCATTCATTTCTTTTTTCTTCCTCTCAGGGTTTCATGTCTTGTGTCCAACCTCCGTCCCGCTGCTGCTCGTCCTTCGCTTTCTGTGCAGACTTCACTCTGAGCTCCATTCAACAGACTCATCCCATATTCCTTTAAAGGGCCCAATGCGGATCAGGTTTCTGCAGGAGTCAGGCCCCCTTGTGTGCAGGAGCTGCTGCTCAGGATATTGCATTTAGGCTGGCCCGAGTTTTTCTTTTTTCTCTCAGGATGTAAACACTGAGGATTTCTTTGAGAAAGAAGACTCACGCAAGAAACCATACCGCAGTTCATTTTATATTTGTATACTTTTACAACTTATACATAACTTTTCCCTTGGTCAGAATATTTCACATTCCTGCACAAAAACGTACAACTCTACCGCTTTCAAATCATCAATGTGTACCTACTTGCTTTTTTATTTTCATATTGTAAATGTTTCTATAATATGTTATGTCTCTTGACTTCTGCAATTATCTTGTTGTTATACATCAAAACACCAAGACAAATGCCATGTATCTCCAACTTGGCAACACATCGAATTATGATGCTTTGACACATAAAATATCCCTTTGACCTTTCAGACATGTAAACACACAACATAACTATAATTTGAATAACAACTAGAACAGTTCAATTAAAAAGCTATTGTTCATCACGTTTGAGAAGACTAATGTGTCTCTTCATTATGGCTCTTAAGGAAATGTTAGAGAAGCTGCACAGGTATTATACATCGTCTTATAACCATGTCTTTACAACATTTAATGGCAATCCAGCCAATAGATGTTTATATATTACTTAATAAAAGCACATCTCCCACTTAAACAAAATCAAATCTATGGAAATGCAAATGAAGCAACAATACTCTAAACACATTTCTTAGTGGAGGGGATCTTTATGGTAATTTAAAGCAGTCAGTATCTCTATATCAGTGCGGACTGACCATCGGGATGTTCGGGACGAAGCCCGATGGGCCGGTACCGAAGTGGGCCGGTCGGATATAAGTCACTAGCACCCCCCCACCCCTTGACAATTTACTAGCGGTACCAAAGTGGGCCGGTCGGATAAGTCACTTTTAAGTCACCCCCCCCCCCATTGACAATTTACTAGTGGTACCCAAGTGGGCTTGATTTTTAGTCCCAGTCCGCCCCTGCCCTATATTACCTCTGATTAACAATCAAGACCACCATGATGCTTCAGCATTGAGAAGTCCAACTTTTGGGTTTTAAGTATCCTAATTACAGTTTGTTTATTGGCAAGGCTTGCAGGCTGGGCTTTACTGGAATCAAATGTTGTTAAATCCCTATGTGGAGCTTTGCAACTGTAATGAATCATTATCTGGGTGGTAAAAGAATTGTGAGGGGATAATTTGGGAAGGGTTAAAACCACACCAACAAAATACAAGTGTGCTTAGGGCTCAGTATCCTAACCCTTGTTCTCTAAATCTCCCAAGGACTCCCTCCAATGTCAGAAACAGTTCCCAGTGAAGCTGTTTTAATCAGAAGTGTAGTTTAGAAACAAATGAGGCCTGATCAAAAAGGCAGACTTGTGGCCCTGGTGGGAAGATCGGTTTCTCCCCTTCGCACATCTCCATCTGGAACATTTTATCATGTCTCTCTAAGCGTCATGCAAATAAATAATTCGCCTATGTTTTTAGCGTCACATAGCATCAGACACTAAGTCACAGCAGTAAGACAGAGTGTAATACAAAGAAGGGAACGTTTGAATCTAATTATAATACAGTCTGAAATGGAAGTATGGCATGATTTCTTTTCTTTTTTTCAGTTTGTGTGTTAATGTAACAAGCATGCAGTGGTTATGATGACACGCCCTGCTGCGTTCACTGACAAAAGTAGCACGAATACACGCATGAAGCCAGACAGAGAACACACACATAACTACACATCTTACACAGCTGCTGGTGTGTGCACAAGCTGGACCATGACACTGTATGACATGGGAAACAGCTCACATATAAAAGCTTAGCAACACAAATACTCTGTTAAACCGCTTCAAAGGGCATCTGTGTATTTCTGTTTTCTGTTATTTGTTACAACACACTTGGTAGTCTTATGAAGATAGCAAGTACGATTTGTCGGAGGCGAACTTCTTGGACATTTATAACAGGCAGATCTAATGCACATTGGACTGCCAGGACCCCACCCCTGAAGGAGTTTCAGCTTGGACATTGTTTCCTAGAAGAATCCTCATCCAATCCTCCCACCCCATTAATATGTCTAATAGCATTTAGCACTCTGGCTGCATTCTTTGCAGTTCCCTTGTACACTCTTGTACATTAGTACTTGGTATTCATTTTATTTCCTTGCTCTTGCTCTGTGTTTCATTGTGCTGCTTTAAACCTGGTACACAATGACAATGCTACCATCCTGATGTTTAGCGATTATATCTTTTGCCATGTCCAATATATACATTTAGTGTGTGAGCATGCCTCGTCAAACATTTGCTTTAAAGCAGGGGTGTCAAACTCAATTTCATCGCGGGCCACATCAGCATTATGGCCGGTTGTAACTTTAAGACTATATAAAAATAAATATATCATATATATAAAATAATTTAGTATATTACATAATTAACTACGTCTGAAAGCAGAAGTCTAGGGCAAATCATTGCAAGTCTCTTCAGTGAGAATGTCACAAAATGATTTAAAAAGAAAAGCCACATTCTGGAAAAAAAGTCAAAATAAAAAAAGATAAGTGATTTTTTTTTTTTAAATGAAGTAACATTTGGAAAAAAAAGTAACGTCTGAAAAAAAGTAACATTTACAAAAACGATTCTAAGGAAAAAGGCATATTTAGAAGAAAAAAAGTCAAATTCTGAGAAAAAAGTCAAATCTGAGATGCATTGTGGGATATGTAGTGTATGGGCAACGTGCTTCTGTAAATCGGCATGTAACCGTATAGTAAACTTATTATTCTTTGCAAGCTCTTGTGGGACCACATAAAATGAAGTCACGGGCCGGATTTGGCCCCCGGGCCTTGAGTTTGACACCCCTGCTTTAAAGTAATACGTAGAAAGTACAGCTATTCTGTCATTAACATTTAGTGTCAGACATTTAGCTAGTATGGGTTACATGTTTGTGAAATGTCTTTCGGTGAACCACATCTGGTTCAAGCTTTATTTGAACTGTATTTCGTTAACAGCCCTTGTTATACTACTTAGCCAATATGTTTAGTGCCACTTAGTTTACACAACTTGAGTGCCAATGTGAGAGTATTTAGAGGCTTTATTTAATATTGACTTTTAATGGGAAACGAAGTGTGATTAAAGTGGGGATTAGAGCATTGTTTGTTCATTCACATCACTGATACGGGTCTTTAAGCCTGCTCAGAACTATCAGAAGTACCAAGTTGACTCTAATGGGTGTGGGCTCCTCAGACTCACTGTAACAATGCTGAGGAACACCCTCTCCGCTGTGTGTATGAGAATGTTCTGATAAACTGCACCTTTCATAGGAGAAATTCTTCCAAATTCCATCCTGGAAAAGGTCCGTTCTGGAAGTGGGAGGGCTGAGGCTCAAGGCTCTGCTCTGTGTTTCACAATCAGTCAGTGCCTCAGTGCTCTCAGTCAAAACAACTGGTGTCAGGCCTCCATGGTTTACATGCCTACTCTCGGGCAAGGCTGCCAGTGCCGTGAGGGGGAGGCAGGACAGAGGAGAGGGAGCTTAAGGCCAGTTTCACCAAGTGTCTGCAGATTAATGTGGGCTCTTACAGTGGATTAAACTCCAGAGATAAGGTGTGATGACCCAGACTACGACCAGGTCACTGAGCAGAGACCACACTTTCCTCATCGTAAACTAAATGCAGAACTGAAGTGAAGATATGTCATAATTCTGAAGACGGGTCAGGTCGAGAAAAGAATGTCCATTATATCACTCTATTTCCCCCATTCACAATATCTCTTATAGGCTCTTATACACATATACTATGAACTGAGCTCATCTATGACCAGTTCAAATAATGTATACTTGGTATTCTTCTTAATAACTGAATCTGAAACAGTCTGGTACAGTAATAGCCTATATGTCTTGTAAAAAAAGGACCAAATCCAACAAGTAATTGATTCTACAAGCATGTTCCGTGTTGCCAAAGCCTGACACAGCCTATGTTTAAAACTATCAAAAACCCATCAGTGCCAGTGATCAGTGAGCGACAGAGTTGTACTGGCTGTACTGTGCCTTCAGTATGAGGTACATGGCAATGATGTTCATTTTGAGTCAATGACACACACACCGTCTTAAATACTTTAAAGAAACGCCGAAACCATGACTGAAAATAGTCCCAAAAAGCACGTTTTAGTAACGGTTAAACAACATTAGCTAATAACTGCAGTTTAAGGAACATAGAGTTCAAAACTATAAGTAGGTATTTTTGCCCTGTTTCTAATCTAATCGCATTGTTGATTTTTTGGGGGGATTTGTTGACAGAAACAGAAACATAGTAATGGCAGCTGTATCCTATTACTTTCTCGAGTAGTACTTTGTAACATGTATTGACACATACAGTATTGCTTGATTAGCTGAGCTCTACTTCTAGTTCTTCTCCTTTTTACGCCTATTTTAGATTAAAATAAGATGCTACACTATGACATACATACAGTATTTGATCCATACCTGTGATATCACCCTCTCTCTTGAAGTTTCCCGTTGTATCTCAGGTGACAGACTGGACCAATATATAAAACACACACAGTCTTACAGTCTGTCAGTTTCATAAAACAAGTCTTCTTTGGGGACATAAGTGAGACAGCGAGACAGAGGTTAGACATTAACGTAGATTTGTCAGGATTGTTTACTTTTCAAAGTCCCATTCACCACAATAAAACGAGGAAAATCTGCTTTCACTTTTCATTCACTTCTCATCCAAATGGAAACGCTGAAGGAAAATCTCAACATCGACTCACTCATTCCACTCGCAGTGTAAAGCCATCATTTGAGCCAACACAGCAGTTGAAAGAGTTTTTCTGATGACTTTGCATGCTTTTTTTTATTGCTGCTTTTATTTGAGTTAAATGTGTTGACTCTATTTTCTTGAACAGAGGATGTTTTCAGAACTTTGAGTTTATATTGACCTTGTTTATATAAAAAAAAAAGCGTCCCACAACATAACTTAAGACGTCTGAATTCAGATGTCAAAGGTCGGTTGACTGTCTTTTGACCCGAACTCTGGTTCGAGGCTGTTGTTCGGCCACTTGTCTTACCCCTCACAGCATCACTGAAGCAGAGTCCCTTTCTCTCACATGTTGACGGCCCTCTTTAACCACTGGAGACTTTGTTAGGCTAACAAATAGGTCTCCCTCTCTGATGTCCTTTGAGCATTTTATTGCCATTTGGCCAGCCGCGCTGGAACCACAGAGGGAGTGGAGCATGATGGGAACTCCATATAAAAATAAAATAAACCAAACTCACTTCAACAGCAACATTGTGAGACAGAGGACAGCAGCTCGGATTAGAGATGTAAAGGATAACATGTTGGACACTGATGGGGGAGGGTGAACATACATAATTAGTTTTATGGCGGAAAAAACTACTCACCATTTCATTTTTCACCCTCTGTGATAACAAGACCGTTAACTCCTCTCCCCTTTGCCTCCTTATCCTCTGTATTTATTTTTCAACGGCGTGCTTCCTCCTCTCTCCGTGTGTGGTCTGCTTGATGAGCGGCAGTGTGGCTCCAAGTGAACAAAAGCTGGTGTTGCAGGTAGAAGAGAGGTCATCTCGCTTCTGGCCACTGCTTGGAAAGGCAATAGCAGAAACACAACTCAAACACCACACTCTAAAAAACCCTGAATATATCTGTCTCTTTTCCCTCTTAATGCTCCGAAATGTCCCCAAATATAGTCTCTAACGGTGTGTCTGTTTGGTGTTGAGCAGAGTACAGTTGATTTAGCTGTAATCAACACTATGAGAGCGGTGAGAGTGAAGCGAAACAGTGAAGTTGCACTATGTGTAAAATTGACTGCATACAGACATGCTGTAAATGCACTTCTGTTTGGAACAACTGCTTTAATAATACAATTAAATGTAATCTTAATTAATTTAATTCACATTGTCATTCAGTTTAAAGGTGAAAATGTTGCTTATTGTGTATAAAACATGGTTAAAATAACCATATTTAAGTCTGGGTAAATAACCCAACTGTATTATACACAATAACACTAGCTCAAAACAACCTGTGTTGAGTTGCACCAGTATTATGTCAGTATATTGACTCAAACACGGCCCTTTTTTCAAACCAATGATTTGTTTCAGCGTGCATACTGTTGGACTTTATACTGGCATGTGTTAGACATTAAAGCCAGGGTTTGGGATGTCAACATCATCGGCAGCAATTGGAAAAAACATATGTGGTGAGTGCTGTAGAGTGACTGTGGAGGCAGACAGTGTGAGTGTGGTCAGAGCGAGATCCTTAAATGACAGGTCCAGAGAGTGATGACTGTTTAGCCGCTTCACAATAACACTCATTTCATAAAGCTGCATGTTGGACTGCACGCACGACGTGTGTGCATCTCTAAAAGACATACGTGGGTCTGCAATGTGTAAACAATAAGCATGTGTGTCTGTGCAACCCAGTCTCACGGCATTTTTACATTACATTACATTTAGTTGACGCTTTTATCCAAAGCGACTTACAATAAGTGCGTTTGACCAACAAAATACAAACTTGAAGAAAACAGAATCATATAAGTACATCAGGCTTCATAGAGCCAAAACATTTAAAGTGCTACTCAACTGGCTTTAGATAAGCCAGTCCTTTATTAGTATATAAGTGCTTTGTTAAAGGTGGGGTAGGTAAGTTTCAGAAACCGGCTCGAGATACACTTTTTGTTATATTCCATGGAATGCTCCTAACATCCCGATAGCAATGAATATCTGAAGTGCTTTGACAAAAAATCCATAAAAAAATGTCATCTGTAGAAGCCGTAATACTGTAAAAAGCACTTTTTACAGTATTACGATGGCCTACCTGCCTGTCAGCCTTCCATCGGGGCACACACTTATCTTGTGCCCTCATTGGTCATGTGCGCGTTCGTGTGTGTTGGAGGAGGGGCTCTATAAGGAAGTGGCAGATTTTCTCCGGTTGTGTATTTTCAAATTCTAGCGATCTCGAGCCGGTTTCTCAAACTTACCTACCCCACCTTTAATAGTTCTATCGCTCGAAGTGGAGTCGAAAGAGAATAGTTTTCAGTCTGCGCCGGAAGGTGTGTAAGCTTTCTGCTGTCCTGATGTCAATGGGGAGCTCATTCCACCATCTTGGAGCCAGGATAGCAAACCCACGTGTTTTTGCTGATGGGAACTTGGGTCCCCCTCGCAGCGAGGGTGCAGCGAGCCGTTTGGTTGTTGCAGAGCGGAGCGCACGCGCTGGGATGTACGGTTTAACCATATCCTGGATGTAGGAAGGGCCAGATCCATTCGCAGCATGGTACGCAAGTACCAGTGTTTTGAAGTGGATTCTAGCAGTTACCGGAAGCCAGTGGAGGGAGCGGAGGAGCGGCGTGGTGTGGGAACATTTAGGAAGGTTGAAGACCAGACGAGCTGCTGCATTCTGGATGAGCTGCAGAGGTCGGATGGCACATGCAGGTAGACCAGCCAGGAGGGAGTTGCAGTAGTCTAGGCGTGAGATGACGAGAGCCTGGACCAGAACCTGCGTTGCTTTCTGGGTCAGCTGTGGGCGTATCCTCCTGATGTTGTAAAGCGTGTATCTGCAGCAGCGGGTTGTAGCAGCGATGTTTGCAGTGAAGGACAGTTTGTTATCTAGGATCACACCCAGATTCCTTGCAGTCTGAGTCGGGGAAACAACAGAGGTGCCGATGTTGATTGTCAGGTCAAGAGTGGGACAATCTTTTCCCGGAAGAAAAAGCAGTTCAGTTTTGTCAAGGTTGAGCTTGAGGTGGTGAGCAGACATCCACTGAGAGATGTCAGCTAGACAAGCAGAGATGCGTGCGACGACCTGGGTCTCTGAGCGGGGAAAGGACAGAATTAATTGGGTGTCGTCAGCGTAGGTGTTATAATCACAAAATGTAATCTATTGATTCTGAGTCCCATTTATTTTCCTCACAGGCGGCAAAAAAAGTCAGACATTATACAATTTAAAATAAAAACAATAATCGTGGCTTGATATTGAGTAAGCAAATGTTTTTATGAACCACACAGCTTCCGGTCTTCCAAGACCCGACCGGACAAAAAGACGTGCTGCAGGCACGAAACACACTACCAATAGAAAATACATTGCTTTTTTTTTAAAAATCGGGCTGTGTGACACGAAAAAAAATGGGGAAATCGTGCTGGTGAACACGAATCAATAGATTACATTTATTTTGTGACTATAACATGAAATGCCGTGAGACTGGGTTGGTCTGTGAGTGATAAGCCTTGTAACAATGTATTTAACAAAGCAGAGTCACGTGGTCTTGCATCACATAGGCCCTTTCACACCAGCGCCTTTTCAGCTCCGGCTCGGAGCTAGAGCCTGAAAAGCGCCGGGTTTTCCAGTTCACACCGGAGCGGCGCCGGCTCTTAGCTCCGGAATCCGCTTCATTTCCAGCTCCAAAAAATTGTCGGTCCAGAGGCAAGAGCTTTGGAGCTAAGAGGCGACGTCGCTTACGTCTCTCTTACATCGAGGCGTGCAGGAAACTAAACCCACCTCCCATGGGTCGACTGTTATGCCTGCCTACAAGCAGTAGTGCCTATAAACACACTTTATAAAGTCAGGCAACACTAACCAGGCTTCGTGTGATTCTGTTTATTTGTGCCTTACTTTGACCATCCGTTCGCTGTTATCGATCATTGTGGAGAGAGGCAGACGTGTTGTTTTGTATTATTGCAGCTATCGGATGCAAGTAGTCAGTTTAGCTTCGGTTGCTATGCCAACATCACCCGTTTTATACCAGAGAAACTTTCATAACAGCGTTGTGATACCAAACAGCGTCAATTCAGACTGACACACATTCACTTAGGCTAAGGGAACTGGGGATATGCATCAGCTGCTTGTGTGAGTCGGACAGTGAATACTTTAGAGCGGCCGCTGCAGTGGGAGCTAACCGGGAGCTAACGGGAGAATAAACTCCCGTGGAAGAGCTGCACTGCAGCGGTCGGTAAATGCTGCAGAAAGACATTAATAAACAATGAACCACGGCACTCTGGAGAAAAGTATAAGGTTGGAGAAGTCGTTATTCAATTTATTCTGGCTTCGTGTGATTAAAAGCAACACGATCATCGACCCGACGCAGTTGTTGTTGTTGTGAGCTGCCGTTGGGGGGCAAATCAGCGATGTAAACGGTGACGTCATGACGCAGCAAGGGCAGCTCTGGGGCGCCAGTGGGCGGTGTGCACAGAGCGGGAGCTGAAAAGGGAAACCGGAGCTGAACCAGAAAAGCTCCCGCTCGGAGCTAGAAACTGAAAAGCGCTGGTGTGAAAGCCGCAATAGATAGGTGATCCAGTGAGCAAATCTCAGCCAATCCACAAACCACCACTCCGCTATTGTTGAATACAGTTATCCAACCCGACTAAAGCTGTGAAACTAGCCACGTTCACGTGCTGCGGTCACAAAAATCACAGCAACAGTCAGGAAAGATTTCACTCTGACAAGCCCCTAGTGTCATAAACAATACTTTAAGAGCTCTATCCACTTATTGGATTATGCAATTGGGAGTTTGACTTTCCTTTAAGAAAACATACATGTGCCGCAGAGGGAAGAGTTCAGCGGCGATGCTGAATAGCATTTAGATGAGGAACATTCTCACCCTGCAGCCATGGTGGTCTCATTTATCATCAAGCTATCCCTAAAAAGATAATACTGTATGCAGCTGTTTCAGGGCAGAACGCTTAAAGGAACATTGTCCTCATATAGTGCGAAGCTTTAGCTAGCCAGCTAGTTAGCTTAGCTTACCAAGAAGTCTGACAACAAGGGGAAACAGCTGGCCTCTGTCTAAAGCTAAACAAAAAGAACTAAAAGCAACTCTAAAGCTCTTAATATGTTGTATGTAAGTGGTTTTATGTGCTGAATTATTTCTTTCTCAGGACCAGTGACTTCCTGAAATCTCTGCTGGTTGTTCTCCTTTAAAATGCTAAATTGTAATTCTGACACTTTTTTTCCGTACGACTTCTAACATGAAAGCAAATATGTGTCAAACATTTACAAGTGATGTTATATAAACACTTCTGCTTGAATGAGGAGACAAGAAAGACGGCTAAACTAACTGGAACCGAGTTCTAGTCTAATAATGGGACACACTTCTCAACTAACTTTCCACTGCAGGAAGTAAATACGTGTTTTTGAAGTATCTTTACAAGAAGGCCTTTTCACTCCTAGGAACATTTGCACAGAAATGGTAAATACTTAGAAAAAATGAAACACGTTTATAAGTAAGACACGACATTCAGTGTCCTTACTTAAAGGGGAAGAAGAGCAGGCGCAGTGCACTGAACCAAACACTGTTGTTGTTTGCAGGACTGTCAAAACAGAATGAGTGAGAGTGAGTGGAAGCGTCCGGTCACTCACTGCAGGCATCGAGTGGATCTCTATCCATCATGCTGATTCCCAGAGACAAAACAGTCAACACCGAGCACAGACAAGATCTGTCCAGGCACAATACACTCTCTGTTTACCGCGGGAAACCGTGAAACAGCGCGCAAGCGAATGATGGAGTGAGAGATTTCAGAGTGGAATTCCAGATCGCGTGCATAATCTGTGTTGTGAAATTTGGGGAAAAAGCACTGTAAACCAGGGTGGAGGTAGAAAAGCGGGGCGTTACGAGGATGAGGCAATGTCACATGATCTTTTGAAGCCCTACGGATGGGGAGCTGTGAAAACTCGGGGACAATGGAGAGTATGAGAGCATGAAATGGAGAAAACCCAGCATTGTAAACGATGACTCGGCAGCCTGAAGGCTCCGCTCCTCTGGGGGGGGGGGGACAGCCCGACGACTGGCTGTTAGCCGCAGAGTGAGAGTGTTGTGCATGAAGAGATGATAAGATCCAGCGTCTCATTTTGACCCAGGCAGACAGGATGTGAGGGTGCCATCGTTTTTAAAGAGAAGCAGCAGCGTGAATTCAATGTTGGTGTCATTTAAATCACTTTTATGGGTGCTGTTTCTTTCCAACTTCTAACTTTATATGAGAAAAACATATGCTCTACCTAAGCAAAAACGCTTTTAACACACAAAAAGTCCTGCGTTTTAAATCCTAGTGTCGAAATAAAAGTACTTGTACATGTATCAATGCATAAGCAACATTTTCCTTTTGTAGCTGCACAAGGTAGAACTCATTGCAAGAACTTAAAACAGTCATTTCAGTCCAGTGGTTCCAAACCTTATGGCCAGGACACCTTTAAAGAGTTACAAGATACCACCTGGATGAATCAAATAGGAAGCCATTTGTAACTTATCTCTTATCAATGAATAGTTGATAATGTGCCTCTTTGGGCCTAAAATACATTCTGGGTAATGGATTTGCTATTTGCAATTTGCTATCTCACACACGGGGGAGTAAGCTGACATAATCACTACCATGATGTCTGTTCATAAAATATATTACTCGACTCCATTTCCTCTGCAGGTCCTCTGCGGATGCCTGTGTGAATACATCTGTCGTTGGTGCAAAGGTGAGCGCTAACAGAAGGTGTGAGGCCCACACACACCCTCTTACAACCAAAGCATGAACACACTGCTTTCCACTGTATGCGACACCTGTTGAAAGTGGGATGTGTTTTTAGAAGACGACATAAAAGAGTGTGATTGCCCTACAAAAGAATGAGCACCGAGACATCCTTGTTTTCTTAAGGGGCATCACACATACCACACACATGCTAACAATAACAGCGTCTTGATTTGGCATGTAAGCTTCACATAAACACTCTTTTAGCATCTCTGCCACACATTCCCAGATGCGCTTGCTGCAGACTGGAGAGACGCGGCTGTACGTTCTGCATGCTCGCCTCGGTGCTGGTGCTTTGACAGAGCAGAAAACAGCTGAGAATGACCTCGTGAAGGGAAGCACATCCGCAAACCAGACGTTTATGAAGCTGTGAATCGCCTCGGTCAGTCAGCGCTGAGACGTGTTTGTTATCAGCCAGCAAACCTCTGCAGAGGAGGAGAGGAGACACTTTGAGTAAACACTGACTTTGTTGTTCAAGGATCTACAGGAGAACCACGCAGGACTTCAAGAGACCCACACCCACTCATACCCTGCACCCCTTTACTCGTGGTAATGCAAATACCTTAATGTGGGCCACTGTAGCCGACTCCTACAAAAACTTTTAAACACAATTACTCGGTTTATGAATTTAAAACAAGTTAATTTAGAAGAGAGTTTACAGACATGCTAGCCGCTCTGTGAAGCTGTAATAAGGCACTTCTGTACGTGGAGCTGTATGCTAACCTCATTATGCTGACAACATGTAATGTGAGCAGGTATAATGTAACAATCTTAGTTCGGATGTTACAGTACCATGCTAACATTCGACAAACAGTACAGCTTTGAAGTAGTGAGAATGCTTTTTGTTTTGGAGCTAATTAATTATAAACCAAAGTACTGATGATGGCCTTCAGAGAGAAGGCAGGGGATCATTACAGTTATTTTAATAGCTTAATACATTGTATACTGTGGATGTCTGTACTAAATTGTATGTCCATCAAAGACATCTTTCCTAAAAAGCAAAACTGTCAAACTCATACCTCGTACCAGATGAAAAGTCGGAGGATCATCAAAATTATTCTGATCCATCATCGACCGAATCTCAAGTCAATACTTGTTAAAAGAATCAGTCAGGTCCAAATGTGCGAGTTACTCTCCCTAAAGCCTGCTACTGTGGCTTTAAATAGTTGTTGTGTTTATTTATTGATAGGAATGAGGAACATACCTTTAAAATTAGATCAAAATTCACTAGTTGACTGTTTCGAATTTGTGAGAAATCTATGCTCATGATAGAAACATACAATTACAATAATTCCGACCACCCACACACAACGAATAAAACAGCTTGATAAAGGTGCCAGAGAAGAAATAGTGCCTAATAAATGCAAACAATGACTGCACCTATATGTAAATAACAAAGTTGTGAGTTTAGTGAGTTGAGTGCTGAACCTCGAGTTTAATAGCTAATGTAAAAACCATCAGCTCTGTATCCTAATAGTAGATAGATAGATAGAACTTTATTTGTCATTGTACAAGTACAACGACATTACAACAGACTCAAGGTGCCAACACGCAACAACAAGACAATATAAAAACAACAAGACAATATAAAAACAACAAGACAATATAAAAACAACAAGACACTATAAAAACAATAAATGGGACTAAAAAAAAAGAGAATATGTACATAAATAAATAATAGATAAATTAAAATTGCACGATTCCCCTCGTATTGCACGGAAGGTTTATATAATTTAAATATTAGCAGCGTTTAGTGCACATATGGCCCTGGGAAAGAAACTGAATTTGAGTCCGTTTGTCCGGGAAGACAAGATCTTCTTTAACAGGGGAAAATGTGAGAAATATGAATTATGCAGTTAATTGAGCTGACGTCACCTTCATGGAGGCAATGACTCTGACAGCATTTGGGTGCAGAGAAGAAGAAAAAGATAGTTTCAGAGGTGAAGAATGAAGAGAGAGGAGAGGTGGAGTGGGAGGTTAAGGAAGACAGATGAGTGAGGAGAAAGGACTGAGGGAGGCAGAGTTAATGGAGGAAGAAAACACAGAGTGTGGATGTTAGAGGGAGGGGGGGGGGTGATGGTTTTAACAGAGTAAAGACAGCAGTATAAGGGAGGAAGGAAAAACTGCTCTCTGCTACACAGCTCAAGATACAGACCATATGGGGTTTGGCTGTGAGACTTTAGCGAAGCTGACAGAGGAAGTGCTCAAAAGGGAAGATGAAGAGTTAAAGAGACAGATGCAACGGGAGAAGGGTCGGGAGCACAGCTTTGACTGTTTCAGTGACATGCTGTCCTCTGCTGGACAGTGAAGGAGCTGCACATTACGGCCAGTCTTTTTTCATTTTACCACACGAGACCGCCAGATCTGCATCCTCTCCATCACGAAAGACTCAAAGCTTCTGAATAAACCCAAGTAACAGAAGAAAATCAACGGGTTAAAGGTTAAAGAATCGATTGAGTCCAACATTTGTAATGTTCATTTGAGGTGAAAAGCAGATAGGAATCAGAATGTGGTTTGTTGCCAAGAATATTTTCACATACAAGGAATTTCCTTTGGTGGTACATAACAGTAAACATGAAAATGACAGCAAGAAATAGAAACGTAGGAAAAAAGCAGATAAAATACATAAAATAACAAGAATAAAAAATGTTAACATGATTTAGTAAATATGTATTGTATACTTGTATTAAATATAAGCACTATTCGGTTTTACAAGTAGACATTTTGTGCAGAAATGTGCATAATATTAACCAAGTGCTTTTGGCAATGTGAAGTGAAGAAAGTCCAAGGAGGCATATACTTAAAGCTGAATATCGAGGTACTTTTTCCATTTCCTGCTCTCTCTAGTTACTTTAAGGCTTCAAGATGAGATAATAAGTTAGGTGGCAAATAGCTTATATTTTAATTTAGCTGTCCTTGAAAACATACATGTCTCTCATATTTATAACCAGTGATTATCCAGATAAGTACTATGACTGGAAAACTGATTTTGATGTATAAAATCTGCGCACTTAAGAATAAGCACACTTCCAGAGGCTTTTTGTAGGTGTTGCCTTTAGATTATGAATGGTGCCTACAGTACTAACAAGCTAATAGGATAGATGCCGACGTGCACTTAGTCATTCATTTGATTGTCAAAAGGCTTCAAAGTAAAACTCCATAGAAGTGTCAGGAATCTGTGAGAAATGTGAACAATCAGAGGCAGACTTACTTCATAGCTATGTGCTTTGCCCTAAACTACAGAACTTTTGGGTCGCAATATTCTCATTCTTTTCAAAGGCATTTAAAGTCCAACTACAACCAGATCCAGTGTTGGTGATACTGGGCACATCTGAACAATGTAACACACTCCTGTCCTATGGTCTCCTGTGTGCAAAGAAACGTATTCTCCTGATATGGAAATCAAAGGATGTGCCCAGTTTTAAAACTTGGATTACGGCTCTGACTGATACTCTGCACTCTCGATATATCCTAAAAGATAGACTGGGGGAATTCGAAAGGATGTGGGGTCCAATGGTTTCATTTATAAGGGGGACGGTCGGCTGAAATGCATTGCACAAACAATCGTTTTTTTAATGGCTGGGTGGAGGTAATCTGGGCTCATCTGCACCACTTAAGTTTATTTATTTATTTTTTATTATATACTATTTTGTATGTTCTTTCCCACTATGATTAGGTATGTCATTAAGCATGCTATTCCTGTCATGCTATGTTTTTTTTTTCCTTATTATTTCTTGTTGGCTGTTATGTTTGTCTTCTATGTTGAAAAAGGGAAGCATGATTTCCACCCCAAATAAGTCTGCACGATTGCTTACACTTGTATGCTTCTTCTCAATAATTTTTTTTTTTTTTGAATAACAAAAGGCTTCAAAGTTTTTGAATTCTTTATCAGAATAATGTGAGATGTATTAGATGTCTCCATTACTGTCTCCCATCTTCAATTATGGAAACAAAAGCGGCGCTGTTTCTGTCCCGGACTTTAACGCACTTAGATGTGTCGTCATGTTTCTGAGTTTGATGTTATTTTTGTTCTCCTTCCAGCAGACCACAGACCGGCTTAATCTGTGTGACTGATCAATGTCACTATTGTCAGCGAAGACTGGAACTACCTCACATGTTTGAACACTTTCTATAATTGTATGTTCTTTTTCCTTCCTTGTTTTGGAAATATGTCAATTGGTAACCCGCGGCATCATGTTTTCCACATAAGATCTTATGTTGAAATATATCTTGAGTTATTTCGTCATTTTAAATTAGAAACGATTCAAGGATAAGGCCTTAAGTGCATTTTATACCGACTGCAGATGCTTCTTCATGGTGCAGACATATTGCTCAATGAAGCACTGGAAAAATATGTTGTACAGCTGACAAACACAACAGTTCTGTTGATGGCCAAATGTTCTGCTCTTTGATGTCTTTGGTACACACACACACACACACACACACACACACACACACACACACACACACACACACACACACACACACACACACACACACACACACACACACACACACACACACACACACACACACACACACACACACACACACACACACACACACACACACACACACACACACACACACACACACACACACCATGTATACATCACTTCAGGGGACATTACATTGACTTATATGCATTTCCTGGAGACTTATCCTAACCTTAACCAGAACCAACACATGCCTAACCCTAAACCTAACCAAGTCTTCACCCTAAAATTAATGATCCCCCTCATAGGGACCTCCAATTTGTCCCCATAAGGGAAGCCAGTCCCCACACGTGACTATGTAAACAGATTTAGGTCCCCACAAGTATAGTAATGCTAGGCCACCCACACACACACACACACACACACACACACACACACACACACACACACACACACACCACACACACACACACACACACACACACACACACACACACACCACACACACACACACACACACACACACACACACACACACACACACACACACACACACACACACACACACACACACACACACACACACACACACACACACACACACACACACGAACATAACAATAGAGTAAATAACACCAGACTCTTGAAACAAACCCCTTCTGCTGCACCCCTCCTCCATTTCCCAGAAAACGTGCTTTTAAAAAAAGACTCACAACACTTGCAGCAACAGATGCTGCCTGAAACACACTGACACAGTCAATTTGTCTCATGTCAGTTTTTTGTCTTTAATCTACTCCCCCCCCCCAAAAAAAACAGTCCAACGCCTCAACCTTCACCTCATGAAAGAAGCAGGGTGGCAAGTAGATGTGTAAGACAGTTAGAGTTTCTGAAAAGGGGGTTGTTGAGCAGTTACACGGGACAGAAAGCGTCCTTCAAGTGTGAGCAAAAGGGGTTGCCAAAAGGTCCCGACCCCGATATCGGCTTCTTGCTGGGGGTTTGCATCCCGAAAAAGAAAGGGACAAGACAATCGAGCACTCTCTCTCCCTGCGCTCAGCCTCCTCACCCGCAGCAACGCCACATCACATTGAATAACGGACACTCTGATCAAAGGCGAGATCCAGCTCTCCGTCTCTATCGCCGTCGTACTCAGTCAACTGGAGCGAAGGATGGAGGCCATACTGGTTATTCAGTTCCTAGTATACTGATTAGGACACAATGGGGCCTCATGCTGTGTCAGTCATGTGTGTTAAAGCATCCTTTACTCCACTATATGCAGACACAGTTCACATCGCTCTATGAGCATGACCCTATAGCAGGTGGTGCGAGGGCCACTATTTGGGGCTCGGGCTGGAATCTGTTCTGGGCCAGCTGTGGAGACGCTGACCAACGGCAAGGACTGCCTGGAGAAATGCTACTGACTGAGGGGAAGACAAGTTTAAAGGGTTAGTAGTTCAGATAGTTTGAAGTGGGGCTGCATGAGGACATACTCCCATCGTCAGTCAATTATCTACGGGCGATTGTGGTGGGCATCTCAGTGTGGAGAAGCTACGCACTGTGGACGGTGCAATTAACAGTAGTTCAAACATCTAAATAAATCAAAATTGGTTTAAGCATATTTCAATGCATGACCTTGATGTCAGACTTGGTTACTCTAAACTGGTCAACCACCATCTACTGTAGAAATGAACAATGATGTATAAGAGCCTCTTTCAAAGAATCCAAAATATCTCTTGAACTGCGAGAGGGACTAAAAGCCCTTATCTTACATGGATCTTATGGGTAAGGTAAAGGCATTTTAATTTAGAACAATTCATACAGTATGCATTGGACTCTTAAAGTAGCCTTCCATTTGTAGAAATGTGTAGGCAGAAATATTTTTTAAAATACCCAAATTGTAACGAACCGGAAACATACTTTGAAAGGGAGGCTGTGGCTCATGTCGTCGTGTCCTTGGGAAAGACACGTCTCCCCAAATGGCTCTTGTGGGGATTGTCCACAGTATGGAGTGAGTGTAAAGGCCGCGACACACCAACCTGAGACCAAAGAACGCGTACCGAAGGCGTCCAGACTTTTACGTCCGCAACGTCGCCCACCTACCGCAAAGACTTCAGTTGACGAGTGGCAATAAATGTCCTTACCAGCAGGCAGCGGTAGTGTGTATTTGTCATTCGGAGCCAACAACCGGAAGACAGACTATACACCGAGAGAAGAAGAACAGGCGTCTGGGTTCCATTTTCACTCTCTCTCGTCGATCGAAAACATGTAAACATAAAAAAGAAACTCTTGCGTCCGGGTGAGATGAAAATGAAAAAGATTAATCGTTGTTTGTTTTGGGCCCTCACTTCCGCTTCGCTTCTCGCTAAGCTGAACAGCCATTCACAGTGATTTCTTTGTCCCGACTTTCTCTGACCTGTGAAAACAAGGTGTGAAAATGTGCCGTAAAGAGACGACGGTGCGGGACCTATGTGCGGGGCACACCGACCTGAGTAGGGCGCCGCGAATGCCCGACTGCCTCTGCCTCCCAAAATCGGGCTGGGTGTAGCGGCCTTAAGTAACTTTGGATAAAAGCGTCTAACACAGGGGTGTCCAAACTGCGGCCCATTTTGAATCGACCCTCAGCAAATTAAAAAAGTATAATGACTTAAGTATAATAAACTTGTGCTTGTCTTATATTGTACTTCTTAAATATATATGACATGTTCAAATATATTACACAGTATTCATGTGTTAATAAGCCCAATTCTCAAATAAATTCAGTCAATTAAAGTTGAAAACATGTTCCAACAAATCTAAGTTGATAATAAAAAAGCCCAATAACAAATGTACATAACAACCTTGAAATATACACTTCCTATTTCCTCTTATTATAAGCAATCTGAAGCTTCTGTTTTAAGGAATGAGCTGCTAACATGGAGAGCTGTGATAGAGGCTTTTTGTTTTCTTAAAGCATATTCAAGTATCAAGCATCATTGACCTACATTGGATTGATTTGTCCAACTTATAACTGAACTTAAGAGGCAATATACCTCTCCAGGGAGTGGCCCAGCCCTTCGTATATTTTTCTGTATGTGGCCCTCGGGAAAAAAGTTTGGACACCCCTGGTCTAACAAGTGACATGTAATGTAATGCAATGAAATAAAGCTGAATTAACTTGTATTTTACATACAAATCCTAAAAAACAAATGTGTAATTTGGTAGCAGCTTCAATACTGTATGGGCAGATACAGTACATCGTAGAATATCCACATCCGTTAGGTCAAAATCGGAAGAGGAGGCGGTTCAGCTGGAAATATTTTTGTTTATACAGGTCTGGACGCCACACAGGGCAGCCAGTGTCTCCCTCCTGCTGGGAGTTTCCTCTTAGCACCTGAGCCAGCACCCAACATCTGTCCTGAGTTAGCATGCTAACAGTCGTACCCAAACCCCTGGAGCCGGCCAACAAGGGGCCGAGGCAAACAGATCCCTGTGACACACAGACTAATGCGGCCAGACGGCCCACAGGAACGCCTCACATGTTCCTCAGAGGGAATGCAAAACATCCTGCAGCACCTCGGAGCGCCGCAAACATCTGGGCTGCAGATGTGGCGTCAGCAGGAGAGACGCGGCTGTACGTTCTGCATGCTCGCCTCGGTGCTGGTGTGAATGACTGACTGTATTTAAACAGAACACAGTTTTTATACAGAGGCCGTGCACACGTGTACGGTGCTCGAAAGTAACTAAGTACATTTGACTGAGTAGTTCTATTTTTTGTATATACTTTATCCTTCTACTTCACTTCTTTTAAGAGGGAAATATTATACTTTTTACTCCAGAGTTTAGCTTCTTACACAAATATTATCATCAAATGAAATATTTTATATCGTCGTAGGTTGCGGTACACAGCACTATATTAAGTTATCCAATCCAAATCAATCCAAAAATATGTATTACATATTATTCTGTAATGGGCCATTCTGCATAATGATTACTTTTACCTCCAAGTATATTTGTATGCCAGTACATTTGTTCTCTTACAGTACTTGCATGAGAGTATTTCTAACCTGTGGCATTGCTACTGTAAAGTGCATGATGGGAAGACTTCTTCTACCACTGCACGTGTGTCTATGTTTGTAAGGAAATGAGCCGTAGCAGAAGTAGCAGTCCAGTGGAAGAAGAGGTCAGAGGCGTAACATCACAGCAGAACAAAATACAATCAGCCATTGAGAGCTGGATGTTTTTAGAAAGGCGTGGAGGCTCGACACATACGAAGGAAGAGGAGTCGATTCAGGTCGGTGAAAGAAAAACACAGGCATGGACGCAGATGTTCTGACCACTATACACTCTCTGTGAAAACACAAAAAGGGAAGAAAACATGAAGGAGAAATGACCAGGAAAACCTACATGTATATTGAAGAAACACACTCCAAATTAAATAAAAAGAAGCCCCGCCCTGTGGCTTTACATCATAACAGCGAGTCTTTGCATGATGTAATATCTGGTTGATCCTCAAGAAGGAAAGCGTTCAATTTAGGGCTGCAACAACTAATCGATTAATCGATTAAAATCGATGACAAAATTAGTTGCCAACTAATTTAGTCGTCGATTCGTCGGTGACGTCATCACATGTGTTTAATGCGCCGTTAAGCTCCAACGTTATCGGTCTTTTTATCGGTACTGGAGACATTTAAAAATATATGTCATATGTATTATTGCAGTCTTAGCGTCGCCAACTCGTTTCTAATATGCAAAAAGACAAACAAATGCGTCTATGGTGTATTTTCGATCTTTCCAATCCAGACGAGATCTTTCTCTCCCGTCTGTGTGCGAGGGGGCGCGGCAGTTTACACGCACGCGGCTGCTACATGGAGCAACACACACACACACACACACACACACACACACACACACACACACACACACACACACACACACACACACACACACACACACACACACACACACACACACACACACACACACACACACACACACACACACACACACACACACACACACACACACACACACACACACACACACACACAGCGGAGAGAACGCGCTCCGAGGTGTGGTTAAATGTTACCCGTCTTGAGGTGGACAATGCTCGTTGCCAAAAGTGCAATAAGAGTTTAGCATGTCAGGGCGGTAACACGAGCAATTTGTCTAAACATTTAGCAAAAGTGCTCCACATTCAGACGGAGGAATGCACCGGGTTCGACTGTCTTTCTAGCAGCTCTGTAGCCCCCCCATCCACGTGTAACTTTTCCACGTCAGGTGTTATGTATGCTAGCAGCAACACACGGAGTTAACTACATGATACAAACATGGGTTAATGCAGTGGTTCTCAAACTGTTTCTGGCATTCTCCACTTTGAACAGGTGGGCCTTTTCAAGCCCCACCTGTTCCTCGCCGCTCCAATAAAATGGTAGGCCAAGCTTAAAATGGTCAAATGTATCGTTCTATAACAGGGGTCTCCAACCTTTTTCAGGATGAGAGCTACTTTCAAAAAAATAAAACAAGTCGTGAGATTTTACTCCTCTTTTTCAGTTTTTTTGCAGTGTATATATTTAGCACATTTTAACATTATTATATGCTTACCTTTAACCTTTGTGTGCTGTTCGGGTCTGTGGGACCTGTTTTCAGTGAAAAGAAAATGTATGATTTTTTTAAATGTTGAAGTGAAATGCATCAATCTGGTGCACTTTGAGCACAAAATGAATTTATGGATACAGCTCTCAACACTCTATGAAAGGGAGATGTATACTTTTCAATAATCCAAACATCTTGAGAATATGATCACAGCCAATAACAAATCATTTGAAGTTGTGTATTCTTATCTTATGTTAGCATTCTTTCTTTTTATTTATGCATTACTAATCACTCCCCTTTTAAACTGTTGACTGTCCTATAGTACACATTGGAATGATTTCTTACTTTATTTTGTACAACTAGGCTATATTAAATAGATAAAGGTGTGTTTTTTCTCTCTGTCTCTCTCTCTCTGTCTCTCGCTCGCTCACAGAGGCTGTGTGCTCCTCCGTGGCGATGATGGCTTGTGTTAAAAGATAATAATAAACATAGGCCTATTTGTAAAGTGGGGGGACACAAACGGGATTTCGAAAAGTGTCACTGTTAAACTCCTTATGAAGTGGTGAGGTGCCGCTCCACATTGCTTTTCTTCCCGACTGCAACGCTGTTGTGTGTGTGTGTGAGAACGTTTCACATGTGTGTATGAGAGATGTTTACATATGTCTGCAAATGACTTTGGTTTCAGTTGTGTGTGTGTGAGCAGGCTCAGATTGGCCATCAGGAGATTCGGGACTTTTCCCGTTGGGCCGCTGCCGGCTGGCTCTGGCATAGGTGGGCGGTGGACTTTCACAGCGCCGCTGCGCCGGTACCGCATCCGCCACCGCAAACACCCGCCGTTGCGAGGCTCTGGCGGCTCCGGCAGGTCCGGTGCAGCGGTGCTATGAAAGTCCACCGCCGTTGCGAGTCTCCGGCTGTAATAATCCACTACCGCCTGCGAGGACCCAGGTTTCGATTCCGGCCTGAGGTCCAAAACATTTTTTTTTTTAAATAAAAAAAAAAAATCTCCCGTTCATCGCGTCCCACCTATCACATCTCTGCGCCCCACCAGTGGGACGCGCCCCACACTTTGAGAAACGCTGGGTTAATGAGAGGTAACTGAGTTATTTATTTTGTTAAAGTTTTAGCTATTCTGTTTACAGTTCTGTCATCACATTATTTAATATGATTTGTTAAAACACTGTTGTTTCTTTTGATGTGAAATATTATTTATTTAATTTAAATAAAAAGCAACGTTAATTGTGTTCACAATTTGTTAAGTTAATTTAATAATATATGTATTTTCGAATCAAGTATTCATCTTTATTGTCTCCATTGTTAGTTTCCACATGCCTAAAACAACCTCAAGCTAAATCTAAAAGCTGATGGATAAATAAGAGCGTTTGAGAAATTGTGTAAGGCATAATAGTCCGAGTAGTCGATTAATCGTTTCATTAATCGATTATCAAATTAGTCGTTTGTTGCAGCCCTAACTTCAATGTGAGGAAAGTGTGTGCGCATGGAGGCAACCGAGGGCGTCATGGAGTTCATGGAACAAGCTCAGATTGGTTTTGCAATGTTTCACGAGTCAGGGCAATAGTTAGCAGCATTAGCTTCATCTGGAGTGACTGTTATACGAGCGTGGAGAGCAACGGGATCTAATAACTCATGACTCATCTCATGACTGCAGGTGGCTTCAATAGCATCAACATCGTGGTTGAGAGGAGACAAGAGTTGATTAAGGGATTACTTTAGCCTTTACAAATCAAATGTCATTTTGATCTCTGTCTGTAAACACAAACTGATTGACATTAAAGACTTTTTGAGAAAAGGTCGGTGAGCGACAGTTAGACAACATAATGTCTTCTTGTTTGTCAGGTTACAAACGTAAACTCATCTTTACATAAGAGAACAGTCAATCTGAGACCACATTGCTTTCCTGCTGTGCTCCGTAGCCTCCATTAGTTTAAGTACCGTACTTTTCGGACTATAAAGCGCACCTGCATATAAGCCGCAGCAGCTAAATTGTCCGTCTGTCTTGCTCTCGTTCTGTCTCTCGGTTCCACTTTTACTTTGGCGCGCGAGCTGTCTCTTTTCCGGCCTCCAGCTTTTCCCGCTAGAGCCCGCCACCTTTAAGCGGACCGGTCATAGAGCCCATAGAGTTAAAGGTGGTTAATTTTACCTGTAAAATCCATAGATTTAGGAGGTTCCCTAGTGGCCGTTAGCTGTACAAAAAAATGGGGAAAAAAGTCGCGGTTTATAGTCCGAAAAGTACGGTATCATTATTCCCCAAAGGCAGCTTTATCACATATGCTTTTTTTAAACACACAGGATACAGTTTTAATGGGGTCTGCGTCACAGGGGTTTTCCTGTGGTTATTTGTTGTTTTGAATTTGATTAGTTACATTCTGTTGCAGCTGGTTTGACATTTTCACAACTACAGTTATTCACTTTCTTGGATAGATTAAGAAATATGAATAATAGGATTCTTTATCTTTGTCCTTTTAATATTAAGTTACAACCAGCAGCGGGTTATTTTAGTCGAGCATACACACTGAAAACAAGGGGCTAATCTAGGTCATTCAAAAGGTTAGTCATACAGAAAGTCAGATTGTATCTTTAGGAGAGCCAGGCTAGCTGTTTCTAGTCTTGGTACTAAACTAAGCTAACAATATTTAGCGCTAATTACAGGATCGTTTTCTCGGCGTAAAACATAGTGTGTATCCTATAATGGTAGAGTATTACTTAACCTGTTCAATAGTACAGTTTGCCTGTGATTTACGATTTGTTTTAAACATTTCTCTTTTATTAAGTGGATCATTTTACAGTATATGCAACGACTGCTGCTGCATGTCAGACAAGGATTCATATAGTTTTGATGTGTTACACTTATTAGTATTAAAATAAATATTCCATTTGTAGAACTTTTTAAACATTATTTCAAAGGGTTGGGTACAACGGTCAATAGCTCACGTATATGTTACGCAGGCCAACCTAAACATGTTACCTAATAAAACAAAGGAACGTTTGTGTTAAGAGGTAGGATCTTTAGCTCAGGTCATGTCCTACAAAGTGAGGGAGTGAGAAAGCAAGCGGGGCCTTAACCAGCCTTCATCCCAGACAGAGTGCAGTGCTGCTTCTGTCCACTAGGTGCCACTTGTGCTCTGTCTCTGCTCCGGTTCACAGCAGAGATTTCCTAACGAGGAGTTTAAAACCCTACGCTCTGTGAACTAATCAGTTTTCTGCCTCAGACTCATGACCTCCACTAACACAGATATGATGAAAGCAAAGACCAAAACAAAAACAAGCACAGTCTTTTTTTCCTGAAGTAGCATAAATGCAGAGACATCTCAATCTTTTCCACCCATTGACTTACAGTAAGCACAAACCCCACACACTGTATTTCCATGCATGCATATACATGTATACACTCAGCATCACGTCTTATGTACTTTCCTATGCATTTACAGTATTGTGTTTCTGAATACATGCCACAGCTTGCCCGAGGCGTACTTCCTGGCCCGGATGAAACACCTGTAGGTCTTATGAATGACTGGAAATCTACTGGTGAACCTTCCAGGCATTGTTGTTGTTGTTGTCCTGACATCACATTAGGCTACTGTTTCCCTCCCTCTCTGCAGGACGTTTATTCCCCAGAGAGACACCAGGGCGGTGCTTAAGAAGTCCTGAGGGACACGGAGATGAGAGCAAGGTAAACACATTTAAAGGAGGCTGTAAAAAGACAAGAGCCTGGAAGCTGCGGTCGCAAAGTGAGTCAACTTGCTGCAGAAAAAGTTCCACGAGCATCGTGCCCAAAATCAGTCACGTAACAGTGATAAAGGGAGTTTGTTTGAGCGCCAAACTCCTTCCTAGTTAGATATGTTTCTCTTATGAGAATTTAAAAGGTCGAGTGGGCTTTGTAATATTTGAAATTCAAGGGTACACCAAAGGCAAGGATTACAAATAAACAATCTGAGTAATTACTTTAGTACAGAAGTAACTAATTGTAAGGTAGCTGTATCAACTAAAAAGATGATGTCAGTGTGGCGGTAGAAGCTACAGTTGCAAATGCTTAGCTTAGCTTAATTTAACTGAAAGACTGCAACACTGGGATACAGCTAGCCTGGCTTTGAACAAAATCTGCATTTAAAAACTCAATTAACTGTGAAATTATTTGTTTAATCTATACTGTAGATCCAGTTGAACCCCTAATTTTAAAGCTACGCCAAGTTAGCCGGCTGCTCGCTGTAGCTTCATTTGAACCGAGATAAGAGAGTTGTATCAATCTTTCTAACTGTAGGCAAAATCATACGAGTAGCCTTTATTTTTAACAAAGGCTACTCGTATGATTTTGCCGTATGATGTTTTTAAATGCAGATTTTGTTCAAAGCCAGGCTAGCTGTATCCCAGTGTTGCAGTCTTTCAGCTAAATGAAGCTAAGCTAAGCATTTGCAACTGTAGCTTCGACCGCCACACTGACATCATCTTTTTAGTTGATACAGCTACCTTCTCAGCTAACAAATGCTTATTGAAACCTAAAGGAGAGTCACAACATTAGCATAGGGGTGAATGTCTCTCTCTTTGTAGCTCTGTTTTTGGTCTCCACCATCTCCTGAAAGAAATGTTGGCCTCTTTAGCCGTTAACCGATCCACTATGTTCAACAGCAAGGAGCTAACTTTTTTTTTTTTTTACATTTTTGATTGATGGTGTCGCTACGATGAATGACAGTGAACACACATCCTTAATGGAGCCATACACGCTAATAAATGATCCATTTTGTTCTGAAAGATTTTGATTACGGCCTTAACAATCATACGTGAATCCATCTTCTCAGCACATCACAGAAAGAAAGCCAAAAACACTCCTATTCAAATATGTGGCACAATTCCTTGAAGACGTCCTGATTAAAACGTAAAGAGAAAAAAAACAAAGTATGAAATGTTTATCTGCCAGTCAAACACGGTTCTGCTTCGGAGGTATAATAAGTAGAGTGCGGTGGGGAGGGACAGCTTGACTCAGAGCGGGGAGGTTAGATAAATACAGTGAAGAAGACACAGGCTTTTCATAGCTCAATTCATTTACTGACATGAACCACATCACTCTGACTGATTAGGGAACCCCTGCAGTGTGTGTTATGTGTGTGTCTCTGCATTAAAGTGTTCGTGTGTGTTCATGTGAAGAAAGAAATAGGACCAGTTTGAGGTAAACACCTCTGTGGGGAAGTTGAATCTCTCCTCCCTCTGAATGAAAGAGTAAGTGGGCTCAGGTTGTAATTACAGTAATGAATGATTTCGCTCTACCTTTCCGCCCATGTAACATGTTTTCTGATCCCCCCCCCCCCCCGCTCTTTTTCTGAAGCCCCTTTCACCCCTCCCTGTTCCGCTGGATGTGGGTTGGCTGCTCAGGCCTCTTTGTTTTTGGTAAGGAGATCCCCTGTTTATGTGGAGGTGGGTGTCCCTGGGTGTTTTTTTTAACCACAGTCTCTTTGATCTGCTCCTCCTACTCTTGCCCCGAGTGTGCAGGAGTGTGAGTGTGTAGCACGTAGTTCTGATAACCCTTAAAAATGAAATACTACACCGTCTTCATGTGTGCATAAACATGTGGTTTTACTGTGTGTGTGCTCACGTTTGGTGTCCTCTAATGTAAGTGCAGCATGTGAGCGGTTTCGGTGGCTTTTGGAGTCGGCAGGACTGTAATAATGTGGTGCTGGATGACTTTATAATTGAAATATCACTTGGATGGGCTTCCATCTGCTCCTACTCGCTTTACACACACCAGCCTGTACCTCCAAAACCTGGGAAAGCACTGCATCTTATACATATTGGGCAAAAAGCCATGTTTGCATATGGTTATTATTACATGTCGACTTTATGTTTGAACCCCTCAGCATCCTTTGTCCCCTTTTAGTGTTTAGCTTTAAACAAATATTTGTGGTTTTTCCCTGCTGTTTTATATGCTTTAAAAGACTCAAATGTAAAGCTGCATGACTAAATATGTTTATATTAACCACAGTATAAATGACAACTTTTTGGAACTATAGAAATGTATCCCCTAAAGAAGTATTTAAACATCTTTCAGCTCATAGTTTTGGTTTCCAAGCCTGCAACTTTTTGGGTTGAGTCCCGGGGCTCTCATCAGCAGCGCTCTCTGCTCCAGATGGCACTGTTTAACTTTCTGCTTCCTGCTTACTGAGCACCAAACAGTAGACAGAGTAAGATAGGAACGAGCTGGATTTCTAACATATTTGCCAAATTAAGTATTAGGATTGTATTGCAGTTTTAAAGTTATAGCTTGTGATGCTGCCCTCAAGTGGCCACACAAATACATGTTTGCAGGTTCAGGGTTGTACAACATCCTAAACCCAATGGCTTTACGGTTTCAGTCAAATAACAATATTATACATGTATCATTTAATACACCTTTCTCCAAACCATAGACACTATCTTTGGAAACGTGTGCATCTTCACAAGAATCAAATACTGTTTGACTTGACAACATGTTTTTCTTCAACTTCTCCGTTTTAGATTTCGCACCACAAACTGACAATGTAAAAAAATCATCATCACTAAATCATCTGATTCATCAAATGACAATGTTGCTATAAGAAAAGTACTTTGTGGGGAACTAAAACTACACAATAAGCAAATCTGTACCAAAATGCAACAAAAAAAAACTTCCCCTTTAAGTCAAATACTCAATTCTTTGGATAGAGGAAGGAACACAAAGAGAGAGAAAAAAGGAAATTGTCTGCAAAAACAAATAATGTAATAACTGCTAGCATGATCAGGGAACATCTGCTGCACCGAAAGGAGATCATTTATACTTTTATTTTCCAACTTCCCCTTCACTTAATTGTGAAATCTAAAACATGTGCAAAATGAGTACAAATCAAGTGAGCAGGGCTGAGGTCGAATGCTTTACACCTATCTCTTGTCTGCCCTCTGCCCTCACACCTCCTCCCTCACCGGGTCACAGCTGGGCCGCCCCGACAGGCGTGTTGAGCGTTACCTGTCAGACGCAGCCAGAAATTCTCCTGAGCTGTGCTGGGATCAGGAGCGGAGAGCCTTCCTGCCTCCCCAGCCCTCCTTAACTCACCCCCAGCAAAAACAGCAGAGGAGTGGGAGGGGGAAAACGATACCAAACCCAGAGTCGCTGACCCCTGGTTCCACACGCAGTTCACAGAGAGTTGAGTCAGAGGTGCAGGACAGCGAGTTAATTCCCCTCTTCCTCAGTGGGCTCCAGTGTGAGCTTGCATGCAGTTTTATCATTACAGTGCATGAGGTAGGACTGCAGGAAAAGAGGAAATCCTGTTTAAATGAGAGCAAAGTCGACCTTTGGAAACAAAACGGATAGCTGTTCCAAACCGTTATATGTTGGCTCTTTAGTATGCCTCCTAGCGAGAAAATACATAGAGCAGTCTTTGATGCAGCATGTAGTGCATTACACAACTTGTACTGTAATGAGGTGTTTCATTATTTTCATTATTAACTGGAATGGCGCTTTCAAGAGATCAGACCTCTGCCAAAGCCAATGGTGCATGCACATGCTCCTTGGATTGGTCCCTTTTCAAGTTGGGAGTCGTTTGGACTGAAATGGTTCATCAGCTGTCAGTTGTTTATGTAAACAACATGGAAGCTATAAAGAAGATGTATGGCATTATATTCCTCAGGGCGTTGGAACAACAAGTTGATAACTGTCTCTGAGTTTGATACTGACTGGAAGCATGATTTTCTTCGAGTCAGGAACACATTTTCCCGATATCCCGAAAATCACACAAATGCGGGACAGATTCCCATTTTCACCAGGTTAACAAAGGTCAAAGTAAAGCTGTGTTTGTGCCCTTTGTTTCAGAGCAGCTCAAAATGGTATTTTTCCTCCCGATACACCCTTCCACCAAGTTTCATGAACATTGGACCAGATGTTACTCCACACTCCTGTTTACAGACAGACAAGCCGATCTGAAAACATACATCTTTTGCGGAGGTAATGAAAAAGTGATCTGATATTAAAACGTCATTCTGAAGCATGCTCATACTTCAGAACGCAACCATCGCGTTAAATGCTGCGGCCAATGTGGAAGTAATAGAAGCAATTCCTCTAATGGCCACTAAACACTGCCTTCAAAAAGACAGGCTGTATTGATGTATCTAAGAAAACGTTCCACAATTGTCGTTAAAAAACAACGTGATTCTCTTTCACAAGAAATTAAAATATTTCAATGGTTGATTTCATTTCCTTGTCTTTGTGGCTATTTTGAAATTGTTCAAAATTATTTATTGGTTGCCACATCACACCTTGGGTTGTTGCTTCCTCATCCCACTTCAGCTTTACCCAGAATCAAGTCCATTGCTTGAAATTAGATTATTTGGCTCTAAGCAACGAACAAAATGCTGTGGCTTGTAAACCCCCCGCATTTATCATAAGAACGAGATACCAGACTCAAAGAAGAAATCCGGTTTTCCAATCCGTACTTCCATTTTCAGTTGGAAAAATTAGTACTATTTTTTTTATAGCAAAGTGAATCAGGACTTCCAAAACATCTTAAATATATCATACCTTGTGACTGTACTGCCCTAAGGCCTACGAGCCCACTGTAAGCAGAGGAACTGATATTACTTTACACTGCGATGTGATTAATAATCAGGGTCTGGACTTTGACTTACACTCAAAAAACTGGACAATCTTGGTTCACATTGTATCGGAGGATTCACTGAGAATTTTAGCAGAAGCAACTACTTCTGCCGTTACTGCTTGATAGACAGGGACATGTTTAAAAAACAACCTGAAAAAGAGTGTTGAGCAAGTCAGTGATAAGCAACCTCTAGCTATAACTGTTGTTATTGTTGTTGTTGTTGTTGTTGTTGTTGTTGTTGTATTAGTTGTTGAATACAAGTTTTGAGAAATAATTTTAATGTAAAAAAAAATGCTGCTGCAGTGTTTTGAAGATGTTTACTGAAATATATTTTATATAAAAAGTTGCACTGAAGATCCTCCTGTTCTAAATGCTAAATGCTCAAGAACATATATTAACTGTGACTGTGTTGAAAACAGTGTTAACTATTTTAATGTGAGTTTGGAATAAAATAAATTCTTTATAAATAACCTTTTGATTTGAATTCAATGTTATTCTGAAGTGCAGTAGTTAAACATAATCAATACAGTAGTATAGTAATATTGCAGTACAATATAATAAAATATAGTAATGGGCAACATTACAACAAAAATTAAAATTACAGTAAAATACTGTTTTGTAGTACTACAGTAGTGTCCTATATGCTGTAAAATGGATTACAGTAGTTTATTGTAATTAGGAAATACAGTACATTACTGGCCACTGAGCTGCCAGTCATGTACTGTAAATATACAACGCAAAGGCTTAGAGTGTACACTCAAAAAACTGTGATACATACTGCAGATGTTTGAAATACTTCAATACTTCAATACTTTCGTATTACTTGTATTTTAAGTAGACTATCTCTTCTGATATCGCATTGCTGCTGCTTGGCCAAACAACCAAGAGAATAAATAGAAACCAGAAGTAAAATGCTAAAGTTTATCACAGATATCTCCAAACTTGACTGTAATCTCAAGCCTAAGAACGAGAAGCACCTGTTTTATTTCTATTCATGGCAATGTTGTTGCATTCCTACATGTGTGGTTACAGCACATTATCCATCCATTCATCCATCTTCTCCCGCTTATCCGTGGTCGGGTCGCGGGGGTAGCAGTTCCAGCAGAGAGCCCCAAACTTTCTTTTCCCTGGCGACATCAACCAGCTCTGACTGGGGGATCCCAAGGCGGTCCCAGGCCAGCGAAGAGATATAATCCCTCCACCTGGTCCTAGGTCTACCCCTTGGTCTCTTCCCAGCTGGACGTGCCTGGAACACCTCCCTAGGGAGGCGCCCAGGTGGCATCCTAACTAGGTGCCCGAACCACCTCAACTGGCTTCTTTCGACGCGAAGGAGGAGCGGCTCAACTCCGAGTCCCTCCCTGATGACCGAACTTCTCACCTTATCCCTAAGGGAGACACCAGCCACCCGGCGGAGGAAACCCATCTCGGCCGCTTGTATCCGCGATCTCGTTCTTTCGGTCATGACCCATCCTTCATGACCATAGGTGAGGGTAGGAACGAAAATGGCCCGGTAGATAGAGAGCTTTGCCTTCTGGCTCAGCTCCCTTTTCGTCACAACGGTGCGGTAAAGCGACTGCAGTACCGCTCCCGCTGCTCCGATTCTCCGGCCCATCTCACGCTCCATTGTTCCCTCACTCGAGAACAAGACCCCGAGATACTTGAACTCCTTCACTTGGGGTAAGGACTCATTGCCTTGGAGTGGACAGTCCATCGGTTTCCTGCTGAGAACCATGGCCTCAGATTTGGAGGTACTGATCCTCATCCCAGCCGCTTCACACTCGGTTGCGAACCGATCCAGTGAGTGCTGAAGGTCGCAGACCGATGAAGCCATCAGAACCACATCATCTGCAAAAAGCAGTGGTGCAATCCTTAGTCCACCGAACTGCAGACCCCCTCCCCCACGACTACGCCTCAAAATCCGATCCATACAGCACATTATGCTACGGCTTAAATAAACGAAATAGTGTAAAAAAAGGGAAACAGGGAGCGAGCTGTGAAGGCAGGGATCCGTCGACTCACACCAAGCCTGTCAATAAGAGCGGCCGGGTTTAAAATGAAACACCCCGGTTATTGGAGCGGGTGTTTCTCATTAGGACGCAAGCTGGCAGGCGAGGAACGCTCCACCAGGGCGCAGGAAGCTGAAGGCCGCATTATTAAACAGCCACATGATGGAGTTGAAACTGCACTCCATGTGAATCCCCGTCCCTTCAGCCAGAGATGGCAAAAGCACACACATCCTTTACTCAAGTAGAAGTACAGATACTCGTGTTTAAAGATACTCTGGTAAAAGTAGAAGTACTGAATACATTTCTTTACTCAAGTAAAAGTAAGGAAGTATGGGCTTTGAAATGTACCTAAGTAAAAAGTACCCATAGCTAGAAGCTGCTTTAAAGAGTACCTGACCTCCCTTTATATTAATAGAACAATAATGTCGTTGTTAGCTAATGAATGTTTCCATGCTGAACAACGTCAACGTTTCCATTGGTCCCTCTTCTTTAGAGAAGACCAGGAAGTGATGGATACACGGATCGTGTTCAAATCAATAGGCACGCAATGACTCTAAAGAATAATGATCACGCCACCAAACACACATTCAAACTAAAGGAACAAACCTGTTTGGAAAATGTAAGAAGTAGAAAATACAGGTATTGTGTTAAAAATGTAAGAAGTAAAAAAATGTCAAAGTTGTCAGAAAAATAAGTAGTGGAGTAAAGTGCTGATACCAGAAAAATGTACAGTAACGAAATATTTGTACTGCACTACTTCCCACCTCTGCCTTCAGCCCACTTATCCCATCCTCCGCTCCCCTAGCCCAGCTCCACAGCAGCCCAGGGGAGAGGCATGTAAATATGCCCCCTTTGAGCGAGCAACAGGCTCCGGAGAAAATAAATGTGCCGCGGTTCACGGTGAGTTCAGCCAAAACACAGCTTGAGGCTTTCACTCTCTTATTCCCTGTGTTTCTCTGAAGCCGCTGCTGTCTCTGTCTATGCATCCTTCTTTCCATCTCTGTCCAGCTCCTTTGCTCTTTTCTCTCACCACAGATTTGGTAATGTCCCACACAGACAACACTACAGTGATGTCATTGTTCTGATAACATCCTCAGGGGGGAAGAGGGACAGTCCCCTCGCATGTAGTGCGCCTGGTCTGGTTTTGGTTCGACAGTCAATCTAGCTTTGTGTAGTCGGGATCTAGTTTGATGCACCACCATAGGCCTCGGTTTCCCGAAACTTTGGGAATGAAAGCCAGGAGGTTCTCTGTAGTCGAAGCCACATGACAAGAGTAATCATGTTTCAGTGAGTTTCCCACAGGAGAATAACGTTTGCATTTAGTGGGTTTGGAGGACCGCTTTGACATTTTATAAAATAACACGTGTATGTGATCTATTTTTCCACAGCAGCTGTTTTGAACTAATGCACGTAACAGTCAAGATCGAAAATCTAAAGTAGCAACAGCCTAAATCTCTTGGTGACGGCTTTGCATATTATTATAACCAGTGAATGGAATACTTTGATGAAATGTTTTTCCAATTTTGGAAATACTTATTCTGTGTTTGCTTTCTTGCAGAGAGTCAGACGTAAGGATTGACTCCCATGTCTGCAATGTAAATATGAAGTTACAGTCAGAGGTCAGTTAGCTTAGCTTAGCATAAAGACTGGAAACAAAGGGAAACGGCTAGCCTGGCTCTGTCTGAATGAAACAACATTCCCGTACAGTACATGCACTCACTAAAATCATGTTACATCTTGTATCTAAAACTGTTATAAAAAGGGTTTTGAGTCATGTTTGAGAGCTCCGAAGCGGTCAAACGATGCAGCATTTCTCACCAAAGCTTCTATAAGAGAAAGCTGAAGAGTTATCGGTTTTGTGAAGCACAATTCAGAAATATTTTCTAATTTGGAAACATCCACTTGTGGGGATGCACTTGAGAAACCGGCTCGAGATCGATAGAATTTGAAAATACACAACCGGAGAAAATCTGCCACTTCCTTACAGAGCCCCTCCTCCAACACACACGAACGCGCACATGACCAATGAGGGCACGAGATAAGTTTGTGCCCCGATGGAAGGCTGACAGGCAGGTAGGCCATCCAATCCGTTTAGCCGGGCCGTACTTTTTACAGTATTACGGCTTCTACAGATGACATTTTTTTATGGATCTTTTGTAAAAGCACTTAAGATATTGATTGCTATTGGGATGTTAAGAGCATTCCATGGAATATAACAAAAAGTGTATCTCGAGCCGGTTTCTGAAACTTACCTACCCCACCTTTAATGCTGTACAGAAAATATGTTTTTTTCTATTAATCCTTACCTGTCTGACCCCATTTCTGAGATAACCTTTTTTCAAAAATATTTGGGATTTGGGAAAAGCTCTTACTCTTATCATTAGCATGATATTTACCTTGTTACAAACAGAAATGCACCTGTCCTTGCCAAGCTTTGCGGTAATATAGCAGCTGTTAGAAGTTCAGATAGCAGATCTTGACCCATAGTTGCAGTTGGAAATGAGTAACTGTCTAATCATTTTTTAGTTTGCAATGTGGTTCCTTCTGCAAATTGTGCATTTGATAGGCTTGCATTTATGTGAACACTGCAAGCATCGGGAACAATATTTTTGCCCATCTGCCAAAATGTTTACCATTTACACATGTGGGTTAGTTCGTGTAGGCCAGCTTTTAAAAGTTGTTGTTTTAATAAAATATGTTGAGTTGCAACACAGAAAGAGACCAAAGCAGTTGCAAAAGTTTGTTATTTTTGTGGGCTACGACTCATTTTCCATCCCCAGTTGGTGTGTGAAACATGATTTGCCATGTGTGTCTCTTAAGGAAATACGTTTACCTTTAAAAGTCACACTGCTGGTTTTTAACAGCCTATTTAAATGAATACTCGGTATAGTGAGTGACCCTGCAGTTTACATTCATGGCTTAAACAATGCTGAATATGCTCTCAATCCATCGGTAATGAAAAGCAATCTGAATGTGTTTCATGGCAAGAATAAACTAATTACAAATGCAAATCTGAATGTAATCTTTCAATCACCACGGCGACAAGATCTTGGAGTAAGTGTTGTCTACTGCCGAGCATCTCACTGGTGGATCCTGTCAGGCAGCTGTGTGCTGACACTGCTCAGCCCCGTCTTCTGATGTAGCATTTTATCAGAAATGGACAGATAGTTTTGAAAAGAAAGAGGCGGAGAAGGAGGTCTGGTCACTGAGTATTTCCAGACCTCTAATGAAGACGAATGTGAGGACACAGTGTCCACCCTAACCCTGTAAACTTTGACCTATGACACAACATAGCCCAGAGGTCTATAGCTAACAAAGCAAATAGGGATTTGGCAGAAGGAGCAGCTTCATTTGCACTGGATAATTACAGGACATCCATCCAACACATATGCAGTTTCCCTACCCCGCTGGAAGAAACGCTTTCACACCAGAAACCAGCTCACACTGTGGAAAAGATCAGCTTGCAACTAAACAAGTAAAGAAAACAAAGGCCTCAGTGTAGCTCCCAGGCCTGATATATGAAGACAGGCTATAACCATGCATGTGCTCAGTGTGTCCACATTACGCTGATATACAATACTGCTCATTATTTAAAATCACTGCTTCTCTGTTTATGCTTCCACGACAAATTGTGTGAGTAATTGCAGGTAAACCCTCTCTGTCTGCCATTAACCGCCCGTCACCTTATCATAGTTTTAGACTAACTCCAATCCTCTGCAATATTATTGATGTCTCCCTGACAGCAGTTAAGGGTGTCTCAGAGTAATGTGCAGCTCATTCAGCGCGGACTCCATCTTAATCCCTGACCCAGAGGAGGGAGGACTGAGCTTCAACAAGACTGTAATAATAAGGCCTCAAAACTAATAAATAGGACTAATACGTATTAATGCATGAAGATACATGACCATGCACACAGATGCATGCCTCGAGGATAACAGGCAGCGCTGGAGGCATCAAGGTCCCATCTTCTCAAAACTCATCCAATATCCCACTTATAAAACAGGGTGAGGGTTTTCAGATCGTCCCCCGTATTTTATTCTTTCTTTAAATAACAGCAGCGTTTTTGCCAGAAACACAAGGATCTGGGAACTCTGCATCGAGGATTATTAAACGATTATTTTATTATTTACTTTGAAAACATCAATTTATTGGAGAATTTGAACAGTATGTTTTTAATAGTTGATTACCCTGAACTTTAAGTATCATTCAACTGAAAAACCAATAAAAAAAAGTAATAATATGCTAAAAAAATTATCGTTTTATTTCGATTACGTTGTTTTCGTAATCGTTGCAAGCCATAATCGTAATTGCGATTAAAATACGATTCATTGAGCAGCCCTACCTTATGCTAACACTACGAGGGGTTAAAATAACCAGATCTTCTGACATCAGTTATAATATTGATAGGTAGGTACATGTTGCTAAATCTAATATATCTATGGTAGGTATTTACGAAAAGCGCTCTACAAATCCCATGTATTATTATTATTATTATTATTATTATTATTATTATATGAATATCTATAAACAGATACTGCATTCATTTGCAGAATCTTAATGCGACAGGCGAACATATGGTATTGGGAGTGTTCTGGTTTTCATTTGTAGTCTGAGTAGTAGTAGTATTTGTAACGATAAACCGTCATCATGGAGAGCAAAAGAGGCACAACGCATCTCTGAAGTAATTCGCTACTGACTGATAATCATTTTGCTTTTATTAGCTTCTAAACTGGCTATACTCTAACTCCATTCCTGCTTAATAAGTTGTTAATCGGGCTGTGAACAACGGCCGAAAACAGAAGAGGAAGTATTGTTCTAGAAGTATTGGCAGTTGTCCCAGAGGCTAAATTGTTGTCAAACCGATGTCACGACCCTAAGCTTTATGTCTGCAAACGGAAAAAAAGACTTACTTAAGAAGAAGCTTAGCAAAGCAAAAAGATAAAGTGAAAGGGTTGTTGGAAGTTCATTAGTGGAAACCAAAGCGAGCGCTGTCGGAGTCGACGCTGATCTGAGAGCTGCAGCATCATGAAGCCACAGGAGCTGGACTGACACAACAAACACAACCAAACCGGCTCCATCGGATCCTCTTCAAACAACCACTAATTTCATGTTGCATCTCTGAGAGAGAATGCCCAACTGTGTTAGCTCTGCGTGCTCTCTGACCCCCTGCCCCTCATCCTGTAACCCCTTCCTCATCCAGCCGAGCTCAGCCCGGCTTAGTCCGGCCCACTCCACAGGACAAACTGCAGGCCCCCTAATCAGCTCATTTGGAGCAGATCAATGGCACTGATGACAAGAGCCGAAGCGGGGACTGCAGACCCGAACAAAACACTCTTCTTAAACGATGGCCTCGGAGCAAATAACCCTGGGGTGAGGGGGGTCGGGGGGTTGGCGACCTGGGCGGGTGCGGCGGCGGAGGTGTCCGACTGGGCCTGAGAGGGGGTTTTGAGTCCCTGGTGTCCCCGCTGGTGGGCCAGCTGAACAAACAGCTGGGAACAAGGCCAGGCTTCAGCGTGCCGAGACAGAGAGATCCAGCCACGCAGACCGGCTCTCAGGCCCGGCCGCCATAGACCCAGGACAGCACGAGGACAGTGAGCTGCTTTCTTCTCCAGGAAAAAGGCCCGTCTGATCAACACACACCAATGTCGACACATACACATGCATTTGAACCCACGCACATGCACCAAAATTCCTCATTCACACATGCAGTGTTTGCCGCCTGAATTCTTGCACACACAGACACACTATCTCATACTGACTCCATGAATTCACACACATCCTCCAGTGGCTCTCATGTTGAACACAAAAGGCCTGTGTCTGTCTGGCTTCTGCTCAAAATAACACTCCTCTATCTCCAAGCTATTGATCTTAACTCGTCTGTTCCTCGACAGGACATCCACTGTTTCTGCTCACATTACTGCACTCCCAAAAATCTGACCCTGTTGACATCTCCCCAATGGGAGTCACGTTCCACGAACTATTCCATGTCTGCACAGCTTTCTTTTCAACATGTACGGCCATTTGCAACACTGATTATGTAAAAGCTTGGAGCGCAGACAGCTGGAAACGATGCTGTGGTTATTATAGGCTCGGGAAGGCCAGAGTAACATTTCATCAAGTGGAAGAGGTTTTCCAGATTAAACATTCATGTGCGCTTTATTTTTCTTTCTTTGATGCCAAACAAACATATCGGAGCCGCGATCAGCTCAGGTCAACCTGAGTCGGATTCCCAACTGCATGCATTCCAGTTCTGGCAAAACAGGGTCACTGGAAGCTGTAGAATAACACACACACAAATCGTACACACACAGACAGCCTTGTTTGGGGCAGCGGGGGGCACAAGCTCGGATAATGAGGGGCACACATCAAAGGGTGGCTCCTCAGCAGAAAACAAACTTCAGTAGTTGTTAGCAGGCTGACCTCTGAGCCCCTGAGTGCGCACATTGTCCCCCGATGGATCCTCTCTGACAGTGCGTCACTCAATTCAACCGTCTAAATCAACCAATCAGAGCCCGGAGCCGGCAGCTCTCTGGGAAAACTCCGCCCACTGAGAGAATTTGGTGTGAAGCCATGTTTAGACAGCAGTGGAAAAATGACTCTCTGTGGGCTTTACTGCAATGCAATCATCAAGACGGTGACAGTGTAATAAATAATGTAAGATAAACAAAGTAATTATAGGATTATAGTATCATTTAAATTCTGGAATTTAAAATAACTTAAGTTAAAGGGTCACCTCATGCGTATAGCAAAAACTGAAGTATCGAGCCAATGAACAGTTTGGACCATTTATGGGATTTGTGTCACTACTGAATAATAACTATAGTATTAAGACCTAATGATCTGTCAGAGAAGTGAGATAAACTACATTTTTATTCTAATCCTGTCTTTATGTTGGTTCGGTATGCTGCAAGAGTTTTGTAGTGAATACATTAAAACAAGTTGATTTGAGTCAAATCAACTTTTTGTTCATCCATTTTAAACCTGCAGTCAGCGAGTTTGTGGCCACTCAGGGGCAGCGCAGGTGCTTTAAACACATTATTAAAACATCAGCTTATAATAATGATAAAGGGACCGGGGTTGCAAACAGTTTCCAACTCACAAATCCAGCAGACTTCCAGCGGTGTTTGCATTATCTTAAAGGTAGGGTAGGTAAGAATGGAGAAACCAGCTCGAGTGCGCTAGAATTTGAAAGTACACAACCGAAAATAATCTGCCCCTTCCTTCAGACTTCCTTACAGAGCCCCTCCTCCATCACAAACACGACCAATGAGGTAGGCCATCCAATTATCTGCCGCGGGCCGAGGCAGAAAATTGGACTTGCTTTTTACGGCGACACGACTTCCACAGATGAAATATGTGTATATATTTATTGTCAAAGCATTTCATATATTCATTGCTATCGGAATGTTAAAGGAGGGGTGGGTAAGTCTGAGAAACCGGCTCGAGATACACTTGTTGTTATATTCCATGGAATGCTCTTAACATCCCGATAGCAATGAATATCTGAAGTGCTTTGATAATAAATCCATAACAAAACATCATCAGTGGAAGCCGTAGCGCTGTAAAAAGCACGACCAATCATCTGAGCCGGCCCGGCTAAAGGAACTGGATGGCCTACCTGCCTGTCAGCCTTCCACCTGTGCACACACTTATCTCGTGCCCTCATTGGTCATGTGCGTTCGTGTGTGTTGGACGAGCAGATTTCTTCCGGCTGTGTATTTTCAAATTCTAGCTGGTTTCTCCAAAATGACCTACCCCAACTTTAAGTGTTGCTCTGGCTAACAACTCTAAAGGGAATGATCTGGATCTTATTTGCTAATCGCTCCACCATGTTCCCTGGTTAGTCGCTTACTGTGTCTGTCTTCGGTTTGGTTTTCCGTGCATCTGAGTTTCTCTGCTGAACGATAGCTGCCTGGAAGCAACAATGAGAGAGACCAAAACAGTTAAGCTGCAGGCTGCTAAACCAAAACAAATAAACTAAAATATGTCAAAAACTCTGCATGGAGCTTAAGGGGATACCACACTACACTTCTTATCCTATTCGTCTTCAACGTGAGTCATGGAATGTCAAACAAAAAGACGTTGAATGACACACACCTCTCAAAGCTCCAGCCTCTCCATTGGGAGCTGTGTGAGGAATCTGTTGACTGTACCGCTCCACGTTGAGCAGACAAAGGACAGGGTGGGGGTTCACTCCTCGGACTGCGTCTCCACTTTCACATCCTCAGAGGGCGGCGTGGACGCAGGACGAGATGCTGGATGATTGTGTCTCGTGAGCAGGGAGGGGGAACACGCTTTTAGAGAGTAAGTAATCCAATGGTACGCGGCGCCACAATCCCCTTCCTCCCCAACACACTCATCTTCTCCTTCCCCTGTCATCACCTTGATGCCTCGGAGATGGATGAGAGGATTTGTCTGTGCTGCCGAGTGTATTACTAGTATTACAGCATCTGTTTCTGGAGATTTATATCACAAGAGCGATAAGTCATTTGACTTTATTGCAATTACTGTACAATTAAAATCAAAGGACAATGTGTAAGGGGTCGCTAATAGCAAGGAAACAGCTGCTCACGTCAGCTTTACTGAGCTTTACAGAGAGTTATAGCTCTTTGCTGACCTGCTGTAACTGCACGGAAAACCGATTGTTCACTACATTCTCAGCAAGAGAAAACCAAACCACACCATTAACAGCTGGTAATACGAGTGGGATGTTTTTCTAAGAGTTGGTGGAGTGATTATTGGACTTCAATGGTGGGCAGAAATAAGACTGCAAATGACTGATGGTGTTGCTTTTAACTGCTGTGTAAATGACCTTCTAAAAAAGTTCATCGTATTGACTTGATTTGTCGATGTTTGGTCTTTTACTGCAGGTTTAAAGATGTTTTCCAAGAGTACAGGCCGTATAAATATTCATATATGTCACGCAATTCTTCATGGAACACACATTCAACCCACATGATCTCAGTGTCTCAATAGCAGCACCACAATATGAAAGGCCTGATGTTGAAATCCACACCAAAAGGGAGTGACGGTGAACCAGATGCATGTAGATAACAGCTATGTGTTATCCTTTCAGCTCTGTGTACACGGCCTGTATATCAGAGCGCTTTATAGCTTCCAGACTGGGAGTGTTGGTTGGATGAAGGTTTATTTCGTTCACTCCTTGATTGATTGCATCTGTGTGGTCTGCTGCTTTGAGTCTTTTGCTGCACATGCCTCCAGCTTCTACCCAAACACCAACCGGTCATATGCACGGCTTAATTGTCAAAGCTTAAATCTATCAACCAAAACAAGATGTGTTTTGAAACCTCGCGGATCGCAAAGAGAACGATGAGTTTCCTGCTATTGTCAGTGCACCAGCTGGGGATTGTGAAAAGGGATGACACGGACAGCGGCCTCCTCCGTCCCGAGCTCTACCTGACCCCGAACTTCTCTTTAGTGACGACTTCCTGTATTTCACAACAAGCCCTCTTGAGTCTGCCTCCACTGTCCTTCTGCTGAGCCTCAAACATCTGACTCAGCTGTGAGAGAAGCTAATCTGTGCATCTGTGCTGCATGGATGGGAATACTGAGAGGATTATAGGGGGACATTTGGGTGGGTTGTGGGAGCCCGCCCTCTGAGCGTTGATGGCAGATAGAGGCTTTTTGTGTCTGCCTCCCATTGTCTTGTTACCTTATAAATCGTCCACGCCGACACCTGATACCTGATATCGTGGCCCATTTGTCACCTGTGTTTACGTCTGGGATGTGGAGTGCTGTCGGGATGGGAGGCCGCCACACCCTTCAAGCCCTTCAGGGTGTGTGTGTGTGCTGATGGCACAGGCGACACTGAGTGAGCTGGGGGGTCAACTGCAGGGTGGAGGAGCGAAGAGAGAGAGAGAAGTTAGCCCACTCCTCTGAGCCGCCCTCAGGAAACACGGGTCTTATCATGTCTCCGAGAGAAGACAAAGAAGTAGAGCAAGTTAATGAGTTGCTGAAATAGCGAGGGAGTCATAATACGAGGGGGGGGGGTTCTTTTTTAAAGGGGCAGTTTACCAATATTAGAAACAAACGGTTGTCGTAGTAAGCCCTGCAGAGATGTGTGATATCAGATTGTATTTGTGGAGGACAAATCATGACTCGATGACTCGTCCCAGAAACAGTGCCGGTGGATTGCCAGAGAGCGTCTGATCATCCGTTACAACATCGCACTATTTCCTCGGTTGCTCCGTACAGATAAGAGCCATAACTCCTAAGTGCTTTATTACTTGACTCTAAAAAGTGATGTGACAGCTGTTGAAATGAATCATGTAAACAAAGTCAAAGGTTGTGTTTCAATACAGCTATAATTCATTCTCAATTAAACATATTTTCTGACAGATTACGGTTTGAACACATGGCGCAAGTTGTCAAATGAAACAACACTAAATAAGAACTCAACAATTCTACGTGGTGACGGTTTGGAAAAAAAAAGTATATGGTTTGATATAAAGTTTTTTTGTGTGCAAACAGCTGTGAATTAAAAGAAGTCGACGCTGGCTTTTGGTATCACGTGGAACGGGAACAAGGGTTTCTTGTTCCTCAGACGGTGATTACAAATCTACTTGTGATACATCAAAAGCAAATGCAATTTAAGGAAGAACAGGCTGTCTTCAGGAGTTGAGTTTCATTGGGTTGAGAGTAGAAAGATACACAAGAGAGATTCAGGGATGCAGCGTGTGGCGCAGTGGATAGAGCGTTGGTGTTCGGATCACAGGTTCAAACCCCACTGCAGTCAGCATGTCGTTGTGTCCCTGGGCGAGACACCTCACCCCAAATTGCTCCTGCACAGTATTGAGTATGTAAGTCGCTTAGGATAAAAGATGTAATGTGATGGCGGAGCTCAAGTGTGCTTCATTTTGAACTCAGCTGTGGCTGGACAACATGTTTGTGAGTTAGTTTCAAGTATACCATGCACAATATAAATAAATCCTTTGTGTTCATACATTTCCTCAGTAGAGTAGTTGCAACGAAAACAGTTCAAAGTGACGTCTTAGGGAATGATTCCTGGAAAGACATTTTGCTATGGAAGTTGGGCTTGTGTAGGATTTTAGGAGATGCTTATCTCCGAGCTTGGAGAAAGCAAACCTATCTGCAGGACCAGATACCATCAGTATCAAGTTACACGGTAATAAGTATTCTGGTAAATTGGGCAAGCCAACCTTTAACTTACTTTACTACAAAGTACTGAGTGTATCTCAGATCTCTACTGTACAACAGGCATGTCCTTGTTTATTCAGCAGCCTCAGCACCACCCCTCCACTCCGCCTTTTGCACTCCATCCAGTCTACAACACAATAAACCCTCAATGCCGGTGCATCGGTAAATACTCGCAGACTCTCTGGCATAAAGAAAATAGCCGAGCAGGGAGAAGAAAAGAGAGAATGGAGGAGGGAGGGGAGCAAGAAAAGAAGCCGGGCAAAGAAAAGATTAGGCTCTGGTGAAGTACAACTTTTCCAAAGCTGGCTCTGTTCTTGGCACCGGGCCAGCGAGGGGAGACAATGCAGCGCTGTGCGGATCCAGGAATCTATAGACGCCCACTGGAGCATTGGGCTATTTGGATTGAGGGTTAAAAAGAGGTGGTGGTTGGGGGGGGGGGGGCTAAGCGCTCAGTTTTCCAAAGCCAAGCACATGATGGGACACTGCGGTTGTTGAGCCCAGTTGAATTGATGCAGCAGAATGAACAGTGCAGTCACCACGTATAGAAAGTATTGATCCGACAGACTCCATCGGGGAACGTATGGGGCTCTTACTGTCCGGCTTACCCCCAAAAACTCCCATCCCTCACTCCATGAAGCAAAAAGAAATCCCATCCCTGAGCCTCCATTTCCCCCGGATCAAGCCTCAGCCTGGCAGCACCTGCTCAGTGTCAGCGGAGAGATGAGGGGCCCCAACAGTATACCACAAACAATCTGTCAAAGGGCCATCTCAGTCCGTCCCCCGGGCCTTTTAATAACACAAGACGAGTACAGCTTCTGATTTTCTGTTGCTTTGTTTCCCCTCTCTTCATTTCATTACATTTTCATTCATTTCAATCAGTGTTTCATTTCCTTCTTCTCCTCTCAGCCCTCTTGGCGGTATGTGGAGGGTGAAGGCTAATACGGGAAAGAAAAGAGAGGAGGAGGAGGAGGAGGAGGAGGAGGAGGAGGAGGAGGAGGAGGAGGAGGAGGAGGAGGAGGAGGAGGAGAGGAGCACCCCTCTAAGATCAAAGGCTTGGTCCCATTGTGAGGACTGTACAATGGAGGACTGCGTGGAATATGCTGAGACAAAAACCCCCTCTTTTGCTCTGGACCCCCCCCCCCCCCCCCCCCATGCAGGCCAACGGACACTGGGAGGGAGCATCGTGGGTAATTGTAGGAATAAGGAATAAGTGGGACTGTGAAAAGTAAAGTAGAGTTATTTCAGGCCACACACACACACACACACACACACACACACACACACACACACACACACACACACACACACCACACACACACACACACACACACACACACACACACACACACACACACACACACACACACACACACACACACACACACACACACACACACACACACACACACACACACACACACACACACACACACACACACACGCACGCACACACACACACACACAAAAAATGTGCTTAACGAGGCAAACCAGGTTACTGTGTTTGTACTGTTTGGTTGAAATGACTACTGTTGCCAGTACTGTAGGTCTCTCAAGATCACTTCCATGCAGCAGCCCTACCCTGCCTACAAATCGTGCTCATAAGCAACACATGTGCACCAGAAACATGTATGTGTGCAGGACAGAAGTGTGTATTGAACAAATCAGCTCATTGTTCAAGGCCAAAACTAAATGTTCTTTTGAAACCTATCGGCAAAACATTGATTGCATTTTTTGTCCCTTTATTTTATCTCCTTAGCAACGTAAACATTACAAAGCACTGGATGTGCATTATTAGATTGTTTTTTGTATGTGTTCGCCAATTGACAAAATTGGAAGAAACTCAACATTGACCTAGAGTTGTTATCGCGATGTAACCCGTGAGCAAACAGTTGCGTATTTACACAAGCAGCACACATGAAGAAACATTATTTATTTGGACTCGTGTTTCTGGCTACCTGACGAAGTCCAATATTTAATGTTCTGTTTTTTGACTCGATTGATAATTCTCAGAATGCAATAATACAGGGACACATTTTACTTTAATTTGTAGTTCCAGGTAAGGAGAGGTTTTGGTTTGAGTAAATGTGAAACAAGTCAAGGCTGATTTTCAGAATGACAATTGTCTGTGAGTTGGTCAATATCTTATTAACCATGACCCTTCCCTAATACTAACCAAGCCGTGTAAAACCTGGGCGGCAGCAGGATCCCCCGTATACCAAGCTTTGAAGATGTACTTTTATTATACACCAATAGTATGTATTGTAGGTACATGTATGGGGAAATCACATCAACCTGATCCAAAATATATTCCCCAAAGCAAATTTGTAATATAAGCACATTTTTAGGAATCAGTCATGGAAGGGACAATTCCCAAAGCTTTTCTGCGAACCTCGGGCAGGAAATAAATGATGAATGAATAACACACATCAATTATGAATCAGAAGAAAAAAAGGCATCGAGTTCACTAAAATCACATATCAAACACATGGAAATACCCCCAGATATTATGAGTACATGATGCAATTAAAGACTATCGGCTTAGATAAGACACTAACACGGATTCATATCTTTCCATATCTCTCTGTGTCGCATGAGTTGTAACCACGCTCTGAAAAACTACAGTGGCCTGACATATAATATCCTGCTTCGACACAAGATGCATACGAGCCGCTGGGAGCTGCCTCCTCCTATCTAGATGCAATGAGAGATAAACCACAGCGTCACGGCTTGCACACGCTTCATATAGAGAAGAGAAAGTCCCCAAAGGTCCCCCACAGCGCTCTTAAACCTGGAACCAGGGAATGACCTCGAGGCGGAGATCTGCAACCACATAATGGGAATTAAACAAAGTGCCTTAAATGGTGCTATTACTTTTAGATGTTCCCCTCTTTTCTCTTCAGAGTTTCAAGTGCCCTTATGATTATTACCCTCTTGTAAGTTTCTGAGTGAAATCCTTTTTCTACCTTTTGCTTCCCTCTCCTCCTCCTCCTCCCTTCCTCCCTCCCTCTCTAAGCCTGCGGGGCTTATCTGTGGGGATGAGGGAGAGAGGAGAATGGGGAAGACAGGCACTTTCATGGCTGAGTTGGGAGCCATTAGCCCCCCCGTGTGCTCGGCCCTGCTCTACCTCCCCTCAGTATTAATCTGCAGTGACAGCTTCACTGTTTACCAAATCCACCCAGGATCCTGGGGGATGACTGGCCGGCGCCACTCTGCTCCATTAACCTCTGACCTCCAGTGTTACGGCACCAGCGCCAGGCCCGGGGGTCGGGTGAGCCGAGCAACCAGTGGGACACCTGTCTGATGTCCGAGACAGAGCTCCTGTCAGACAGAGACAATATGCGTACAGAGATCCGTCTCAGCTGGTCTTCAGAGGAGGTGTCATATGAAGTTACAGCTCGTTCACTTTTCACATGAAGTGTTCAATATATTAAGACATAGATGTGCCAAGAAAGTTTGTAAGGACCGTTATTATAGTAGGAGGCTTTAAGGGTCTCCTATTATACTGTTTTTCATCAATATATTATAGGTCTCAGATATAACCAAATACTAAACAGATCATTGCAGCATTACCCATAATCCCCTCTGTTTCAGCCCTGTTTCAAAAGTATCTGTTAAAATAAAGAGCCCCTCCCCACGTCCCTCTGAGAGATATTTGGTTAAAAAGAACACAATGGTGCTCTAGGAGGAGGTTCAGGTGATAAGGGGGGGGGGGGGGGTTACCGTGGTTGCTGATTGGCTAATGGTTACACAAGCCAAAAACGTAAATCATAAAGTGGCCAAAATCTGATCAGCTCATTTTCAGACAGGTTTTTATAGAAATGGATCAGGACAAAAAGAGAGAGAATCTTTGTTCCTGAAACTTTCAGTCTCTTTCCACAGAGGGGACACATGTTGATGTAGAAGAGACATGAAGAAGAGGGGACACATGTTGATGTAGAAGAGACATGAAGAAGAGAGGGGACACATGTTGATGTAGAAGAGACATGAAGAAGAGGGGACACATGTTGATGTAGAAGAGACATGAAGAAGAGGGGACACATGTTGATGTAGAAGAGGCATGAAGAAGAGGGGACACATGTTGATGTAGAAGAGACATGAAGAAGAGGGGACACATGTTGATGTAGAAGAGACATGAAGAAGAGGGGACACATGTTGATGTAGAAGAGACTTGAAGAAGAGGGGACACATGTTGATGTAGAAGAGACATGAAGAAGAGGGGACACATGTTGATGTAGAAGAGACATGAAGAAGAGGGGACACATGTTGATGTAGAAGAGACATGAAGAAGAGGGGACACATGTTGATGTAGAAGAGACATGAAGAAGTGGACTTTGCAGAATAGGTGACCTTTAACATGTTCTGGTCAAAAGCAGGGGAGGAATATTTACGATTTTGACTGTGATCAATAACTTCCTGGCGTCTCAGCTGGTTGCCTTCTCGTGATCCTCGCCATGAAAGAAAAACAACACTTCTGTTATGTCCTGATTAGACTACCAATATGAAAAAAGTTCATCAGTGAACTTTAGAGGAGCTGGCAGGAGATGTTGTAACATGTGTACAGAGCCAATAGCTGTTTCCTCCTGTTTCCAGTCTTTATGCTAAGCTAAGCGAAGCTAACCAGCTGCAAGATATTTAAAATAAAACATGATGGTGGTATTACTGTTCTCATCAAACACTTCATCACAAATTAAATAAGCATGTCTCTTAAGATGTTAAGAGCCGGGCCGGTTGTAACTATATAAATATATAATATATATATAAAATAATGTATTATATTACATTATTGCCTCTGAATTGGATTAGTATCGGATAGGATAACAACTTAGTAATTAACTACGTCTGAAAGCAGAAGTCCAGGTCAAATAATTGCAAGTCTCTTCAGTGTGCATGTCACAAAACGAGATGCATTGTGGGACATGTAGTTTATGGGCAACCTGCTTCTGTAAAGTGGCATGCAACCGTATAATACACGTATTATATTCTTTGCAAGCTCTTGCGGGGCCACATGAAATGAAGTCGCGGGCCGGATTTGGCCCCCGGGCCTTGAGTTTGAGACCCCTGTGTTAAAGTATTCATTTAATTGTAACTGATGGTTCAGCTCAATACATGACCTCAAGTCTTTAGGATGTTGTAGCTGAAAGGCAGCCAATGGCCACGTATAGAGGAGGAGAATAAGCTGAGGACATTTCCAGACTGCAGCAGGAAGAATGTCATCCACTGAGTGACCAAAAAGGGTGCAAGAAAACTGAATTATCTTAAATCCATTTACATATGGTTTCATTTAAAAGTCAAAAGTATTATCCTCGTCCCTTTAATGTTGGCTCAAAGAACTACAGTAGGAAAATCCGCCTTTGATCAGTCTACAGGTGAAGATCACATTAAGGTTCACACTGAGCCTAACTAGAAAGCCATAAGAAGAAATAAGAACCCAGAGCGAGAAAGCAGCTCTGCTCCTTCTTTGATTATCTCTACTCATGTCTTCTGATCCATTTCCCAGGCTGCATGCGAGGACTCTTACTTCTCCTGCTTTGAAGTGTCTGCTCTGTCACATTCAGGCTCTCCTAAAATCACTCTTCTGTTCAACAACAGTTGAGCAACAATGTCTCGCTGAAGATGCGTCACATGTAACTTCTACAAGTGCTCGAGACATTACAAATAACCATGCAGTCCACTTGTGTGTTGGTGCTCCAGTGTAACTTCATACAGCTATTTAACGAAGTTATGCAAGTTAGTCTTTGTTAACATTAGAAAGATATTGTGGTTTAGATAATTCTACACAAATCAACCTTCAAGCAGATCTAAACATGAATCCAAACAAACACACAGACTCACACACACACACACACACACACACACACACACACACACACACACACACACACACACACACACACACAGACTCTCACACACACACACACACACACACACACACACACACACACACACACACTCTCACACACATACACACACACACACACACACACACACACACACACACACACACTCTCACACACACACAGACTCACACACGCACACGCACACACACACACACACAGTCCTGACGATGCAGTTTGATGGTGCGTTTGGGGGATGTTTCTATTCATTGATATTTTCTTTTGGTATTTTTCCAGATCCTCCATATTTCTGACGACCAATACTTTGACCTCCTCAGGTGTTTTCGCTAATATAACATATTGTACCGCTTGTTGTCCACGTGTTCTGAATTGTCCTCTGTTTCATGAAATTGAACTTCTATTGTTGCAATTTGTGGCATAAAAGTGTAATATTATGGAGACACACACAAGTTGTTCCTACTCATAGCTACATACTGAAATATAATGCTGGCATAAGGCTGTGCTTTTTGGGTTGGAGTGACACAAACACATCTTAATCATTATCTCCTGACTGACTGACTTCTTGCAATGCCATCAAAGTTGGGTCCCAACACAGGACCCTTGAACACAGATCCCTCAGTGTCCTCCTCACCGCCGCTGCTGCTGCTGTAAAGCTCGAGTGCTCTGACGAAGCCACCCTGGTGGATCTTAAAATGTTTACCCTGCGGTTTTACATCTGTTGGGTTAAAACAAGTCTCCAAGCAACTGAGTAAGCAGTAGTCGAACAGCGTCACACCGCAATGTAAACGCAAAGCTCTGACAATTCTGCTTTTGTGAATCTGGAGCATGTGTCCTCAGAACAAATAGATGTTATTCGGTTCAGTTGGTGGCACGGAAATATTTAAAAGCATTTTTAAAAAGACGATATTGACAAAACGTTATGCTCTCTTTTGTGAGGTCAAAAGCAGAGAGACTCTTTGTGACACACATTATGTTTCGCATATAATTAGTACGAGGTTAGTTATAAGTATAAGGTTTAAAGATGGAAACCGATGTGTGCGTTCATTCTGCTGTTCAAAACACAGCAGAATGGTTCACTCTGATTGTTTTCACAAAAGGGATGTTTACTTTCCGTTTCCCGGGCGCCACTTTCGCAAAACGACAGTAGGCCAAGAGCTAGTTCATAAACAAACATTAAGAATATCATTTGAATAAATATTTTAAGGTCCAAAAGTGATCTGCCAGTGTAATTTCATACTTGTATTGTTATTTCATTATTACTTTTATTAATAATATATTATGTATTTAAACCAACTGACTTATTGATCTACCCTGATAAATAACATTTACTTGAAACAATGAACAGAACTAGGATTTTAAGAAATTCAGGGCGTTCTCTCTAATTTAAATGTCTCCACACACACACACACACACACACACACACACACACACACACACACACACACACACACACACACACACACACACACACACACACACACACACACACACACACACACACACACACACACACACACACACACACACACACACACACACACACACACACACACACACACACACACACACACACACACACACACACACACACACACACACACACACACACACACACCTCCAGCCTAGCCAAACACAGTCTTCTGACCAGACATGAGGAGCGACAAAGCACCAGGTCCCTCCATCAGCAGCCTGCAGACTCACCCCCCCTCCCCATTTGACCTCTGACCCTGATGACAACACACTGTCGTCACCGTCACTCCTGCTAGGTAAACACAGCGTCTCTCAAACCTCGCAGACAGAAAACGGTGTGCTGCTGAAGCCGTGTGTGACCCAGCCTGTGTATCTTTGTGTTCATGTATGCTCACGTTTATCTCCGTGTCTCCTCTTTAAACATTTGGCTTAAACAACCCTGCTTTTTTTTATGAAATCGTCATGTGCGCTGGTTTTGTCTTCTCTGCCCTTTCAATAACTAAACCCAGCCGACGTGCGGCCGTGACCAAAGATGAGGCAACGCAACCATTCGATTTGTCTGCTGAAGGTTTAGGAAAATACGAGGTTTGGAGCACACAGCTGTTGCCAAAAAGAGAAATATTTACCCAAGGTGACGCAAGCAGTGCCCTGCTATTGAACCGCTCTCGGCTATATTTAGAAGTTCCTCACCACCAGACCAAAGTGCTACACTCATCAAGATAACATGAAAGACATAAAATGAGTCTTTTTAAGTACAACACCCCCCCCCCCCCCCCCCCGACCCACTTTAAGGTAACCCTCTCAGCAGATTCCCAGGCACGTCACCAAACCTCTCCATGCTAGCTATGCTAACAGCTAATGTGTGCAGCTTTTTACTTGAACATCGCCAGTGGTGTAAAGTAATTAAGTAGATGTAATAAAGTACTGTAGTTAAGTACAACACCCCACCCCCCGACCCACTTTAAGTTAACCCTCTCAGCAGATTCCCAGGCGCGTCACCAAACCTCTCCATGCTAGCTATGCTAACAGCTAATGTGCGCGGCTTTTTACTTGAACATCACCAGTGGTGTAAAGTAATTAAGTAGATGTAATAAAGTACTGTAGTTAAGTACAATTTTGAGGTACTTGTACTTGAATATTTTGCTTCTTTGTACTTCTGACCTACAATTCAGAGGTAAATATTGTACTTTTACTCTCTAGATTTATTGAATACCTTTAGTTACTTTGCACAATTGGATTATTGATGTGAAATACAGAAAAAACTTAAATAAGACCTTAGTTAAACCTGGAGTAAATTCACAAGCTACCTTGCAGGATATAAAGTAATTAAAAAGCTGCACCTTTAGCAGCTTTTGCGACATAAATAATAATAAACATATGTATTATTCTGAAATGGGCTAGACGCCGGACGTAAACACCATGAGAGGTTTGGACTACAAATACAAGCAGAGCCCTCCTGCTTGCACAATCCCATCAGTCGCTTTCCACAAATTATACACAAATGTTTATGAGTTTTTCCACTAATTAAACAAATAAAGAGGGGGTGGAGTTGGGTCAGGGGAGTAAGAAGGGAATAAAGGGAGGGGGGGTTATTGGACGATGTGTAAGTCAGAGCCTGGAGCCAGCTCCTCCTCTCCCAGCAGAACTGCCACGCCAAGGCCAGCTGGAAACCATTGACAGGAGTTTGGGGTTAGTGAGCGAGAGAGGAGAGGGTCTTCTTCACGCAGAACATCATGGAGCCTGCCTGTCTCAATGAATCTGCTTTCCACAAAGTAATACCAGAAACCGAGCAGGAGAAGAACTAGTATGTGTCACATGTTTTGGAGACGGGGGAGAGAGAGAGAGAGAGAGAGAGAGAGAGAGAGAGAGAGAGAGAGAGAGAGAGTGGAGTCTGAAAAAATCATGAATCACCAGCTTTTCCCGAAAGAGGCCTGAAAAAAAAACGAAAAGGGAAAAGAATGTTCTGGATGTATTGGTCATTCATGAAAATCCAACATGACTTTATGAGTCCAAGTTATAAGAAAATAAAACATGCGTTCAAGTGTTATAACATGTTTTAAAGAACTCCTTTAAAACAAAAACAGCCATGCAGACGTGTAGGACGGGGACGTTATGCCGATGTGAGTCATACTTCACACTTTGATGCAATGTCTAAGCAACAGCCTGTGTTGAATTATTGGCATATTTACCATATTAAAAAGACTGAAGAAAATGGGGCTTTTTGAAACCACTCTATTCTCAATTCTTGATGTCTGCCAAAAGAAGGTGGGCGTCTTTGACATTCTCAAACTTGGTAGAAGTGGTGTGAAAAAATCAAGACAATGAGGAGAGAGAAAGAGACAGACTATTCAACATAACAACTATTAAGACGTAATGTAGGGGCTTCACATACAACGTGACACCAACATCCCCCATCTGCATCACTTCAAACACAACAGGAGGACTTAACAGCTTTATCTAGCCAACTCTGTGATTACTGCATAAACAAGAACAAAAATGCAACATCTAATCCCATGACATCAGGCATGTAACTTGAACAACAATCCTCAACACTAACACAAACCACCCTATTGAGTGAATCACCACTTTCATGCAATAAAGATGTTCTCGGGAAAGAAAAAAACAATCCTTAAATGGAGGAAATTGGTGCTGGCACAAACACAATCTCCAAATAAAAAAGATGAATTGGATTTAGAAGTTCCTCCATCTCGTTGGCTCTGAGAGTTATGGGTGCAGACATGAAAAGCCAACGTCGATTAAACCTTTGATATACCAAATCCAAAATTTGAGCATGAAGCATTTTTCTCTTGATCCCCCCCCACCTCCTTTGGACCGTGTGCACATGTGGAGTCTATTTTTACTGGTTTACCTGCGACTGAACCATGTGGACAGCTGGTTTCCATTTCCATTGGTCAAAGGGAGAAGCAGAACATGGCTCCCAGATACAAGTCTGTAGCCCTCAACAATAAAAGGAATAGACTCTCTGTAATTTCTACTTTTACACAGACTTTCTAAATCCCCTTATAGCCCTAGTCTTCATGGCAAAAGGAATTCGTACTACTGGCTCGACTTCTTGGAACAATAGCACGTGCCAAGGAAACACTCCATTACATTTTGGATCCAAATTAAAGGTTGGATACACACACTTTATTTCCACTTTTGGTAGAAGTGCAACGAGGTGTTGGAATAATTGGAAAAATTAGTTACCAAGTGGGAAATTCATGGTAATAGTGTTGTTTTAAAGTGTTGAGCAATAAAGCACAACAAACACGTACAAATAAACAATACGACTTTCAAACTGGCGATGGCACCAGCATGTGAATACGGCAAATGCCTTCAGGCCTGCGATGTCCGAGTACTGTTCTAGTTTTTTAATGGGTACGATTTGTACGGTGTCAGTTTATGTTTAACAACCATCAATGTCACGAGGAAATATGGCAGTTCAGTCCACTAGGCAATGGTTTAACATCTTGTGAAATATGCTCGTAGACATTTTGATTGTGTAATCGTCTCGTCAAACTGTCAGCAAGAAGGGCCACTTTGAAATCATTTGTATGAGCCATGTCGCAGTCATTAACTGGGTCTCTGTTTACATCTTTTGTTTGTAGTACAGTAGTGTAAAAGTATCCAGCATGTGATACATTAACCATCATTGCTTACGCACTACATGTCAATGAATGACTTGGATGTTTGCTCCAATGTCTTTCTGCTTAAGCTGTGGACTGAACGATTGCACTTTTACAACATATTTAGAAGAAACAAAACTGTGACTGCAACCGTTACTGGAATTGACAGTGAAACTCAAGATGTTTCCATACGTCCTGGTTCAACAAGTTATTCAATTCCTGAGTTCCCAAGACACACTAATCACAAAGCAGTGCACACAACAGACAAATGATTACAAGACTGTGTGATCACAGTGTTTGGGTTTCCTACAGTCCTGCCCCTGGGATAGTGGTCACAGCTTGGTGGGAGTCTAGTCATATTTGTGTTCCAATTGGCTTCCTCCCTTCGAGCTGATTAGAAAGCCTGTTGTCCATTACAGATGTGAGGGAAAACACAGTAATCATCTAACTGACGATTTTAGTTTGCCCACAACCTCAGAACCACAGAAACACACAACTCAAAGTCATGCCACACTGGAGGTGAACGTGTGCGGGTTGCATGTGCATCTGAAACTAGATATGACATTCACTGCGAGTGGAAAGATAAGAACTAGCAATTAGGGATGCACGATATTGGGTTTTTGAAACAGATACCGAAACGTCCTGCTTCTCAAGACCGATACCGATAATAATATAATATATATATTAAATGTACCTGTAGTTTTTGCACACCTGGTGGTAAAAAAAGACTAGTAGTGAGCAAAGGACATGAGCATTACTACTATGAACAAAACAAAGCCAAGAACAGTTTTGACTCTTCAAAGTGACCATATTTATTTTCCCAAATAAACTTCTTGCCTTTTTCAAAAGCCTCGTCGATAGGTAAAAGCCCCGGTGCCTTTGCAGCTGGCTTTGGATTCGCCGCTAGTTTAGCAGCGCAGGCGTCTTCGTACGCTTTTAACACACCATCGTAGCGATGGCGATGTTTCAGGTGACTGATCAGGTTGGAAGTATTATAGCTTGTTGCCTTTTTCCCTCCTCATGGAACTTCTGCATGTTAATACAAATAGCAAGCGAACTATCTAACTCTGAAACTTTGAAATAGTCCCATACATACTACGGACGACATGTTTGTTTACTGTCTTGGTCCTGGCTTCACGGCCGCACACCATTTACGGCACAGCCAGGCATGAGTTAGGGAGCGCTGGATTTGCGAAAAACTCCCCTCTTCCTAAACCACTATACCACACTACTGGCAAAACGGGAGGAGCCGAGTGAAAAACAAGCGCCCCTCATCCCAATCCACCCACACCGCAGTATTTTTTTCTTTTTTTTTATCCAAAAAATATATTGTATATTATCGGGGCTATTAATACTTTTATCGGGTTTATCGGGATGACGTCATAATTCCTAATATCGGTCCGATAATTATCGTGCACCACTACTAGCAATGGTAACAAAAGGAAGTGCACGAGGAAGCTTGCTGTGGTATTTGTTCAGAGTTATTGCACCAGAATGTCACAGTGCTTCATCACTGGTGTATATACAGAGCTGCGTGTATGTTAAGTAACATAATACAAGTTCCCCTTTATGATCAATTATCACAAAAGGTGAAAGAGTTCAGAGGAATTTAGAGACAAACTGAGTTACACAGAGGTAGAAGATGTGCTTTTTCTAAGTATTTAAACTTACTATGAATACTCTTTCATTTAAAAGTCATGCATTCAAAATTCTAATCGAGTATCAGTAGCGTTAAACTAAATATAAAGACCACCACAGTAGAGGTGAAGTAGATAGTAGAACTGCTCATCATGCCGTATGGCCAACTTAGAATAATGTATGTTATAATAAATACCGGTAATACATTAATGTTAAATTACTGTAAGGCCGTTCGTAATGGTGGGGTTATTAATATTCCCAAACAATTCAAAGGGGATCAATAATATTGTATCTCATCTTAAAATAATTGATTTATTTGTTAATTAAATGTAATAAAACATATAGTAATTCATAATCTGCAGCTACAGATTTCAAATACATAAAGTTAGTGTGAGTAAGACAAATATAATATTTGCGCAGATATAAAGTTGGAGAAATGTAAAATACTCAAGTAAAGTACAAGTGCCCTTAAAACACTGTAAGTAATGCACTTGAATTAAGGTCACCTATTGTGCAAAATCCACTTCTCCATGTCTCTTCTACATCAACATGTGTCCCCTCTTCTTCATGTCTCTTCTACATCAACACGTGTCCCCTCTTCTTCATGTCTCTTCTACATCAACACGTGTCCCCTCTTCTTCATGTCTCTTCTACATCAACACGTGTCCCCTCTTCTTCATGTCTCTTCTACATCAACACGTGTCCCCTCTTCTTCATGTCTCTTCTACATCAACATGTGTCCCCTCTTCTTCATGTCTCTTCTACATCAACATGTGTCCCCTCTTCTCCATGTCTCTTCTACATCAACATGTGTCCCCTCTTCTCCATGTCTCTTCTACATCAACATGTGTCCCCTCTTCTCCATGTCTCTTCTACATCAACATGTGTCCCCTCTTCTTCATGTCTCTTCTACATCAACATGTGTCCCCTCTTCTTCATGTCTCTTCTACATCAACACCTGTCCCCTCTTCTTCATGTCTCTTCTACATCAACACGTGTCCCCTCTTCTTCATGTCTCTTCTACATCAACACGTGTCCCCTCTTCTCCATGTCTCTTCTACATCAACATGTGTCCCCTCTTCTCCATGTCTCTTCTACATCAACATGTGTCCCCTCTTCTTCATGTCTCTTCTACATCAACATGTGTCCCCTCTTCTTCATGTCTCTTCTACATCAACACGTGTCCCCTCTTCTTCATGTCTCTTCTACATCAACACGTGTCCCCTCTTCTTCATGTCTCTTCTACATCAACACGTGTCCCCTCTTCTTCATGTCTCTTCTACATCAACACGTGTCCCCTCTTCTCCATGTCTCTTCTACATCAACATGTGTCCCCTCTTCTCCATGTCTCTTCTACATCAACATGTGTCCCCTCTTCTTCATGTCTCTTCTACATCAACACGTGTCCCCTCTTCTTCATGTCTCTTCTACATCAACATGTGTCCCCTCTTCTTCATGTCTCTTCTACATCAACACGTGTCCCCTCTTCTTCATGTCTCTTCTACATCAACACGTGTCCCCTCTTCTTCATGTCTCTTCTACATCAACATGTGTCCCCTCTTCTTCATGTCTCTTCTACATCAACATGTGTCCCCTCTTCTTCATGTCTCTTCTACATCAACATGTGTCCCCTCTTCTCCATGTCTCTTCTACATCAACATGTGTCCCCTCTTCTCCATGTCTCTTCTACATCAACATGTGTCCCCTCTTCTTCATGTCTCTTCTACATCAACATGTGTCCCCTCTTCTTCATGTCTCTTCTACATCAACACGTGTCCCCTCTTCTTCATGTCTCTTCTACATCAACACGTGTCCCCTCTTCTTCATGTCTCTTCTACATCAACACGTGTCCCCTCTTCTTCATGTCTCTTCTACATCAACATGTGTCCCCTCTTCTCCATGTCTCTTCTACATCAACATGTGTCCCCTCTTCTCCATGTCTCTTCTACATCAACATGTGTCCCCTCTTCTTCATGTCTCTTCTACATCAACATGTGTCCCCTCTTCTTCATGTCTCTTCTACATCAACACATGTCCCCTCTTCTTCATGTCTCTTCTACATCAACACGTGTCCCCTCTTCTTCATGTCTCTTCTACATCAACATGTGTCCCCTCTTCTTCATGTCTCTTCTACATCAACATGTGTCCCCTCTTCTTCATGTCTCTTCTACATCAACATGTGTCCACTCTTCTTCATGTCTCTTCTACATCAACATGTGTCCCCTCTTCTTCATGTCTCTTCTACATCAACATGTGTCCCCTCTTCTTCATGTCTCTTCTACATCAACATGTGTCCCCTCTTCTTCATGTCTCTTCTACATCAACATGTGTCCCCTCTCTTCTTCATGTCTCTTCTACATCAACATGTGTCCCCTCTGTGGAAAGAAATCCTGGAAGTTTCAGGAAAAAAGATTCTCTCTCTTTTTGATCCATTTCTATAAAAACCTGTCTGAAAATGAGCTGATCAGATTTTGACCACTTTATGATGTCATAACGATGTTTTGTCTTGTGTAACCATTAGCCAATCAGCAGCCAAGGTAAGGTAACCCCCCCCCTTTATCACCTGAATCTCCTCCTAGAGCACCATTGTGTTCGTTTTAACCAAATCTCTCTCAGAGGGGCGTGGGGAGGGGCTCCTTATTTTCATCTAAAGTAACAGACAGAGAATCAGCACTTTGGAAACAGAGGGGATTATGGGTAATGCTGCAATGATCTGTTTGGTGTTTGGAGCCAAACACTTCAGAGACATGTTTTGTATCTGAGGCCTGTGATATATTGATGAAAAACAGTATAATAGGAGACCTTTATTGCACTTTGTCACTTTCCAGTACGGCTGTCCCATCATATCCTTGGATCAGATGATGACCTCGGGAAGGGACCTTTTGGACTTTTTTTGCCTAACTTTTTCATAAAGGCCTGAAGAATTGTGCAGCTTTTTTCAGAAGGAAAACAACCAACACACCTCAGCAGCGAGAAAACACATCTGGCCATGGTGTCAGCGTCCAGCACTCCTTCCCATAATGCCCTCATCCCTTTATATAATCATTAAATCACTGACGGATGTGAGAGTGTGAGAGAGGAGCAGCAGGGGCCTGGGAAAGAGAACAAGGGAAGATGAAGACACAGAAATAAATAAACAGGAAGGTGTTTTTCTGGCATTGCAGGCGTAGTTGGTCAGTAAGCAAGAGTCCGGCCTGCTGATAATGACGTAAAGGCAGATGTTGCTCGAACATAGCAAACATGCGTTGTTATGGTTGTGTGTCTCCATGTGTTTGTGCTTCGTGATTAAAACATTAACAGATCCGAAGAGCCGTTCTTCTAAATCAGCGTCATCGCTTCCAAAAATTACTCATCTCGCACTTGTTGGAATGCACGGGGGAAATATGTTACCTCTCAAAGGTTTGCCTTATAAGAGTCTGTGGGTGATTGTTCTTGAAAAGGTGAGCTTGAGCTGCATGTTTCACTGAAACCAGGAACTAATTTATTCGTTGAGGCAAGACAAAAATGTGTTACCGCCACGATCACATCATTAAATCCACTCACACCAGATCAAATGCCGTTTCGGTTTGATGCTGGTTCAGGAATGACTCTTTGGGCAGCGTAAACAACCAGCGTGTTTGTTCAACTTTGTATAAAGTTATTGGTCGATAGACTAGATTCTTTGTTAAACGTAGTTATAAATGAACTCTATGAAGGGGGGAAAACCTGCTTTGACAAGAGAGACAACGCACTTTTTACGAGACTAATACTCCACTTCCTGTGTAGTCTCCACACTCAGTCTATTGTCACGAGGCTAACTTGAGATGTTGTGACATGGTTTCCTTTGTCGAGCCAACTCAGCCCTTTTAAATGTGAGCGAGTGGCGAGCTGCGTCCACAGGCGTGCAGCCGCCTGGACCTGAAGAGAAGCACGTATGGAGGAAACCGCTCTAGTTGGAGAAATCGGATCCATCTATGGGGAATGTCCCAAAATAAACCCCTCTGTTCTCCCATATCAGGCCTTGTATAAATAAGATAGCACTGCAGGCACACTGCACCATGGGAATTAGCCAATCGAGTCGTGTAAACACCAGCCAATGACTTCTGGCAGGCTGGCCGGCTCTCAGGAGGGAAGTTTCTGCACTGGGATTCATAAATTAATCACTTTTCTGGGAGGATTATGTGTCTACAGTCCCCGTCCTCCATGGCCCTCCCCCCAAAATAAACAGGGCCAAGCAGAAATAGCAGAGTTTAAGCACCACCTCCGGAAATGATTTGGGCATGTTGCTATAATTTGAGGACATTATTTTCATAGCATTTGCATTTTAGTAAGACGCAAACCTTTTTGAGACCGTGTTACTTGACCTCGTCTACGATGTGCATTCCTAGTTGTAGAAATAAACAGGTCACCAATCAGAATAAAGGATCCTCTGTAACTTTGATGACATTTTGATGGGTTAGATAAGAAGCTCCCTCACTTTTTCCAATTCTTCAAATAGTTTCCAACACATAAACTGAGGTCAAGTGAGAGTGAGCTGCGTTGCTATCCAGCAGTTGTTTTGAAGGGACTGTTTATGTCATTAACAGGTTCCCAGAGGAAGTAATGCAGCACCATTTAAACCCACTTAGCCCGGCCCTCCCTACACAAACACATGGGCTTAGTGACAGGCACTGAATGAAGCTTTGGGTTGGGGTAGAAAAACGTAAAATGGTGGGAATTAGGCCATGGTCAAACCCTATTTTTATACACATACAGAATACTTGAATACACTTATTTGATGATTTTTAGGTCACAGACGCTTAGGTTTAAAGTAAGCATATAAAATATATTTCTGGGTGAAGGTAATGTCAATGACTACATTTAAAATGACATGTCCCAAGGAATTTCATTCATATTGTAAATATATGCAGGTATCTCACACAAGAATTAAAGATTAAGTATGAAGGCAGTAAGGAGTGTGAATGCTCTCTATCAGGGGTCTGCAACCTTTTTGACCAAAAGAGCCATTTTGTCCCCTTTTCCACACATTTTTTGTCTGGAGCCGCAAAACACATTTGATAGCTTATAAAGTTGTATTTATTGTTACATCATAGACAAAAACTACTGGTTTTTTGCATTTATTATTTATTACATTATAGAAAACTGTTTACCTCTAATCATAAACAAATAACTCGTATAAGGAGAATTAAAAAAAAGACACAGGCCTACTTTAAAATAAACAACACAGCACTTGGGGAGTCCTCTGCACATTTGAAGAAAATGAATATAATTAAAATGGGCCCACTTTGAAATAAATAAAACATATAGCTGCACCCTAAAAAGAGTTTACTGATTGAATGATGACTGAAGGTCGTCAGCTGTCTTCCTCTTCCGTGTTTTTCCTCTAACTCGTAAAGGCTGCAGCACCTTTGACAACTTCTCTCCACATATCAAACATAGCGGTAAGCCAGCATCGTTTGCTGTGAAAGCAGATAACTCTAACCACGCAGAATGAAACCCTCTGTTTCTCCCATACTTTTATTTTCTTTGATTTATCCAGAGTTCGCTCATCGAGCCGGGGGTCAGGTTATTCTCCTGTAAGAAAAGGCGCTGGTGCGGGACCGTAGCAGGATGTGACGCATATTTGAGTTGACCTAATTAAAACCGTTTTGATTTTTATTTATGTGTCACAGTATCGCCTCAAAATACAAGATACGAAACATTTTCAACCGTGCAACAACATTTAAATAGTCCTACAAATACTTTTATTTTATTTCCTTCTTATTTTTGTCTAAGCTCAATGGAGCCAGAGCAGAGGGCTTAAAGAGCCGCATGCGCCTCGAGAGCCGCGGGTTGCCGACCCCTATTCTTTATGAAGGCAAGAAAAAGAGGTCATTGGGGACATGTGGGTGGTGAACAAGTCCAGCTTTGAGACTAGGGATCACATCTTGTCAAACACCGGCAATAAACGGTCATCTTTTAATGAAAGTCTTGTCTTTGCTGACCTCCAGCTGATTAAATTCTCCCCTCGCTGTTCAATGTTGTGAAGGCGTACTCAAGGTCTCAAGGTGACATCACTGTTGGGTGTGGTTAAAGGGTCAATAAAGAAAACTTGAGAAGTGAAACGGACTTGAATCTTTAACCGGAGAGGGCCGTAGAACTGCCTTCAAGAGACGTTCAATTATTAGGTGTTTTAGTTGTTCAGCCCTGTTGTCCTTGAAAATGTACCCACGTTATCGTCCAATAATAACATTCTTGTCTGGCGAATAACTATGTTCAATACGCAGTTAAACTTCTCTACGATGTGTACTCTTGTCACAACTTTAAAACTTCAGCTCGGATTTCAATCTAGATGTTTCTTATCTTGAGGATCACCAAATCCTGCTTACTGGATCTGTGAGCATGGAACATTTGATTGGTTTCTTTTCTACCACTGTGTTTATTATGTGTTGGGATCTACAACTCAAGGTCTGCCAGTGTGTTGACATTTTGCAAAACAACACACTCTTTGACCATAATAACATTATCTTTCACCCAATTGTTGATCCATGCCCATCATGCAAAGGACAATGAAGCATATCAAAGTGCTTAAGTAAATGAAAGGCAATAATGGGGGGGATGTTCCGAATGGAGGAGGCTGCTGTTGTTGTTCTTGCTCTTTCATGCTACTAACTTATTCTTGTGTGGGCATGAATGGGTTAAACGGCTCAGAGGCTTCAAAGAGTGGAGCGCTCCTCGCCTCCTCTGCATGTTCCATACAGTCTGCAGCACTTTTACTCATACAGTACAAGGCCTAGAAAGGTGTAGGTGGGTTGTATGGAGACACGACAAACAACCGCCAGCATCCTGTTCAATATGCCTGCAAACAGTAACTGCAACAACTAAAAACACACGTGTACTATATGTTGACACTAGGAAATATGGTTGATGCTAACATTTGCGCCTTGGTGAAAGAATTCAGGTTATTTCAGCTCTGAAATAACATCATTGCACTTTTGTGGTGCTGTGATAAAGTAGGTCTGGGGAAAGCAAGGGGGCTTCCTCTTTCCACATCAATAAGATAAGATAGGAAGTGTCATAAGTTCCTGCAGAGCGCTATGCAGCTGTGGCACGAGGCTGAAAGTGAATGTGTTATTTTTTCTCAGAAAGAAATAACACTTGCCAAACTTTAACTGATTCAAATCCATTCCAAAAAATCACCAATTCACATTTTTTTGAATCGAAAACACCCATCTAATGTTTTCTTTGGATGCTAGCCATATCTTGATGAACTCAATTCCTACAACCCAGTTTGCGTGGGGGCAATAATGTCTAACCTACAGCCTGTTAGTCATAAACTTATAACTACAGATAAGAAAAATGGCAGTTACCTGTGTTTACCTCAACTTTTAGACATGTAGTGAAGTGTAACTGCTACTCAGATCAGTCAATTTGTCTCAAACACTCATGACATTATCAACAGAGACAGCACCGGGTGACTCATATCCCTAATATTAAACTCATCATTTCTTTTTATATTATTCCTTTTCGACAGCACTGCTGCGATATTATTCGAATATATCTCTTATTTTAGGAATACAACTCAGCAAGACCTTTAATATGTGATCTTGCCAGAACAAAAAATGTAATGAATAAACCCAGAGGAGATAAAGTATGGATATTCACAGAAAGAAAAAGTGATCTTTAGTTAGACCACAGAAAGCGCATGAGAACGAGACGTTACCGAGGCCAGAGAAACATTGTTTGTAAACTGAACCCTGAACTAGCGACCGCCAGGTTCACAGGGAGTCACAGCCTGTGGTGTCGCCTGTATTTCAGCCGCTCGGTAAACAACGCAACAGATTGCCAAACTGGAGAAAGTGCCCTGGAAAGTACCCAAGAAGAAGCTATGTAGACGCGAAGGGGAAAGCATCTTTAGCCTCAATCACACGATAAGAGGACACTCTCAACCCAGACGTAATCTCTTTACTCTGACGAAGAAAACGGAGATCAAAAGACAAGACAAAAGGTTGCGTGTAGGCTGTGTCGTAGGCACGACTGAAAGAGAAATAAAAAAGACTCAGTTAAAGGAAACACATAAGCGAAACACATGAGCTCCCAAAAACGTATTTCTTACTAGTCAACAAAACAACCTTTAGTTCTACACGACCCTTCACCATCTGACACCTTTTTTTAGAAACTCAGAAATGGCCTAACCTTTGTTCTGAGGGAGATGGAGTAATGACTGAAAGTAGACTGCACTTTCCCAAAATCAAGGTTGGCGTGGGTCACCGTGCCCCATGCAGAACTGATAATGGAGCAGCCGGGGCCACATGAGTCGACACACTGTCAAGAGTCGAAAGTCTAGAGTTTGAACCCGCTCCACTTTGGATTTGGCTGAAACTCAAGAGAGGCTACAGGCCACTCGCTCTCAGTCTGATAAACAACTCCGGGAAGAGAGATGAGACGGAGCAGAGCTGGATGTACGCACAGCCTGTACAGAAAAACTTGGTGTGAAATGTGTTCAAATATGTTCATCTGAAGTATGTGCATGAATAGGGTGCATTCACGTAACAAAAGTAATACAACTGATATGATGTCAAATGAAACTGATTATATATACACTCAGTAAACTATTAAAAATACATTTAAAATTGAAATGGAGAAGCAGCCCACAGCAACTAAACACTATTATGAAAAGTGGTGAAACAGCAGATACTGCAGTTGGTGTACGGCCGACAGCAGACCAAACACACGAGTGTTTTCATTGGCCGACCATGCACATCCCATCGGTCAAAGTTGAGCGGTGAATCACACCGAAACAGGAAACACTCGTGAATTCACTCGCCCTTCAACAGAGGTGAAATGGAGATGGAGCCAAAACATACAGGACAAACTTTTGGTTTGACCCTATGTTTGATGTGCTTCCCGGTTATTTATATTCTCAATGTTTTAAGAAAACATAGCATTCCAAATAGATGACCTGACGATAGCCTTATCGAGGGTCCGTGTCCCAGAAATGTGGTATCAGAACTTGCATTGGCCTTCTCCACAAGCAGCCATATTTGACTTTGTATAGTAAGAAAAGTAACTCTTTAACATGTCCTGTAAGCCATAAAATAGCAACAAAGACAACAAAGACCCTGGAACAGAGACGCTTAATTGAATTCAGCCATCACTGCATCTTTTATTCTATTAGGTTAGTTTGTCAGTCTATGAAAATGTCCCTACCCTTCGCCACAGTTTATGCCCCAAGAGTCTGAAATGTGCCATGACGTGTGTGGGTGTGTTTGTGTCCGTGCCAGTTGGCAAACAGGGAGTGTGGCAGTGACAAGGGCCAATAACCAAAAGGGCACCAACTCCTAAATGGAGTCAGGTACCATGGCCGAACTCATGAACCGTCTGTTGTAGACACTCAGGGATTTAATCATGGCCGCTACTGCAAATTAGCATTCTTTATTTAACCATGTCATTGCCTACAGTCATGAGCTTACATGTTGCATATTCCTTCATTAATTAGTCTTGAATTGAATTACACAAAGCCGGGACCAAGTAATATTCCGATAAAGTTTACACACTGCACCAAGAGGAGCTGGGGGTTTAAAGGGGCCAGCCGCACTCTTCTGACACAGCCGTTTTACCCATGCGTTGATATGCTGTAAATCAGTGACCATCAACTGGCGGCCCGCGGGCCACATCCGGCCCGACAGACATTCTCATCCGGCCCGCACGATGGGGGTGACTGTGGCGTTGGCGGAGTGGTTAGTGCGTTCGCCCCCCCCTCTCATTTTGTTTTTACAACGTCTCGTGAGTAATGTGCAGTACCGGAGTCCAACAGAGAGGCAGCAGCTGCGGAACAGTAGACTGCGTACTGCGTAGCCTTCCCTGCCTTGAAGAAGAAGTGATCCTTCGTTGTGAAGAGCCGCCCTGCTGCGATAGAGTCCAACAGAGAGGCAGGAGTATGGAAGCAAACAAGAGACAGAAGTATTTGAATTTTATCAGACACCGAATTTATAGCATTGAAAATAATTACTTTGAAAATCATGTATCTGAATTTTTTTTGCACCGAATTTACCTATGTGAAATAAAAATGTAAAAATTCAAGTTAAAAAAATGTGAATGTTCAAATTCAGATCCCAAAAATTCAAGTGAAAAAAATTCGACGTCAAAAATTGCGATGCAGCATCATCCGGGCTACTCAGGCAGGATAAGCAATCGAGTCCGAATGCAATCAAACCGACTTCTGGCCTATCAGAGTCAAGCGGCAAACCCCGGGACAGTGCGGTGAAGCCCAATGCTGCAAACTGTAGGCGATGGATGCAGATGGGAGCAATTCCCGTAGACCCTATGTTAAAATGTTCAACTTAACATCAGAAAATGAACATGTTTCTAGCCTGGATCCACAAAAACATATTCTGTAGTTAGATTCCCCCTTCATGACAACGGGACTGCTGCTCCTAGCTCCTCTCTGCTAGCTCCGTTAGCTCCATTGGCTCCGTGATGCTACAGCGGCTCAGCTCATGAGGAGAACACTACTTGAACTCGGCCGTGTTTGTTGTGTTGGCTCCTGGTGGACTATTCGTCATGCAAATATAGGATTTATCTGCGGTTATAACAGACCGTCCATGAATGCAGTTTCTTCGGTAAGTCAACCCTGCGTACTTTATGTTATGTTACTGGTGTTTTTATTAAGCTAACGTTAATGAATGTTTAGAGTTGGGTTAGCATTTGAGCAATCGTAGCTCCATCTGTGCTAACGATGCTATGCGTAGCATCCAAGCCCCCAGGAAGTGCGCCGGACTCAGATGAAAATATTCGTGCTGGCCAAACGGCGGTACTACACTTCCATTTGGTTGCCAGGCCCGGAAACACTTTTTCCCATTGACTTACATGGGGAAAGAGTGGTCTGTAAATCGTTGGATAATTTTTTTTAAACTAAATAAACTACCCAGTATGAACATTTGTATAGCCCCTATTAAAAACATTCGTTCCTCAAGTTGTAATAATGTGCTAATAACGTTATTCTGAGAGTTATTTCCCTCTGCATTATGAACGCGCATCTAACCCACGGGACCGCGCCGCCCGGCACGTTCATGTTACGTGTCCCGACCAATCAGAGCACACTGTGCTCACAGGAGGGGTGGGGGCTGGAGCTATTGGAGCTACAACGAGCCGTTAAAGGCAGAGTGGAATTCAGTGAATACACGTAGTTTACAGAGATGCTGTTTGAGAAACCAATGTGAGTTGCGTTTATCTTTACCCATGGATGCACAATAAGAACGGACCCATATCGTCTTACTGCCACCCCACAGAGCTGTAATAATGGATATATTGCACATGTTTGCTATAATTCATTATCATACTACATGGGATGTATGATTAAATCTTGTACCGTAAATGTTATAATAATAAGTAATATTAACTTTATTTAATACAAGTATATATATATATATATTAGGGCTGTCAAACGATTAAAATTTTTAATCAGATTAATCACAGCTTAAAAATTAATTAATCATGATTAATCACCATTCGAACTATGTCCAAAATATGCCATTTCTTTATGTATATTGTTGGGAATGGAAAGATAAATGAAAGAAGGCGGATATATCCATTTAACATACAGTATGTATGTTTATTATAACATTTTTCTGCGTGTCAAAATGAAAGACAACCCACACACCTATCAATAATCAAACCGTGGGGTCTTAATTCATTACGTGTTGATTTCTATCAATGGGGGAGTACTTCAGGAAAGTCGACATGTTGAATCGGCCATGCATCGGGTCTGGCAGTCGGACCAAATAATCACTCTGATTGGCTGTTCAGCTAGCAAATCAGTGCATGAGAAGCGAAGCGGAAGTGAGGGACGTAAACAAACGATTTAAGAAGGCACACACAGACTGCTATTCATTTTCATCTCATCATGGCGATCTGGAATGATGCAAACGAAGACCTGCTCATCACCTTGATCCAGGAGAGGCCAGCTCTGTATGATATTACGGAGAAAATATACTCTTCTTCTTCTCTGTCTTCCGGTTGTTGCCTCTTTTGAATGACGAATACACACTACCGCCGCCTGCTGGTAAGGAGAGTTATTGCCACTCATGCACTGAAGTCGGTGCGGTGTGTTCCCGTGCGACACATGGCCAAAACGCAGGAGAACACGGCCAGGCAACAGCCGACTTCAGCGTCAGCTAGTCCTCTGGTGACTGCTTGGTGTGTCAGGGCCTTAACAGCAGCCCTGTCTGTGCACACGGAGACCGACTCTGTCGTCCGGTGATCTAACCGCCTTCTGGAAAAGCTTCACAAGTACGTCGGTACGCAAATGCGCTTTGTGACACAAGTGACGGTACGCATTTCATACTTGACTTATCTAACCGAAGTGATCGTTACGTTACTTTGCAAACCGTCATCCCACACACACACACACACACACACACACACACACACACACACACACACACACACACACACACACACACACACACACACACACACACACACACACACACACACACACACACACACACACACACACACACACACACACACACACACACACAGTAACGTTGTGATTCACTTCAATTAATGATAACTACGGGGCTTGCTAACAGCAAGGCACAAGGCTACTTCACTCATTTAGCTAGCTAATGTAAGATACAAATGCTGTTGAGCCCTCACTGCTTGTACAATAAAGAGCACAAACTGACTACTTACCCGAGCGGCGAGCCCCGCTGTTCTCCGTCATTTTTCTCCCGGGTTGTCTTGTTTGCTTCCATACAGGAGCTGCGGGACAGTAGCCTAGAAGTGATCCTTCGTTAGCGTGAAGAGTCTGCTAAGCTTTATGTGCTCCGCAGTACCTGAGCGTGCTCCACTAGCACCCCCCTAACCCTAATCCCCCCCCCCCCCCGGTCTACAACTTCAAAATTCTGGGCTCTATATAAAAATCGCTGGCCTGCGAAAGTGTCTATTGGATAAATGTTGGCCCTTGGACACATGTAGTTGTTGATCCCTGCTGTAAGTGCATAAACAGTATATTTTTCAATTAGACACTGAACACAATTTGGAATGTAATTAGGACTCAGCCTTTCATTTACTTATTTTTATGTTGATAGAATAATTTACAAGTCCTCTTTTATTTGAATACTTAAAATAAGAGTGACCAACTAATAACCATGGACTTTTTTACTGCTTATAATTTCATTTTTACGTTTATGGGCATTTTAGAAAACTGTCACGAGCTTTTTTCCCCTCCAGCCACGGAGGATTTCTGAGCCTGTTGTTTTTTAACCACGTCACATCACATCAAGACCCGAGCACAGGAAGTGGGCACAAAGGGGAGTTCTGTTAGAGGCCTAAAATAGCTGCTCAGACGTAGAGATTATGTCTCTAGACTTTTTCTGCTTGGGCGCGTCCTTTTATTGTACTTCAGTGACAGCTCATTGTAATAATATAAAAATTTTTAAAAACAGGAGAGGCCTCGAAGAGAACCAGTTGTCCGAGTAAACTGCAGCAGTACAGTTCAAGCAGAGCCTTATGACAAGGTACTTTATTTAAACTCACTTAGGAAAGAAAGACACCAGTGTAGTGGCTGCAAAGTTCATTAGGCAGTGACACTATTTCTTGGAAATCTCCAGGGTGCTTTATGTCGGAGGAATTGGGGGTCGACGCTTAAAGTCGGTACTTCAACTTCGAGGAGGTCACCCTCTTTAACAGCCATGAATGACCGAAAATCAACACGCTCAGTCTTTCCCTCAAGAGCCTTTTCCCATTAAACTATCAAGGGTCCTATAAAGTGTGTGTCATTGTACACTGTGTAAGGGAGATAGGTCGTAAAAACATCGCGCCACAGAACCTCAATACTTTCACCCGTGTCAGGAAACGGCCATGCGATAATTGACTTTGGATCTATTTTCCCTCGGAGGGTGTTTTTTGTGAAACTGCAGGATCATTATCATCAGGATTGCTCCTCTGTATCCTCATGACTCATGACATGTATGTGTGACAAGTTAATGTATTTGACCTGATATTAGAAGGATCAACACATTCGTCGCAGGACAAACCATAACAGAACCTCATAGTGGAAGGAAGAGGTAGACTAAACATAAACACATCCATTCACAGCACTGGGACTGTAAAAGCCTGGGCATGGCTGGCAGCAGCAGCAGCGTTACCACAGCCACAGATGTGCAAAGTACAACTACTGCACTGTAAGCTGATTCTCAGTAAAGATGCATGTGTTGCTGATCTGCGATAATGCTCGAAAAATCTGAAAATTGCCAGACATAATATTACATCACTTTTTATGTAGGTTTTCTTCTTTATATCCCAGCTTTAAATACCAAGTGATTGAACTGTACACTCCATGCAAACACTCTCTTGGAGCTTCTATTATGTATTTATTATTACGATAAGCAGACATGTTATCTCACTTTTTAGCTTATCTTATTCTAATTGACTTATATATTTGTCACTACTCCTGCATTACTTGCACATCAGTCTCGCAACACTTTCTTGCATTATTTTATTTCGAATCTGTTTTTTCTTTCCATGTTTTTATAGTTTTTGTATTTGCTTTGTCGTTTAATGTCTTTTGATTATGATGTTGCATTGGTGGAGGAGCCTGGGATTTAAGATTGTCATTGCCAGAACTACGCTGTAGCTACGTGCATATGACAATAACGCCTTTGAATCCTACGAATCTCCAATCTGCTTCGTCACTCTTCACTGCAGACGTCCAGCAGGAAGCTCCAACCCGCCCCCCCATCCTCTTTTAACCTGGCCGAGTGAAGGCCACCGTCTGATCCACTCCTCCTTAAAACTCTTATCATGCGTGCACAAGGGCACATTTACACCAAAACCCAGATTGCTTGTAACCCTTCTTTCCAGGCTTTTTCATTAATACAACTCCTAAACCCGATGAGACATAGAGATGAAATTAATTAACAACAAAAAGCAATCTCAACCAACTTCGCCTTCTTATTCCTCCCCGCTCGCCTTCTAACTACTTCCAAAAAGCCAGCTCTCCCACTCTTTCCCTCCCTATCCCTGGTCCTTCCCACTCCCCTTCCCCCCTTTTCATCTTTCTCTCTGACAGCTGGCTCTGATTATGGCTGTGAAAAATGGGGCAGTCACGCCAGCAATCCCCCCTCCAGCATTCCTGCAGCATGACTCCGCACTTTCTCCCTGTAGTGGTGCTCGGCCCGTCTCTGCCTCCCTCCCTCTGTATCGCTCTGTCTTTCTTCAGCTGTCTCTCTTCCTTTCTCTCTCGTTGTTTTACCATTTAAATACAAGCAAAGAAAAGGGGGAACGTGTATGCAAGCAGCTGTTTGTTTGAGGGGATGTGTGTCCTGCTGAAATGGATGTTTTAAAAAACGAGCTGGACTCGGGGAGAAAAAAAATGAATGGAAGATTTTGTTTGAGTTAGTCATACGACAAAGACAGATGGAAGAAATATTGAAGCAGCAGTGGACAGCTTCTTCTCAAATGGAGCGCAATACAAAAACACAGCGAGCCCGCACAAGAGCAAGCACACTCCATCACAGCCTCGTGCTATGACGTTTATGGTACATTACAAGACTATATAATGGTTACAGCATGTCCTAGAGCACATTGTTTTGGCAGATTTTTCCATACTATTTATTTGTCTTAACTGAAAAAGCCACAAACCACAGAAGCATAAATGCTGGTTGGGTTTCGTTACACGAGTTGGCTCAGTTGAATCAGTTCGGACTATAAAAAGCTCATATTTAGCACATCTATCCACACCTGTGCTAGTCTGCCAAACGTTCCACCTTGGTTGCTTCCCCTCTCTGCTGCTGGAAAATAGGAAACGTGCCCAGAATTCGTAACAGAATCTGGACGCCATGAAACCCAAAATAGTTGGCAATGAAATGATTTTCTTTATAAACAAAAATGATCGGGGGATTAATAGATAATGTGTTATAATCTGAGTAATAAACCTAAATGTTACAGCTGAATTACATACTGTGGTATACTATAACATTTAATGAAACATTTAAATACATCTGCAAAGATTTACTGTGAAGATCCACAATAGCTTTGCCAGGACTGTACATCGATGGGGCGACGTGCAGTGCAGTGCGTCCATGTCAAGCTACTCCAACACCCAAAGTGTCAAGTTTTTTAGCGAGGTGTGTGTTTATTGTAACATGTGGCATGAAGAAAGGTAATAAATTCAGCTCAGTACTTTATGAAATACTTATTTTACCGTAGACGATCAGCTATGGGCTTAAAGTCTGCCTTTCTTAATTGTAGCCATGTGTTACATTTAGCTAAAGGGTCAAAGCGAATAGCTAAATACACAAAAGAATCCAATGAACCTAAATGTTAGAGCCAGCAATAGTTTTTGAACATCTTAAACTTTATCTCAGGCATTTGGATACATTCATAATATCTGTTCAAACAACTTTGAAAGTAGTCCCATTCTAAGCGGAGCAAAGCTGTGTGAAATGCTAACGTTCTCATATAAATGCAGCGTCACTAACATGTTAACATTATGTGCACCGTCTCAGTTTAGCATGTTAAGCTGAGGTCGACTGATCATCGAACAGCCTTGAATAAAATCAAATGCATCCTGGTGTCGGTGCAAGACGACGACATGGTATCATCAAAGTCATTGGGAACTCTACCTGAGGTGAATGTGAGTATACGTAATATCAATCTTTTTGACGGTTGGTCAATAAATATGACTCAGAATCCAAAATGTCAAGAAAGTTATAATATGCTTTAACTAAAAGATCGGATTTGTAAGTTGTGTATGTATAAGATTTAAGAAATCTTCTGTAAATGGTAGTATTTTTTTGTTTTGAATACTATTTGCATGCCTTTTACAGTGTTCTACCCATCTATACTTTGCTGTACGAATGAAGATTTCGGACGAATAAAGGAATTCTGATTCTGAAATACTTTGTTCCTTGCCAAGTAATAAATCCAATTAGTGCAGATGTTTAAAAATGTACAGTATATACAGTATGCAAAGACCGACATCGACACCTTGTTTGGGCGGCCAGTCCACGCCTTTACTTGAAAAGTTGACCAACTTATTGTTTGTGTAAACAGTGTCCCAGCTCTCTGTCAATCAGATGTATTTGTCTTTTTAATTATATATTACATTATATATATATCTCTTTGAGCTAGCAGTAATTTTCCTACACCCTCTGCTGTATCTCCTACATCTGAAATACCTAGATAATCTCCACTGTCCAACAGGGAGTGGTGAGCGTTGTTACAGCATGAAGTGAGCGCTCCAGAGGCCAGCAGATGCCTTGTGTCAGGTTGCATAAACAAGATAAAACACTTTCATCCATCATGCTGCTGAACCCGCAGCTTTAGGCCCTCTTATCCGGCTCAAGGCACCTTGTTGAAGCAAAGACATTTGCAGGGCGCCAACCTTGATATTACCTCATTGGAGATAAATCATGACTGTATACTGAGCTCTACAAATACACTATGCCTTTCTCTACTTCTCGTTGACCTTTGGAGAAAGGTTTCAACATTATTATTGCAAAACTCTTCAGCCTCTAATCACGTCAAAGTATTGAAAGCTTTAGCAGAAGGCAGTTTTAATCTCACATGACAGCAACGTGATGGAAGCTGTGGATTCACAGGATCAACAGCCTGTGGCTCAACTCCATTAAGACATTGAGTCAAAGATCGACCAAAGTTAAGCTCCTGAGTTTCACCCCAGGGTTTGATACTGGTCTAATTTCACAATCTTCAATGTTGCAAATTCAATTAAAAAACTGAATCATTGACTTTATTTAAAGGTCCCCTATTATACTGTTTTTCATCACTATATTACAGCTCTCAGATATATACAGAACATGTCTCTGAAGTGTTTGGCTCCAAAAAAAGATCATTGCAGCATTACCCATAATCCCCTCTGTTTCAGCCCTGTTTCCAAAGTGCTGATTCTCTGTCTGTGTCTTTAGATGAAAATAAGGAGCCCCCCCCCCCCACGCCCCTCTGAGAGATATCTGGTTACAAAGAACACAATGGTGCTCTAGGAGGAGATTCAGGTGATAAGGTGGGGGGTGGTTGCTGATTGGCTAATGGTTACACAAGCCAACAAAACGTTATGACATCATAAAGTGGCCAAAATCTGATCAGCTCATTTCCAGACAGGTTTTTATAGAAATGGATCAAAAAGAGAGAGAATCTTTGTTCCTGAAACTTTCAGAGTCTCTTTCCACAGAGGGGACACATGTTGATGTAGAAGAGACATGAAGAAGAGGGGACACGTGGTTATGAATAAAAGACGTGAACGAGTGGATTTTGCATAATAGGTGACCTTTAAGTGTATTACAGATTTCTCATAACTGTATAAGGTTAATTGAAAGCAATAATAATATTAGGTTCCACTTAAAATGACTGCTTTCAACTAACCTAATACAATTAAGACAAGATAAGACTTTATTTATCCCGGAGGAAATTGTTGTGCCAGAGTAACATTATTATTTTTTCATTATGTGAAATCTGTTGACGGAATACGCTCAGTGTTGTACGTCAATATTGATGTCGTTCAATAGGAGAGACGACACTGTGACTGTTTTTCGGTGGTATTTCAATGTTGAACCCGTGGTGAGTCATGCAGCGAGAAGAGAAAGTTGCCCACAGTGGAAGCTCCAGTACTGTACGGGGCCCACCTACAGATCTGCCCTTTGTCTCCACAGCTGCACATTGTCTGTTTCCTTACCTGCTAACTCTGTTCCATTCACAAAGTAGACTCAGTAGAAACATTAAAGCTCGATTGTTCGGACTTTTAGCTGACGTGGATGATCAAAGCGGGTCGAGGTGAACTTCCAAGGGGCCTGGAAACAGCTGTGGAGTTTATATAAAAATGATGGTAAATTATTGAGGTCACCATATTAAACGTACTCATAGTTTTACCCCCTTTGGGATGGTGCTCATGTGGAACTCATTTTCATCCTCCTCTTCATAATATCCTTGATTTTATTGGATTGAGTCGACTTGGCGCAGAAGATCTGAATGAGTGTCTCACATAGAAATCGACCGCATCCTGCTCCTAAGCCAGCATGAAAGCAGGGTTTTTTCTTCTGGTATGAAAGCCGCGTTATTAGCATCAAAAGCTCATTTTGTGACTCTTATTACAAATCAATTTCTCGCTGGGAAGCCTGCAGTGACTTTTATTAACTTTGGATCACACTTGCACTGTAGCTGTTGCAGCACAGAGTGGAGAAAAAACACAGGCCTTTGATGCATGTGCACGCCTGGTAAAGCACTTAAAGCTCTGTCTTATGATAACAAAAGTAAAAAATGAAGATTTGAGTTTAATGGTGTACATACAATTCCTTTCGACAGCATTTGGGCCGTTCTTCGCTCTGAGTGGACTCGGAGCGCTTCAACGGAGTAAACACTGTTAACAGACACTTGGAAGGTTTCAGTGAGGAGAAAGGGGGATTGTTTGGGTGGATTTTGGCAGCGGTTTTGGCGTACACTTGTACTGGTAATGGTATGAAAGTGGGGGCTGTCGGTTTTGGATTTTTGGTAAATGCACCATTATTTATGAGTCGGGTGGGCTGAGCAGGACAATAAACTTTGGTTTCTGGGAAAGCCATTGAATTTTACTAGACTTTCTAGAACCTATACGAGTAAGGCAAGAAAAAAAAAGACAAACCAGAAAGTATTTAACAAGTGCAAAAAGTGTTTCCATATTCAGCTGCTCCCCTGGGTTGACAGTCACGTGCGACCGATGTGACACTCAAAGTGCTGACTGGAAACACCCACAAGTGCTGTGTACGTTGTGATGTTGATGACATTAAACCACAGACAAAACGTAAAAAAAAAAAAATGCACCGCATAATTTATAATACCGCTTGCTTGTTAAATCGCCAGGCACTTTTGTTGCTGGTCAAATCACAATAAACATCATTTGATCTCTTTGTCATGAGCTCAACATCAATCGGACCTTTGTTTTAGGGGTTCTTCTCGAATCGAGTGACACTACATTGAAATAAGACATTCAGTCATCATTCAGTTGCAAGAAGAAAAGGAAACAGTACAACCATGTGTAACAATCTGTATTGCATGCAGGACGCCATCTTTTCAAGTCTGTAGAATATGAAATGCTGACTGATGTCTTCATCGATTAAGTCAAGCAACATCTGCTACTATAATGCTAACGCTAGGTTGAAATGGTTCAAAATGCGGTGTTTGAACCAAAGCATAACCGTCCATGTTGGTGGGAAAGGGGGAGTCGATTATTTGTGTCAGAAAGAACGAGACCCAGCACGGTTAAAGGCTCAACAATGGCCTAATTGACTTGTTAAGAAGGCAGTGGTTTGGTCTGGACCCGTAGATGCTTCAACATGTTGGCAGACAGGATATTGGACCCCTGTGTGGTATACACCTGAAGGACAATCCCCATTGTCCTGTCGGATAGTAACGGCTGGAGCCCAGGAACTGCTCTGGACTGGATGTTAAACCCTGGCAGCAGAAAAGTACAGCTTTGGCCAGGAAAGTCAACCAAATGGGCTGATTCTTCTCATTCAACCCAAAGAACTCCACACAGCTGCACTTTCATTCACTGCCAGGGAAGAAGACAGTCTGAAAGGGGGAGAGGAGAAAGAGAGGCGGAGTGGGGAACAGTTGGGGGCTTTCGGACTGGACCAGTCTCAAAGACCAAGAGGGTTGTTTTCTTTACAAAAACAGAAGAAAAGAAGCGGCCTCATCTTGGACATCAGATTCTATTTTGGGGTTGTGGGCAATCACACAAAATCCCTCAGTTATTTTCTTTGCGTAATTGGGAGCGCCTTTGCCAAATTACAATCAAAGCGGGAAGATGGTGATGTGTTCAGGCCCCTGTAGGAACGATAAATGCTGTGAGTCTCGTCTCTATTCCTCAGAGGAAATATTTCTGCCAAAGGCTCCTTGATCTTTATCCACATAGCTTGAGTTTTACTCATTTCCTCATCGTTTTTCCATTAAAGTGAACACGGACACACTTCACGAGCTCATGTGACTCTCTGGGAGTTGCGGCAGGTCACAAAGAAGAAAAGAGCTGAAGCTATACGGACGTTTCATCTCAGGAAGACGGGCAAAGGTGCCGTTTAACAGATGAAGAATCTGCTGCTGCAGCAGAAACACCTGTTGCTCTCCGAGTTCACCACAACACCCACGTACTGCTGTTCTGCAGCGACACTACCTCCATGAGCTAAGGTCACGGCAACAAAAGAAAACACATGCGGAGAGACAAGTAAAGAGAGAACCGTGAAAATATTCCACAATTTGAAGACATATTTACTGATCAAGGGGGATTAGTTGGCAGTGTGGCCAAAAAGGTTGAAACATACGCGGTGAAAAACAGAGACAGTGAAAACAATATGGCACACACGCAATACCAGTGGCAGCGTTGAAGGTGTCAAACCACACAGGAAAACACACATAGAAACAGAAAACATAACAAGATAAAGATGCAAAACCAAGAGCGCCAACACATATAGAAATGTGCTGACAATTGAAAAAACATAACGAAAAACAGAGACAAATAACACACCACACGCAGAAGCTTCAAATCTGAAAACATGCATTCTCAATTGATGTGTGTTGTCAAATTGACGAATGACTTTCTTAACTTGCCGGTGTTTTATTTATTTGCAGCATCTCTTTCTAAATGCTGAGCATGTGTTGTTCAACTGATGTTTTATTCAATTGCAGCAGTGCGTTGACTTCGCAAGGCCCCCCTGAAGCTAACACTAACCAGCGATACCTTCGTCGAGAGTGGTAATGGAAAACAATAGATGTCCTGCAGTGTGTTCATCCTGTGATCTGCAGATAATTCGAAGCATTCTACTGGCAATAAAGACAGGCATCAAACAAGGTTTCAACGAGCCAGGGTAATGATAAAAGCACAATCAATTATCACACGCCTAGGAATCAGCACATGTTCTGGGTCGACTGAGGACTCGCAAACAACAGATCCTATTCTCACTGCTCAACATCACTTTAATTAAAACCACGCTACCGTTAATCCACACATCACCGAGAGCTAATTTCCAATTGTCTCATTTACGATAGGGGAGCTGTTGTCAAACAGAAAATGCAACCATGTCAGAACGTGTCTTCTTCCCCAGCAGCATCTGGAGGAATATCAATAACTGCAGAGAAGAGACGTCCAATCCAATAAATCAGCGAAGGGTAAAGTGTGAGAAAAGTGGGCAGGGTCGCACGGGCGGTTGGCTTTGTGTATTGTCCAGAGCCGGACACATGGACGGTGTAATTCAAGTCCAGGAGTGACCACACAGGGCCGGTTGTGAGGTCTGAGAGAGCTGCAGAACGGAGACAGATGGGGCAGGGTTTTTCGGTGAGAGAATGCTTTCCACTGTTCCTACGCCATACAAAGCCCATTGATTTTCTTCCCCTGCGTTGAGTGAGGAGCTGAGGAATATCTCGTTTCAGTGTCCGCCGCATGGTCATGACACCTGGACCAGGGTCAGGGCTGTCCGGTCCCCAGCGGAGGCACGCTGAGCCCAGGGGGTGAGTGGACACAGCAAGCAGTAGATTCCTCCCCGTGTCCTTTAAACCCTTCCTACCACAAGTGAGTGTGCACTTGCGTATCATCAGTGCGCTGCATTGTGTGTCATATATCTGTGTTCATCGTCTCTTTTCTATAGCTCGATGGCTTTGACCTTTGCCGCGACCCCTGGTGTGCCAGTGGAAAACCAAACTCTCCCTTCCCATGAGCCCTCTGGACAGACAGAGATTGTTCCTCAGGAAACGCAGGTCAGGAAGTCAGAGGAGGAAGCTGGCCTTTCGTTCTAAATAAAACCCTCCTCTCGAGAATCGGACAGTTAATCTCCTTTAAAGCCACACACTCTCTTGTTTTGTTGCTACATTCGCAACCAAATATCATATTTAATACTCTGTTTTGCTGCGAGATTGGCCATGACGGGGGCTTTCAATTCCAAGATGGAGTTTGTTTTGATCGTGATTGTAATGCCGTGACGTGTCGAAGCAATCCAAATGAGCAGAGCATTGACGATCCCACCCAGTGTGAGCGGAGGGGCAGTGGAAGTGGAGAGGATGGGCACGCGGGAGCGAGTCATGGGAACGACATCAGCAAGAGCAGCTGGCGGTTCACCACTAACAATGCTGTGGCTACCCTTACGGACAATTAATCGCTTCTCGTTCTCATTCTGCTCCCTCGTTCCCTCACCCCGTTCTCTCTTCACCCTACAAGACGACCACAGTCCTCCCATATGAAACTGGCAAACATACCATGACACATGAAAGGAGGCGATCGTGGATGTGCCGGCTGTCAAAGCTTACAAGAACCGGATCACGCAAATTGGGATGTTGGGAAGAGAATGTAAACAGAGAGGAAACCCCACGTGGTGTTAATGCGAACGTGGGCCGACACAGTACAACATATTTATGAAAGCTTGTTTAACTTGACTCTCCTTGACCTCTCATTGCTCGACTATCTGCCCTGACAGTATTAAGAAAGACGTGCTGGGAAAAAATGGGAAGTTATCGCGGGGTTATGTAATCTACGGCTTATAATAGGACAGTTTCTGTAACATATCATGCTTCCAGTGGTCAGATGTTCATGTGGTGAAGTAATGTTCGTAAGAAAAAAATGTAGGTTCTTGGACCTAACTCAAGTATTTCCATATTAAGTCTTTTTGTACTTAATGTTGGACTACTTTAATTTCACCTTTTGAACCTTTATTTTGTGATCTGGCCAAGAAGGCAGCAAATCACAAGTACAATAAAAAACAGTATGTAAGACTTAGGTAACTTTGAATGACATATCAAGTTCATTTTTACAGGTTAAACTACCTGTAGTTAAAATCAGCTTAACCTAAAAACTCTAAAAAAAACGAAATATGTAAAGACTTTGTACCAATGATGAAATTATTTGATTATATAACACTCAACAGAACAATGTAATTAAAGTACTTTAACTTTACACATCTTAAGCATTCATAAGCAAACATTCAAAACATTGCTGATAACACTCTGTACTTACCCTTATTCTGTATTCAGGACGTTAGCCTGTAACAAAGTATTTTTACATTCTGGCAATACTACGTGTGCTTAAGACATAAAACAGTTTTTATCACAAGGGGAATGATAGTGCAGCAGTAACATGATAGGAAACAGATTGCAGATTGCAGAACTAAGAAAGATAAACACAATATAAACAGTAAAGAAAAGTAAAATATATCTAATGTTCAATCACCGGGTGCTCGCTTGTGATTGACATGAATAACTTAGTTATATTTTCACTCCAATGTAAAAGATGAAAAACACATTATAGTGAAGAAGTGACGTTCCACTTAGTGTGTGTGTGTGTGTGTGTGTGTGTGTGTGTGTGTGTGTGTGTGTGTGTGTGTGTGTGTGTGTGTGTGTGTGTGTGCGTGTGTGTGTGTGTGCGTGTGCGTGCCAGTAGAATTCATCAAAAAAGTCCCCAGAATACACATGATGTACCCTGAGGCCTTAAGAAATACTACTTATTTCTTCTTTAAAATGTCCTTTAATGAGCCTGTGGTCACTAAGTGGGATGTGGTGCAGCACAGCGGGACATTACCCCACTACTAGTCTGAGCATTTGTGTTTGTGTGTAGCTGATAAGTCTCTTTGCTTCACACAAGGCCATAAAGTTAGTGTGTCAGTGGAAAGGCTGATTACACAATGCACAGGCTTGTGCTGAGTCCTAATTCACCTCAAAGCCACACGAGGAAAGGGCTGAGTTTGACTGTGAAGACTTAAGTGTCTAATCTTAGAAATCCTCAGTAATTCTGATTAGCTGAATGCTTTGGAGAAATATTGAGATGTGACAGTAAAAAGAGAGGGGAGTAAAAAGGAAATGCTGCAACAAGAGGAAAGGGGAAAACCTGCCCTCTGTTGGCGTTAATGTGGAACTACAGTAAACTGTTGCTTCAACACACTGTCACCACGGACAACTTCCAATTTGCTGAGATTCCCCATGACTTCTTTCATCTCCCGTTCGGGAAGATAAAAGATTTAACATCCAGGCATCCCACTTAAATGTTATCAGTGACCTCAAGCCTCTTCCTCCCTTGTAAGGAGGGGGTCATCGGCGCAGGAGGCAGGAATCAGCCATGCAGCAAGGGCTGAGGAGTGACTGACTGCAGCAACAACACACACTGATGAGCCAGAGGAGGACAGCTCTGACCTCGAGGAGCACAAACCCTCAGAAACTAAGTCTCAGGAGAGAGCTCCACTCTTTCACAGTGAGGGGAACATCCTGCAGGAGGAGAGCAGAGATATAGCTCGTTTCTCTTTGTGTTTTTAACTTGGGAAGAAGAATAATGGGTCAGGAAAACCTCGTAACTATTCCTCCTTTCACTTTTGCAAGAGTCAAAACAATCAGTCCAATTTTTTAAAGAGTCAATCAAGAACCAACAAATCTGTGTTTACTTTGATAGTTGGTTTATTAAGTCCAGTCATTTTCAAACAATCTTAACTTTTCATTTGTGGGAATTTACTTATTTTATTTGTTCTTGAATATATTTGGATTTTTTTATTCAAGATAGTGAAAGACATCACCTTAGGACAAGAAGGGTTTGCATTGCAGTCAGCAAACCCCAAATATACGGATGCATTTCAACATACGTCGTTTCTTAACAAAACAAAGATGTGCTGATGTTTGCCAGGCACTGTGTGAAAATTATGTGTCTGCATGTTTTAAACAGGAACACATCTGACAATATCCCCCGAGACAATTTCATTTGGCAGGAAACAGGTGCCTCCTCCTAAACCTGGAAGGACGACTCCTCCGCACAATATCAGGCAGGCACGATACATCTGAGAGTATTAAAGTAAACAACTGCAGTGTGGGGGCTTCTTGAGGTTAAGAAGACATTTCATATCAGGTTTTTTGTGTCCTGCACCCTGCTGACCTTGTGGAGTTCAAATTTGTACGAGCTCTCTGTCTTACTTAAATAGCTCGTATTATCTTTAATGTGTGACATGTTATGGGTCTTTAAGACCTTTTACAACAACCAGGAACGTTTTGTGCTTAAAATACAAAATGGTTATTCCCCTTCTACATCCCTGCTGTAGTTTGTCCTCAGAGGATCAATCCGATGTACTAAATCAATCACTGACAGAGCCTTTGAACTGCAGACGTGATTTCCAGCGAGTCCGTCATCCCAGCCTGTCGTCTGTGAAAACACTCGGGGGGGGGGGGGGGGGGAGATTACACCAAACAGCCCTGGCTCGTAAAACTCTTTTAATGTTAAAACACACCCTCGCTCCTTGCTGTGACAGGGTCCAGAATATCTCAGAAAGATACCTAACATTAGCTCCTCAAAGGTCAGACTTGGATCAGAAATGTTTGAAATGAAAGTGCTGTTTCTGGCCTCTTTCTAACTCAGCTAAATTCAACTTTTCACTACAAAAACAACTTCCCCTGCCTCCTTCGCGTCTGCTGTTGAGACAAAGCTCTGCACCCCCTGTGCTGCTCCTGTATAGGCTAAGAAGAGGAAGGGAAAAGGGAATGTTTTGCCTCTTTCTCTCTCCCCACCCCTCTTCCCTCACCTCCCTGGGGCAGCGCTCTGTAGTAATAAACGTCCCCCATAAATCTCCCCCTCACGCCATCATCCCCTCCTCCAACTACTTTTTTTTTTTTTTTTCGTGAACAGCTTCTTTTCTTCTCCCCCCCAACCCTGCCTTTCTTTCGCCTCCTCTCTTTTCTATTGCAACCCAACCCTGACATTGACTCTGCACATGGCCCATGGCTGCTCTGTCATGGATTCAGAGGGAAGGAGGGAGAGAGGGAGGACAATAGACTTTGTATAGGTGAAACCAGTTCTTTCATATGTTTCTGCAAACATCATTGTCACCGGCTGTGGTTGAATCTGGTGAGCTCACTCGTGTATCAGGTTATCGCCTACCTGATGGAATGACACATCCCTGCACATAAGCAGAAGAGTTCACACCAGCTGGTGAGGAAGAGGAGCTGTAATAGAAACAGTAGGAGAATAAACGTTTTAACAGGCAAATAGCTGTGGTCGGGAAAGAGTTAAAAGGCTGCCTGAATTCACCGGAAAGTCCCACAAGTGACGTTACAGTCCAGCAATTAAGAGTAAATTAATTACAGAGTGGATGGTAGCTGAAACCCTGAGGACAGTGAAGCGCCTCCCAGTAAACAACTCCAGACTGCTTGACGGAAATAAAGTTGTAACCTACTTTTTGCTACTGGTTTTTAAGATCTACTGATAGTAAGTTAGTTGTTTTTCCTTTGTCAATAAAGTTAGGACACTATACCTCTAAAAAAGTTAATGAACACAGCATGTAATGTACTATAAGTCTAAATAATCACTTTTGATGTAAAATCTGAAGTTTACACTGACTACTATGGTTTACTTAAGAGTTGAGGATATAAAGTGTGTTAGTTTTACTTCATGTTGGTTAGAAATAAGGCCGACAACTGCTTAGTATTCATACTGCGTGCTACAGTGTAGTAATCTCAAAGCAACTGACAACCCACTGCAAGTTTGTCCCCTCAGACAAGAAAAAAAAAGTTGACTGAAAGTGAACGCCCAGCGCTTCGAGGCTCCTCCTGCAAAGGATTAAAAGCAAATGTCGGGGCTGGTGCAGGGCAGAGGGGGAGTTCTGCAGGGTCAAAAATATACAGGAGCTGCAAATCAGAAACTCAGCAGACCTGCGCAACTTTTCCAACAACCACACTTTTTTTGTTTTTTTGTATTACTTTCGATTGAACCCTGGTCGCTGCAAAGATGACCACAGCCGTGGTGTCGCCTTTTTTTGACTTCGAAATAATGAACAAGGTAGCTTCACAACTTTTTGTCTGTCTGTGGTTCTCTGTAGTGTGTGTTAGCCTGTTAGCAGCAGAGGGTTAGCCGCTGTGGAGGAATGATGAGCTGCATGCCCGCGTCCCTCGGCTCTGTGGAGGCTTGTTTTGTTTTGCGCTTTTGATTTGTTTTCCGCCTCTCTTTGGCTAAGACTGTTTGCTTTTTCGTGCATGTTGTTTCCTGTCTAAACATCGTTATTTACTTTGAAAGAGTGTCTAAGAGTGTGCCGAAGCATGCTGGTAACTTCACATTAGGTGTAAACACTTGTTGAAATGTAAAACTTTCATTTCCAGCATGTGCCACGTCAGTTTTAGTTTAATATGAAGTTTTGCCTATGAGTTATGGTGCAGTTTCAGACGTCAGCTTGAGTTGATTCATGAGAGCATTTTAGCGCCACTTTTAATACTCTTCACAAAGCAGCCACATGCTCGCTAATCATTGACTAGATTTGTCTGACTTTTACCTATGATTGCTCCTATAAAACAGTTTCTATGATTAACCTTGTTAATATTTGTTGGGAAATCCCTTTTTTTCAAAACGGTTTACGGGTCAATGCTCAGTTAACTTCACGGCACTGTTTTCATTTGCATATATTTTCATGTTTCATTACAGGGTTTTGTATTCTTCGCGGATTTTTAAGTAGATTTCACTCTGGTGGCATGTAAAACTCATGTAAATCTGTGTCTAACCCAGTTATCTCCTGTAGTTTGGATGTGTATTGAATAGCAGATCAATTTTCTCTTGTAATTCAGCAGGATGCTTTGCCACTTTCATTATCTTTCAAATGATGCAGGCTCTTTGTAGCCACTAACAGCCCTGTGGCCTCATGTGCTGCTGCTCCATTTACCAAACAGGCACACATTCCTAACCAGGGCAACTTGCCAAACCAGCTGCTGGTCTATAGGCCTGTATCCGCTTGTGTTGTCAGAGCCAAAAAGAACACAGTCATGCAAGAGGAGGCTGTAGATTTCTCTTTCTGGCCCACTAGCTTTCATTAAAATCAGAACCACATTGACTGTCAGTCCTGGAGAATATGTTGAATATTTTGTACTCATGATGTGTGTTCTTTGTGTCTTTTGCAGAACAACAAACTGCTGAGCTTCAACAACAACCTGGGATCCCACCATCCCATGTCTGTCCCTTGCAATGGCACTAATGTGTCCATCTGCAGCCCCACCGGAGCCCTGCTGGACAGGAAGGCGGTGGGATCTCCCCCGATGGGGGGCGTGTACCAGCGGCGGCACTCTGTCAGCAGCACAAAGTTCAACCAGAACCAGTTTCTGAACAGCCTGAAGACAGCGGACCACTCCTCACTCATCTCAGGGCTTGGCAATGCCAGCAACAACAAGGAGAACCGCATGCGCGACCGCTCCTTCTCCGAGACGGGCGAGCGGCTCCTCAAACAGTGCCTGGGCCCTGCGAGTCCCACCGGAGGCAGCCAGGTGAACTCCAGCCGCTACAAGACGGAGCTTTGCAGGCCCTTCGAGGAGAACGGTTCCTGCAAGTATGGTGACAAATGCCAGTTTGCTCATGGGATCCATGAACTGCGCAGCCTGAGCCGCCACCCTAAATACAAAACTGAGCTGTGCCGCACCTTCCACACCATCGGGTTCTGCCCGTACGGCCCTCGCTGCCATTTTATTCATAATGCTGAGGAGCGCCGAGGACCCCCCCAGCAGTGCTCCCCTCTTAACTCCTCCAACAAAATGGAGAGGCCTCGACTGCAGCACAGCTACAGCTTCGCAGGCTTCTCCAGCTCAGGGGGGCTGAGAGACAGCCCCACCTCTGTCACCCCTCCACCCATGTTCTTCCCTGATGAGGTCCCTGACTGGCCCAGCAGTAACCCCTTCACCTACTCCAGCCAGGAGCTGGCCAACTTGTTCGGGCCCAGCCTCAGCGTGGGTCCTGTGGGCACAGAGCCCAACACCCCTGCACCTCCCTCTCCAACAAGCACACCTTACTATTTCAGGCCCATGTTGGAGTCCCCTCAGATGTTCGAGTCTACAAAAGGCCCTCCCTCCGACTCCCTGTCAGACCAAGAGGGCTACCAGAGCAGCTCTGGAGGCAGCCTGAGCGGCTCAGAGTCCCCCACGCTGGATACCACCCGCCGCCTGCCCATCTTCAGCCGCCTCTCCATCTCTGATGATTAAACTGCACCCAGTGACTTTAAGTTCGATGACACAAAGAGAACACGGCACTCCCCTCTACCTCTGCCCTTTTCTTAGCTTCCCTCACACAACACTTTGTTAGCATTGAAATCATGCAGCCAATTAAGGGAACTCTCTCTGAACTCAAACTATCATTTCATCCCTGTCAATCTGCACAGCAAGTTTTTAAAAAGTACCCTTCCATGTGTCATAGTGCCAAAAAAAAGGAAATTGAACAATGAAAATCATCACGAGAACAACAATTGACTGTTTTGCCAGGTGCCACTTGTTTTTTTCTTCTTTCTTCTTCATTTGTTCTTGAATGTGTAGCAGCACAAGTGGCCTTGGAAAGGGGAGTGCATTGCACTAGCCCCCTCTACCTTCTCCCCCCTCCTCCCCCGACGATACCACTTCCCCTGAGCTAGCTAGAGGGTGTTCACTAACGTAACTTAAGATCTACCACAGCCGTTTTTACAGACCGAGTTGAGACAAAATGGAAAAAAATAAAGACCCTGAAAGATATGAATAGTTTTTAAACAGAATGAAAAGTGCCTGGACGGTTTCTGCATGTGTTTATGGTGAATGGATTACTGTTTGTTTTTGGTTGTTTCTCATTTGCCCCCCGTCACAGTTCTTCACAAGTCTTAATGTAATTGTGGACTTGGTGAGTCTGCAGGAAGGACTTTGAACTGGAAGTTGGTTATGATTCCCCCCCCTCCTGAATTTTCTCCTCCTGTTGCTGGTCACTGGCTCTTTTTTTTTTTTTTTGGGAAGGAAGTCTCGTTATCAAACTGATCATTAAACCTGTAAGACTTTGTCCCGCCTCTCAACCCTGCCCACCCCACCTTCATCCTCGCTGATCTGGGGAATTCCAGCCTTCCCATGGTGCAGTTGTACATCCTGCAACTGGATGAGATCTCCAAGCTATTTGACTTTACTTCTCCCCCACGTTAGTACCTGCTCTGAGGAGCACTCTGTACTCATTACATCCCTTTTTTTTGCTTTCTTTACTTGATAATTATTTTTTATTAATGTTGTTATTACGTTTATTATTGTTTTGAAAAGCGTTCCCGATGGAAAGTTTGCGTGTCACTGCTTATTTAACTTATCAGAACATATTTATTGCTGATCATATGCATTTTTTGTTAATTTTGTTTTGTATTTATCTGGATAATGAACAATAGAATATATTTTCTTTTATGTTAAATTATGATCTTCCATATTAATCTAAAGATTGTGAAGACGTTTTTGTCAGTTTTCCTTTTTTTCACAGTTTAATATATTGTACTTCAATGACTTTTGTTCTGCAACTACACTTTGTCAAAAATGAAACTTAATTTAAAGCAACAAAAACAAATGCAACAAAAGCTGTTTTGCGTTTTGATTATTTATTGTACTTTTTTTCTTACTCCTTATTGGACTGGCTTGTATTCATTCCGGATCGTTCCCCCTTCAAACCTGACAATAATCCGACAGTACAGTAGCTAACTGTTATCACATAGATTCACTTTGTCTCAGATCAGAGTATTTACTCAGTACTTGGGTTTATGGTGGAAGTAAAGGGTTGCTCACATCAGAGGAGATTTAAGAGACTGGTAATTCTGAATGTCTTCTGTCAGTAATGTTCTGAAACCCAGTCTGTTATTACAAGCAATAGCTGTGACCAAATGGGTTGAGGAAGGTTTAATTTGATTGGATGCTTGATGCACTCGTTTGGCCCCCTCTGACCATTGGAAGTGCCTCTTTGAATACATTCCAGGTAGCTAAGGCCTCTCTGCCTTTTTTATATTTGATAAATGGAGGACAATTAAGTTTTTGTTAAGTCTGTGTTGCCTTCACTTGTTCGGAAGAGGTACACGGATTTTGACACAAAGAAAGTAAAACAGTTGAATGTATTTTTTCAGCCATGTTTTTTTCACTACAGCAATTCTGTGAGTTTATATGAAAACCTGTTTTCCCCCGTCTTTTGTAAGTATTGATTGCAGTTAAGTCAATAAACCCCGTATTTTTGAAAAGTTAAACTGTGTTTTGCGTGTTGTACTTTTGAAAGCTACACATTAAAAGCAGTTCAACGCATGCATGACTCTATCAAATCTGTTGAGTGGTTGAAATACACTCTTTAGTCAGTGCTATGAAGATGTGTCGTTATCAAGTTACTTTAAACTAAACTTCTCATTTGGTGGTGTTTGAACATTGGCACACTGAGTAGGCCTTCAGGGAATTCAGTTGTTTTAAAAAGGTGGTGTTAAAGTTAAAACGCCACTTAGAAATCATAGAAAGAAATACACTCTTATATCTCCAAAGTGTGCTTAGCATCAAAGTAATCCAGTGATAGTTCTCTAAATGCATGGGTACATTGCTAACAAAAGTTGCAAACATGTGGTATACTTATTGATGCACATTTTAGCAAAACAAAAAGACTTGAAGGTAGCCCACAGCAACATACTACTTTAGTGTCATCCCTGCTTTACATAATAGGACACTATGTTTACAAATGTTCTATTTAAAGTGAAATATGGGAAATAGAAGTGGCTGCTTTTCTGCATAACGCAGAACTAAAGGGAGTTTCACTGTTGTGGAAAGCGATTGGTGCACAGAGGAGCAGTCGGGGGTATTGACCTGGGGATGATCAAACTGAGCGGTTTTGGTTACGCAGAGACAATAAACTCCCGGTTTCAGGAGAAATATTGATCAGCGCTTTCATCGCTACATTTCTAAGAATAAGAAAAGGTTTGCTGAGGTCATCTGATCAGTTGTCCTGAGGTTACAAATAAACTCACCAATACTCATGTGAGGCTATTCCAGTTAAGTAGAGGATAAAAAACGTTATATGAACACGTGTTGTCATTTATAAATGTGTGCATAGATAAATAAATCCATTTTGCCTTTGATATAAGCAGTGGTATTTGATTTCAGTAACAACACACTGCAGCTTCCCCTTCATACACTGCAGTCAGCATCCGCACTGCTTCTGCTTTCGCTCTCCGGACACTTCCGTGCGTCCATGTTTATATTCTCTCCGATTGCAAAAATGAGCCGGAACAGGAACTCCCTTCCCTCCACACAATGGTGGGTGCTGACCCCTCACAGCTGACCCGCGGAGGCCTCTGTGTTGCTTCAGAGAACCTGGAGCTCAGATGGTTGTCTTGTTCCTTTACTCCCTCCACAAACAACACCCCCCCCCCCCCCCGATCCATCACCGCATCTATCAACAAGCTGCCTCCCTGTTACATCCCCTGCCGGTCAATTAAAACAGATAAGTTGTCTAAAAACATACAACAACATGTGGACGACAAACTGAATTCATGACATATCCTCTCTGCCTTGTAAGGCGGTGATCAACAACACACTTGGAAGACGAAGGAACAATTCAATACCATAAAAGTGAGTTGTACAAAAGCAGCTTACTACACGTGTTTTAATAGTAGTGAATAAATAACAAAAACATACCTTATTGCAACAGTGCATTAGTTATGAGGAAAGTGTTCACACAGGGGTCAGGAATTAAGATATAGCTGACTAAGCAACATTACTATGAATGGAGAAAATCTGTGTAAATGTTTTGTGGCTGACTGAATGAATATGTTTTTAATCTATAGACATTGTTTGGTAGATAAACATGCTTTCGCTCATATTTGATCACCTTTTATTAAACGTGCAAGCCTAGTTTGTGTCAAAGTGAATCCATTCTCAACATGTTGTCCGACAAATATAATAGAAAGGTTTCCAAATATCAACCTAAACCAGGTAAGCATGACGAAAGCATGCTTTGCTGCACTGACACAGAAGAATGTACACTGCATGCAGTTTGAGGGACACAACAGAGGGCTGTTTCCTGTTTGTGTGGTGGTGTGTGTCGAAGCACCTTGAGATGAAGCAGCAGGAAGTGGCTTTCTGAACCTCCAGCAGCAGGTCTCAGGGCGGCGGGGTCGTCTGCTCTTTGATATGTGGCAAAGAGAAAAAGAAACTTCCATTACTTCATGACATTTTACAGCAGGTTGCTTTTTTAATATGGAAACAGCCCTGTGACAGAGTGTCCGGTTCATTCATTGCTTCCTGCTCAACAGGTGTGTAGGTTTACTCTCAGTATCTTTCTTCACCTTTAACCCGTGCCGTTGAGCAAGAGAATGTGGCAGCATGTACACTTTGTAAAATGTGTTATCAGTGGCTCGTTCACCTCTTTGTTTGAGACAGAGGTGAGCAAATAGTACTGGATGTGCCAACTGTGCTTTTTCCCGTATCTGCACTCACAGCTGAGAGCGGTTTGCAGAGACGCAGACACATGCATGACTGCATCGCTGCAGTGTGACAAGGTGATGTGGGAGGGATCATTAATCACCAGACAAGAGTTGAGGTCAACACTGAGTGATGAGGTTAGGTTAGGGGCCATTCACAGGCTGCTCTGTGTGTAGAAAAACATACAGGAATGTTTAACATCCTTCAGACACCAAAATACCAGAGCTCACAAGCCTACATTAGAAACATGCTCCGTGTTGAAACCTGCACTGTTAATGTCAGTGGAGGGACTCATTGTCTCTCTCGTGACCCACGGTGAGAGCCTAAGCCCCGGAGGAACAGCAGTGCATGGTGGTCGAATTGAAAGCAACATTTTGAGAAATATGCGAAGATGAGAAGATCAACACATGATTAGCTTAGCACAAACACTGGAAACAACTAGCCTGAAGCTATCCCAAATGTTACAAAATCCAGTAACTAGCATAATAATAATAATAATTCCTTATATTTATTATAGCGCTTTTCCAGATGCTCAAAGCGCTTCACAAATACACTTTACACATGCATGCAATGGTCATGTACTGTGGACAATACCCACAGGAGCAAGTTGAAGTGTCTTGCCCAAGGACACACCGGCTTTACAGACGCAGCAGCGGCAGCGGGTTTCACCCCTTGATCTGATGATCATTGCACAGCGCACTGCGCCACACCGTCCATCTTAGTACACATTAGTATCATACATGTACTGTGCATCTCCAAACCTTACTTACAGACACATAAAATAATGTTTAATGAATATTTTGTGTTTTACTGGGGTTATATTTCTGACTACCGGGCGGTACACGCAACTCAGGAAACCAATGAGGATGTCACTGCTACCCGATTAGAAATAGTCCAACACATAACCCTCAGTGAAACAGCAAATACTAATTTGTACTGTTTGCTCTGTTAACATTAAACAACTTAGCTGATTCCCCTTGTTTCCTGTCCTTAAGCTAAGCAAAGCTCCCCAGCTGCTGGCTCCAGCAACGTCTTAAACCGTACGGACATGAACGTTGGATTGGTTTTATCGACCCTCGTCAACTTTTTGTAAGAAAGTAATAAGTATCTCCCAAAATGTTGACTTTATGCAGTTTAACTGTGCGAGAATAAAATTCGCCCAGGCTTAAATAATATTGTAATGAACTGAAACCTTTATATTTAGTCTGTTCCCCCCCCTGAGTAACATAATAATACTACAGAAAATACGACAAAAAAAGAAAAAATAAGTACGTGTGATGTTTTTTCTAGAGCAGACAAATGTGTAGCAGCTGTGACAATGAAGAATTATATCTTTGACCTACATCTTGAATATTTACATCAACATATGAGTCCTGCGCCGGTATGGGGTCAGTTGCTTGCTTAAATACTCAACAAGTCATGTGTCTGTCACAGGGATCTGACCTTCGACCTGCTGCTACAGGACAGACCTCTCAACCTTCCTCTGTTGGGTATTCATATTGAAACACAGCTCACCGTCTTGCCTTTAACTCCCCGTCTTCGATTCGTCTGTTGCTTCCAGGCGGGCTTGTGGGGAGTTAGTGTTCTGTTTTCCAAAACAATGAAATTCCGAAATTAATTATGGGGATGTGTTTTATAATTTGTGTTAACAAGAGGCCTTCTCATCCCATCTCTAATCCCTTCCTGACTATCATCAGCCTGTAGCTTTTGTATCATTGTTTGGAAAGTCTGCCTTCTGGAGGGACAGAGGAAGTGGAATATATTTTAAAATAACCTGTTAGTGTAGAATTCAATTCAAATGCTAAATGTTGTATTGAAGTGGGGTAGAGCAGCCTTCGGGTTATGAGTGTTGTCCTGTTTCTAACCTCACCATTCCCCCCCCCACACGCATGTTTCTGGTGAATCACTCGTTTCTCAAAATATCTAATAACGATTTCGCAGTAACCGTCAGCTTTCACGGGTAGCCTTTTAGTAATCTTACTTTAATCTCAGTGCATGTAACACTTTACTTCCCAGTCATGCAGATTTCTGTGCAGCCTGCGGCGGAACGACAGGCTTTATCTCTGCAGGTCTCCAGCCGTATGTGTCACAGTGAGACTGATTGCAGATCAACAAAGACAACAGTCACAGCCACTCCCTGATCCTGTGGGTTTAACCCAGACCTATTATCTACGCGAGCGAGGCCGTGACACACTGCTTACCGAGTAATGACCATTAGCCCTGCCGGGATCCAGTGTCACATGTGCTTTTCTTCTGCTGGTCTAAGTGGCAACCCTTGACCTGTAGAAGAAAAGGAGAGAAAACACATATGTGTTGAGCAGAGGAGCAGAGAGGTGAGGAGCCTTCGGAGGAGAGCGCTGTGATGGCCGCCTGACAGGTTGTGGAAACACACCCTTCCACTCCTTAGTAAACAAACACAGAGCCACTAAACTCTCGCAGAGCCCCGCGCTAATGGACAAGCGATGATTTTTTCCCCTAACGAGACAGTGGCCCAAGTGGAAACAGGAGACGAGGACCGGCCAATGGGAGAGCCCGTCCCGAACCTGACACTGTTGTGCTTTTGGGTTTCTGGTCCACTGGGCCGAGTGAGTCTCTGCCTCAGCTCTCCAGAGAACTGAACCTCTTAACGCTTCCTGCCTCCCAACATCAGGGCCCTGAGTGAGAGAAGTGGGCTGCATTAGCAGAGCAGCACCTGCTGGGAAGTCATATCTTTGACATATATTATTAATTACATCAACATATGCAGGTATGGGCTCGGTTTCCTGCTCAACAAGACATGTGTCTGTCACACGGATCAACACGTTGACATGCCGTTACAGGACAGAACGTTTTAGCCGATACATACATAGAGACAATCACCATTTCCTACCCCAGACATCCCGTTGTTGGGACCGGTCTGCTGACTAAACCACAAATATCAACCGCTTTACTTAGAGGTCAAAACAAAAGTTCCCTTATTACTCAAGAAAACACAACCAAGCAAGTATGGTAGGTCAAAGTGTAACCAAAAAGAGTGTCTGTGAACCCTGATGGATGATAGTTTGGTAATAGTGGTAGTTTGTCTTTGTCTGTCTTCATTTCTAAATGCAAGTGGCTAACCTGTAGTAACATGTATGTGATGCATGATGCTTACTGAGGTTAGCATTTGCCTAGTGAAACATGCTAATGCTAAAAACAGCGTTTCCTCCCACATGATTTTACAGCATCTGTTTCCTCTGGTGGAAGCAACCTCTTTCTCACTTCTTAAACGCAGTTTCTGAACATTTCAATACTGATTGATATGGCTCAGCCGACATGACATACGTATGTGTAAATAAACACACTCCGACAGCCCTGCCCGCCGACACATGGGCACCGGCCCACGATTCCTGCGGAGTTGACTAACAGCTGCTTTGAGTCACTGAGGCCTTTTAAAGGTACGAGCAGAGAGAAAATGACATCAGTGATAGTTTTACAGGAAGTCCTTGCTCCGTCTTGTACCGAGGCCAACTCTTTGCTAAACACACGTTACCATATCAGGAATCTCCCACTCAACGCAGTCACGTGATGTCGATGGAAATTACAAAGTGAAAAAAAGAAAACGTGATGAAACGGCTTCAAGGCCAAAAGAAAATGTGACACTGGGAGTAACTCTCCTGATAATATAACTATGTCTGTATCGTTTTTTTTGTTTGAGTTGTAAACAGGCCGAGATATATGGCCTTCGGAGGTTAGGGAATAGTTAAAAGTGAACTCTGTATCCCCGGCTCTCTTTCAGTGTGTGTGTGTGTGTGTGTGTGTGTGTGTGTGTGTGTGTGTGTGTGTGTGTGTGTGTGTGTGTGTGTGTGTGTGTTTCACAATGATCTGCTGGCTGATGCTCAGAGAGACGAAGATAAGAACTGACTGTGAGAAACCGCAGCTCTCAAACCCACTCACTAAGAAACACACACACACACACACACACACACACACACACACACACACACACACACACACACACACACACACACACACACACACACACACACACACACACACACACACACACCACACACACACACACACACACACACACAACACACACACACACACACACACACACACACACACACACACACACACACACACACACACACACACACACACACACACACACACACACACACACACACACACACACACACACACACACACACACACACACACACACACACACACACACACACACGGCGTACGTGCATGCAAGCTCCGGCTCGCTTATTTGTCTGAACACACAGCACAGCAGCCTCCATGAAAAGGTACATTTAACAGTTGATATCGGGGTCCCTAAGGGACATGCGTTCGCTCCTAATGATTGAGAAATATAGAACCTCAGCAAAGTCACATTTCTCAAGGCAAGTCTTCCATGAAGATATGGCCCAGCCTAAAAAAACCTGTCCTACGTTCACCCTCCAGCCTCCTCTGCTAACCTGCTGCAACATGCACTCGCACAGGGAGGCAGGAAAAAAAGGATTAGAGCGTAACTTCACACAAAGGTCTTTAGAAATGGTGGTGTCAGGATATTAGCAAACCAACAATCCAAAACGGAGGGTACACTGTGGTGTGCTGTTTCTGTCAGAGACGTGCTGTTAACTTTACCACAGGGTGACAGACAGTTTCGTCAATTTAAGATTATTATTATTATTATTATTATTATTAGACCTCAGCTGGGAGTTTGCTCCAGCATTGTGGATTTGAGAATTGAAACTTGCGATTTGAGTCATATTCAAACCACCAACATGATGACTTTGGTTGTGCCTAGACTTGAACAATAACATGTAACGTTTAAATAACTAAATAACACTTTGACCAATGGCCGTCCCTCCCTCCCTGGTGTATTCACTTCCATATCACCGTTTGTATTCAGTCTTATACCGGCACATTATATTTTGGCTACTGCCTGCTTGTCCATAATAAAGCTACCTTAGCATAATCATATCTTATCATTATTTACTCTTAAATCCAGGCTGAAGACTTTTCTTTTTGTCGCTGCTTTTAATTGAACTATTCATATCTTAGACTGCACTTTAACTTTTATCCAAGTATCTTTTCTTTTTATGTTTATTTTATTAGCTTTTATTTTTAATGACTGATTTTAAATGCCATTTTCTTAATGTCTTTCGTTTTTTGTAAAGCACTTTGAATCGCCTTGTGTTGAAAAGTGCTATATAAATCAACTTGCCTTGCCTTTATATTCACTTTGTACATAACTCAAGAAGTACAATTTAAGTCAAAAGCAATAAAACACAATTTCTCAATTCAATACTCTTAGATGTTTTTCAGAAACAGCCTTATTTGATCTGGTATACTTTATGGTGGCTAATGTTAGCAAATGTTAAAGATTGACTTAATATATTTGTTGAGTAACTAAAATGACAGGGTATGTTTTTATTTGTATCACTTTATGACTCGTAAGCTACTAGAACAAAGTGTATGTTGCTGCTATAGCCATATTGATTTGTGTCAACGCTAGCTATAGTACATTGTAAAAGCCACTAGTGTTCAGCTTTACTGTGACCTAAGAGCAAGAGTCTCTTGGGGACATGTATAGCTGTTTACACGTATGAAATACAATAGGAATTTGCTTATGAAGACTTGACTTGTATCATTTGAGGACCGGAGAGTTGATTTGAGATTGGTTTGGATGGTTTTAGACTTCGCCTTGCCCCATAAGACTTCTCCACATCTTTGCATGGGTCATCAGCAGCCCCTGAAGAAGACTAAACCACCTACACAATAGCTCGTTGCGTGGAAAATAATATATGTGTTCTCCGTGGGGAAATCATCTGGGTTTTCCACTCAGGCATCATTGTCATCCGAGTCAGGGAATAACAGGGGAACATGGTGTGTGAGAGCAGGCTGCGGCCCAGAGGAAGGCCGCAGCACAATGCGAGGCGGCGGAGAGTTCTATAAATCACAGCCCTAACTGATTCCCCACCTGTGTCCGCTGTCTTCCCAGAAACAGTCACACAACCAGCTGCCCTGGTGTTGAAAACCATCATGACCACGGCGCTCACCCACAATCATGTGTCGTGGATATCAAACCCCAACAGTGTGTCGAACAAACTACCCCTTTAAGGCAGAAATTGATGTTTTGCCATCGGACTTATGACGTTCCACGGTGGCGCACACACAGCTGTACAAACTCATGCTTTGCACACACGCTATCAAACAACACAGCCATTAACTTGATTAGACTTCGGCTTTCAACGATTTCCAGTTTAAAAAGGACATTGTGGTGGCAGCCAAGCCAAAAGCCTGAGATAAATTAACGTCATCCACGAAGCATCTTGATATTAACAGTGAGACAGTGGCTCACACGTTTCCTGGTAAAAGGATGTCAGTGTTTCTGGAGGTGACGCATCAAGTGTGTGTGTGTGTATATGTTCAAATCTGCCGCATATGTAAACACATCCGAATGTGTACGGGCATACAAACACATACGGATGTGTATGAGCATGTGTGCTGAAGGGGGGAGGGTTGTTTACTTGGGCAGCCTCTCAGAGAGTGTCTCCTGGCCGGCTCCACTTCCTGCTCCGAGCCTGGAGCAGCAGCCTGTCTAGTCGGCCACCTCGGGCCGACAGGGGGACCACATGCTTAAAGACTTATTGGCCTACTTTAGAAGACCTATGGGAGGCCAGGGGACCATAGGCCTGCTCTGGGTGGGGCTGGGACTGTTTTGAAGGGGAGATTGGGGGGTCTATGGGGTGTCTGATTTTTTTAATAAAGCTCTCCCTCCCCTCTCTCGCTGCTTTTCCTCTGAGTGCTTACAGCTGCAGGGATGGAGAAGGAGAGGGGGGGGGGGAATAGCGGAACAGAGCGAACAGGCTCTGCATAGAGGGCCCTTCATGAAGTCACATCTGGACCTTTCCCAGAGAACTCAATGGAGCGGAGAGGCTAATGAAAGTCTTAAGTTATGTAATTGAGCTCTTCCATGTGCACCAGACGGTAATGTTGGCTTGATCCGCAACACAGGATGTAAGCGAAATCCTACGGACATTTATGTTCCTCACAAAGGCCTGATGAACTCAGCCGGGCTCATGTTGCTACTGTCATTTCTGTAGCAGCTTGCTAACCTGAAATCTGGTTAAAGCGGAGCTCCAGGCCCTTACATGGAGTCGCTGCAGTGAGAGACTTGGCCTGTGAGGCATAACAAACAGGGTTTGGCATTTACTGCTACTAACAGGCCTACTTAGGTCGATTGGTCCATGTTGTTTCGCTGTAGTTGAGCGTATACTGACCGGCAGCAGTGGAAAAGTACAAGAGAATTATGAACATAAAGTGCAACACATGATTAAATGCGGTGTACAATGATTCTTTTTGAACCTCGTTCAAAGTGTAAACGATTGTAATTTAACTTCTAGCCTCGCAGTTTATGACAAACACATGTCTGCTGGTGTATTGTTATGCTTAGCAGTGACTGGAGCAGAGAGGCTGTAAAATAAGCTGCCTGGCTGGTTCTGAGTGGGAGAGGGAAAGAAAAGCCTGCCCTGTAGGACAACATGGTGAGAGGTGATGAATGGAGAAGAACACACACATATACAGTACGTGTGTGCATGCAAACAAGCCGGTAGTCACGTGTGTGTCCATCTGTATGTAACAACTGTGGGTCCTAACCACAGATTGAATAAAGGTCGAGTATCAGCTTCCAGCTTTGATTTACCTTCCACGGCCGAGGGGAGAAGAAAGGGAAGAAGCTGAGGCGGAGGAGACGCTCCTGAAATGAACACCTTGGTAAAACCTGCCGCTGTATAAAGTGTCAGCGCTTGGGGCCCCTCTGTGGCGCGGTGCCAAGCCCAGAGCCACTATCACCTCCACCACCATCACCACCACACCGCTGCGCCTTCCATTAATAACAGAGAAGAATAACAGTGACGGAGGGGAAGATCGGCCAGGGCAACGATACATTACCTGCCAATTAGGAGAAGGGCGGAGGCAATGAGGGGAAATGCCGACCATATGGGAGGCTATGTGAGAGGCCACCTGACCCAAGGGGCCCACAACTCTCACATCAACACTCCTCGCCAGACTGGACCTGTTTGATGTCTTACATAATGCTCTGAATACCACCCTCTCCTCCTTCTCTCTCCATCCAGCCTTTCCAACATCCCCTCCTCCCCCTTCCCTCTTGCCCTTTGCTTTCCACTCAGACACCACAACCACAAAGACGGAGACCCTGCCAACACAAACACAACCGAGAATTCAATCAATTTTGAGAAGTTATGGTACGACCATTACAGCTTAACACGGTGCTGACAAGCCACATTAGACGGTCTTCTTGTGAGTGTGTCAAGAATTAGGTCTGTTGCGTCTGTGACTTAAATGATCAGACACACGAGAGACAAAACAGCTGCTGGTACTAACAAAGTCCTTCTTCATGTATCGCTCATATAACATGCATTAGTTATCCTTCCTTGGAAGTTGTCCAGTGGAATCAAGCATACCTTATCATAACTTTCTAGCACCATTGCAGAGCTTTTCCTTGTGTCTTCCAAAGCTTGAAATATGATTTTCCCAAACACTTCTCTTTGATGGAGGAGCTAAAGTTCAGTGTTCTTTTTTTCCACAGGCATGGAATGAAAAACTCTAAAAGAATCATTTGAGATTTTGAGAAATATGCTTCTTTGCTGAGATTAACTGTTGCAACTGATTACCTACGCATACAGACTGGGAACTAGGGGGACAGCTAGCCTGGCTCAGCTTAAGCTAATACAATCTGCCAACCAGCATCTTTAAAGCTCACCAGTTCATACATTATATTTTTATGTCTAGGTTCAGTGACTTCCTGCAGTCTGCTGGTTTCCCAAAAATCTTACAGCGATGACATATCTGGGATATTACCACACCTAAAACCACAATGTTGTTTTAACGATTCGGCTTCTTCTCGGGTCAAACTAACATGCATCCCACCAAAGCTTCATAAGGAACCAAACGTATTTTACACTCAACGGATGTTGGCCATGCAGTCTGTCCAGGTCTAGGACGGCGGCTTGCTGTGGGAGGATCCCATCAGCACTTCCTCTTTAATTAGGCTTGGAAAGGTGAAGGTGGCTTGCATCTTCAGTTGTAAGCTTTACAGCAACTCTTGCTCGTACCTCAGGTGCTTCTAACGGCGATGTCAGCAACCCAACTGACCAATCCTAAAAGACGCCAGGAGTCTTGTGTACCATGTTAAGTAGTTGTGACTTATTTTTCGTTTCATCAGCAATTATATGTATGCATGTGTTAATTATTATATTGGCTACAAGACCGAAACATTCTTTAAAGATCCAGCCTCTTAACTTTGTTCTAAAAGGGCATCACATGTATGAATTTAAGTTAAAATGTCTTCCTTGAACATACGGAGGGTCTGAGGTCATGTGAGAAACACTATATACCGTGTATACTAGTGCTGGAGAAATGAGAATTTGGACAGAGCCATACCAGCTGTCTCCCAGTGTTTTAGCTAAGCTAAGCTAACCAGCTACTGCCTGTAGCTGAATATATGGCACACAGACACAGTGGTATTAATCAAGTCATCAAATCTTAAACATGAAAGCGGATTAAAAAAATGTCAAACTATTTATCCAATCTGTAAACACATAAACACACAATGCACTGGCTCTCCTGCTGACTCAGTCTGGTTAATGTGAAAGCGAGGCTCCTGTCCAGCAGCCGCTCTGTGGAAACACTGACTCACCAGCCAGGGGCCTGAACTCAACTCTAACTCCTCACAGCTGGCTGAAGGGGGGGACAAATGAATTTGATTTCTACAACACCTTTATTGTTACAACACAAACTAGGGCTCAAACAAATACACCAGCAAAGCAGTCCAAAGAAATAAACCTCACACCTTGCACACACAGGCCCCAGAAAGTCACATTAAAACTCCAGCGGCACAGCTTAATCCACAGTATAACAAAACAGAGAGGGAGACAGAAAGCTGCATCATTAACATGGTTGGACCCCCGGGAGACCGTCGGACCATCACAAGCCTCTTATGAGACGACGCTCCTCTGAGAACTTGTGGTCTAATCTTATAAAACGCTGAACACCCGCTCCCTGTGTGCTCCACCACCGGCTTATTAGTCGCAGTCCTGTGTCTGGTGCTCCAGTGTAGTAAATGGACTTGTTATACTTCGGGCTCGCTTTTTTTAATTTTTTTAATGCAGCTTTTAAGGAGCCCCCTCTGAATGCTGGTGGAAAAGCGCGGGGCAAAGAGGTGTTGAGGTGTCGTTAGAGTGACACAGGTTTTTCACACCGCTCCGTGCTGTTGCTGAAAGCCAAATCTTTCATCAGCACAGCCTTGCTCAAACCTTAAGGCATTTGCATGTGTGGAGCCAATATGCAACACCACTTAAAGTGAAGTACCCAAATGAGACATAGAATTGCAAATGTGTGTTAATTCTGTAGTTTGTGTTGTTTGTGTGTTTACTTTTCGTAGTGTTCGGGTGGGCCAATCGGTCTGCAGATGTTTTGTTTTAACCAGGTTATTTCACCTTTAGCCAGAGAAGAACACTTGATCACTGGAGCATCCTTGTGCTTATTGCAACATGTTTTGCTCATACTAGCAATACAGGAAACAGACGTGACAAAGGAAGTCAGATTATGACGACGACAGCAATAGTTGTGGTGAAGGATGCAGCTCAGAAAAGATGAGTGGAACTACCTGGTTGCTCAAAAAGGTCAGAGCAGAGCAAAACATGTATATCAAAGGCACTCCATAGTAAACTAACTATATAAAAGTAGTGATGTTGGCATCCAGGTGTAAACATAAGCAAAGAAGGCAATATGATTATTGCCCTCTAATCATAAGATATGTTACACCATCTGCAGAAAGACTGAAGTGGTGTCCCATGAAGGCGCTTAGCTTTGTTTTCCTCAGCAAATTGGCACTTTTTTAAAAGTTTGACTTTGGCCTATACTTGCCATAAACGTTAACCAGCACCATATATATTTAACAATGATTACATTGACTTTCTAACCTTGTGTCAGAGAGCAACAACCTGCTGAAATGGGGAGGATTTCACCCCACAGCTCAGAAAGATGCACATTTTGCGAAAACACAATTATTGTTTGTCTTTCTAAGAGTTAGACGAGAAGATTGATCGCAGTAAAGTTTGTGCTTCAAGGATGGAGGTGATTCAACCGAGCTTTTACATTCAAATGCACTATGTAGCCAATTTAGTCTCGACACAAAGAAAGTGCACTTAATAAAGATTTGATTAAGAGAATATCATCCTTAAAGGGCCAGTTCACTGAAACCTGGCCATGGATTCCTTGCTTCCCTCACTTGCGTCGTTTACCTGCGACTAGTCCCTCCCACCAGGGAAGCAAGGAGGGACGCAAGGAAACCACGAGAGGTAGGGAAATGAGTTTTAAGAGCAATGGGACGTCCTTTCCTCCGGAGCATCACATGAAGCGACGTCCGTTTGTGATGACGCCGCACAGCTGATCGTCTGACAGCAGCTCTGGCCCCGTTGTTTTTCACAAACACCCCCGCCTCACATTTACTGACACTAACGTTTGTATCATCTGTAGACCCCAATAAATAAAGTAAAATAAGAACACATTCTCAAAAAAGATAAACGCCATTCTTAAAATGTATAAACGAACAATAGTTAGATTAATATTGATTAGAGTGCACAGTAGAAATAAAATAATTGAGAGAAGAAAAAGAGATATCTATCAAAACCCAGTTAGATTAACATTCCTTGGATTGCACACTTTGGTTGTTTGTGTGGATATAATGTAGCACATTAACATTTTAATAGCACTGAATGACTGAATGGAAATGACAATAAATGAAAATGTAAAACGAAAAAAGCGATCATGAAAATGTTTCCAATAAATGAATAAAATGATTTGTGACCACTTTATTGTTCAGATATATCGCATATTTGTGACGAAATGAAACATTAATTGAAACAAAACACGGTATAAACTGAGGAGTGACTGCCGTGAGTTTCATGTGTTTTCTTCACTCCGCTGGGAAACGGCTCTCATGTCAAGAAGCATGAGATCAGTGCATGCGCTGCTTCGTCCAATCAGTGAGCGGTACACAGTAAGGGGGCGGGGCGAGTGTCTGAGGATTTCATCGGAGGATGGATCGGTGGTTCCGCGATTATCGCTCCTCCATTATCGCTCCTCGATCCTCCGGCAGAAATAAGAGCCATGGGACGGTACTCAAGATGGCGAGGAAATGAAAATAGTCGACCTGAGACGGCCATTGTCATGTTGTCGAATAAAAGCTAATACCATTATAATCTTTTTGTAAGTTGCTGTAGAATTTATTTGTAATATCGTTCCTCATGCCTGGATCCAAATAAAACAGAACTAAGAAAGTATTTCATTTACCTCAATTGTGGGAAGGCAGTCTTCTCTAAAGCTGTCGTCTAATAGAGAAATTATTGTCGACAAATCTGGTAAACTTAGTTTCTCCATAAATGATCATGCAAAAGCATCACTAAATAAAAACGTTATATTGGGTTTACCAGAAATGAGTTCCTAATATTTGAGAAAATAAGTCATTTTGAAGAAATCTTAGTCGACTGAAAACTAAATGAACCATGACTAATAGACTGAGAGGGGGGCAGCCAGGGCGCTCAAAGACATATCTCAAAACTTGGGGGAGTGAGAAAATGTGTTTTTTTTTGCTAATACCAGGTTTGGCTTGAGACCCAACTCCAGCTCACACTGAACAAATAATCATTAAACCCTCCACCCCCTCCACCCCCTGGGTTCCCTCTCCACCCACTGGGTTCCCTCTCCACCCCCTGGGTTCCCTCTCCACCCCCTGGGTTCCCTCTCCACCCACTGGGTTCCCTCTCCACCCACTGGGTTCCCTCTCCACCCACTGGGTTCCCTCTCCACCCCCTGGGTTCCCTCTCCACCCCCTGGGTTCCCTCTCCACCCCCTGGGTTCCCTCTCCACCCCCTGGGTTCCCTCTCCACCCCCTGGGTTCCCTCTCCACCCACTGGGTTCCCTCTCCACCCACTGGGTTCCCTCTCCACCCAGGGTTTGGGTTGAATCTGAGCTCCAGCACCTGTGACCAGGGCCCTCATTTATAATGCCGTGCGTAGGATTCACGTGGGAAGGTTGCTTACGTAGTAGAAATCCAAAAAATAGGTACAGAAATGTTCCGACATTTTCCGATTCACCAAACATTGCGTACCGGCGAGGAAAGTGCGTACAGCACTTCCTACGCCGGTTTCCCTTTATAAATCTGACTGCATGAAGAGGATCGCAGGAAATGACGACAGAACAGCTAAAAAAGACATCTCACACCGTGTCAGATTTTGGTTATTTTGGGGAGGTGGAGATAAATCATATTGTTTGGTAGATGCCGTTTGAACCAGAGTAGCAGCATGGAGGTCGGATCGTCACCAAAATAAATAAATAAGTGGTCCGAAAAAGGTTAATGACAAAATAAATACACATAGCCCTCCTCAGGCAGTGTGTTTGTACCGGGGACAGGAGACACCCCTTGATGAGAAACTGTAAGAAGTGATCGGGAATCCCTCCGGAGTGGAGTCATGACGACTGGATCTGAATTATGTTTTCGTATTTGGTGGTTTGTGTCCCAGCTGTCGATCAGCTGTCGATCAGCTGTGCGTAGCGTCTCCACTGCAGCCTGTGCATCCCCCCCCCCCCCCCCCCCCGCAGCAACCCTATATCCACCATGAAGGAAATACAACTAATGTGTTGTGTTATATTAGCTGTACAATGTACCACATATGGTGTTCTTAGTTTCCATACCTCCTCGGTTTTACGAGCGACTTATCAAGTCTTAGCAAACGGCATAAAACATGATTCAACATGGTAGGCCTAGTATATAAAACCCATATGCTCGTACAACCTATAGAAATGCAAAACCGCATCATTTATGAGAATACATTTCATAACATTAACAACATATTTGAGGTGGTTTTAAATAACATATCCGTATTTATTTATTTCTCCAAGTTATGTGTTTGTGTGCACTGAGGAGTCTCAAACAGGCGTTTGTTTAATTATTTTAAGATTGGCTTTAATCAATGTTTGAAAATGAATTCTTCATATCTGATAAATGAGAGGTAACATTTTGTTTATGGTATTATTTCCACACATTTCTCTCCATTCTTCCTTCTGCCAACGCGGTGTCGCAGTTTCTCGTCCATCCCGTTGTTGTGCTTAGTGCGTACGCATGGGTTAGAGTTTGCGTGGAGGACCGCACATTTTCCCGTCAAGTTATTATTTTATAAATCGCAAACATTGCGTAGAAACTGGCGTACGCCATCTTTTGAGCGTATATCCCTTTATAAATGAGGCCCCAGGGCTGCAGAGACCTCTTGGTCTGCAGGCCAAGTTCCACGTCCGCTCTGTATAGCAACGAGAACAATCCAAGCCATTGTGGCGCAGTCTCTGCAGTTTTCTCCATCATCTCTCCCATTCAGCACACACTCACACACTAAAGTGGTGTGATGGACTTCACAATTGAACGAACCACATAAAGGTAACGTATATTGTGTTTTTTTGGAGTGAGCATGAAATATGGTTGACTGGGTCTCTGGTGCTCTGACAGGCAGCAAGCCAAGACTTGAAGCAGGCAGTTGAAATCCATCACACACACACACACACACACACACACACACACACACACACACACACAACACACACACACACACACACACACACACACACACACACACACACACACACACACACACACACACACACACACACACACACACACACACACACACACACACACACACACACACACACACACACACACACACACACACACACACACACACACACACACACACACACACACACACACACTGTAGGAGCATTCAGGCCACAGGGGGAGAACAATCTGACATGCCACACAGCGAGGCTCTCTGCAATTAGACACTTTATCACACTGCAAACTTCTCTCTTTCCATTTCTCTCTCTCTCTTACACACACACACACACACACACACACACACACACACACACACACACACACACACACACACACACACACACACACACACACACACACACACACACACACACACACACACACACACACACACACACACACACACACACACACACACACACACACACACACACCACACACACACACACACACACACACACACACACACACACACACACACACACACACACACACACACACACACACACACACACACACACACACACACACACACACACACACACACAAAGGTGTAATCACTCACACACACACACAGCGCCAAACTCAAAACGGCTATTATCCGTCATTAGGGACACACAGAAACACAGTTCGCAGCCCCACTCTCTCCCTTACTAGCCAACCATTCCAGAGCAGTGCAGTAATACACATCACCCTTGCAAAGAGAGTTATAAAGAGTTATAAATAGAGACGTGTTATGTTGTGCCTGTCCCTCCGGGGGGAAGACTGGGAGGATCAGTCATGACCTCCCCGACCCATGACCCCTGACCTCCTACCCTGAGGGTTCAGGAGACATGCTGGGAGTCAATGATGTCCAGAGGAGTATTAGCTTGTATAAGGCCTTTGCTCATGTCCCCTCTTCTTCACCACTTCCACTTCCTGGTACACCTCTTGGGTTTCTGCATGTGTGACCATTTCAACACGTAAACTGTTACAGCAGGAGAGTGGTTTTTCAGACACGCGTACAGGCATGCAGCAGGTGTGCACACACGGTGTAACTGTACAGTGAACAGTTTAAGAAAGTCTGGTTAAAACTTCTCGAATACAGTCAGTACATGTATCAATACAGTTTGTGTCACGTGACTGGTGAGGAGACCGAGAGGGCCAGACATTGGAAACAACATATAGCGACCACACAAGTTTGTCAAAGGTACAACCCATACACGTTAAGATCATCTCTCAAAGGAAGAATAATCTGTCAAAACAAACCGCAAAGCTTAGGTACGTTTAACCACTTTACACCTGTGGCCATGTTTTAATTATTAAGTGCTGTTCTTAAACGTAATTAAGATCAAGCTATGTCTTCTGGAGAGTCCATTCCCTTATATAGCTTCTGTCAAAATGAAGATTGACAAAAGTGTTAACAGTTATCTGTAATTGCATTGCTCAATAATACCGTTAAGGACGGGAGGTACAATCAATAGTTCAACAGAGCGCAGATAAGTGCTTATTAGTCATTGCAACCTGTAGCTAACGATGTAGCTCCAAAGATGCACAAATGGAGCCTCTCGTCCACATAAGGCCACAGCAGAGCCACCAAACAACCTCCACAGTGTGAACCTGGGGTTTAGAGGTCACGCAGTGATTGCCCAATAAATGGAACGAGCGGCGAAGAGTTGTCACCTTTCGTTACATTGTATCCCCCTATCCCTGCGGCACTGCAATGTGGTTAAAAGGCTCAAAAGGGGGATTCATCCCGGCGAAGAGGATTATTATTACATGGATTAATCAAGAAGCAATATGTGGACAGATCTCACAGGAGGGCAGGGCGTGGAGCAGGTGGAGCACGACAGAACAGGACACAATTAACTGTCAGAGGATAAGCAAAACAAAGTTAACCGCCACTTTAAGTGGATCACACCACTAATTCGATTTTCAGAGAGGATTATATAAAAGGAGACATGTGTCATCGTTTTACTGGAAGTAAAGACGACGAAATAGAGGAAGGGGTCATGGCCAGTGTCTAAACTTGCTTTGCAGTTCATCTTAAGTGACCTTTATCATAGTATCTGAAAAAGTTCATGAAGTTGTTGAATCCGAAATGCAGTCGTACTGAAATGAGTATACCGGCATATGAGAAAGAAAACTAAAACACATTCGTGCATAGTATTGGATATTTGTACCTCCATCGACCTTACACAATGCAGAGCATACATGTAAAAGATATATCTGAACTCTATGTTGGACTAAGACTCATGTTGCAACCAATGCGTTGAATGCATATTACATTGTATCTGAACTACGACTGACCTTAGGGACACACTTGTGAATTAATCATGTTCTTCTCCAGGCGGAAGATGTTTTGCTCATCTGTTCCATCCCCACTCGATCCCGTCTCAAAACAAACCCTCCGAGCAGAATGTAAGCAAATCGCCAGAGGAGATACACAAACACAATTCAACTTGACATCCGTTCTTATGTACTAAGACTTGTAAACAACTCTTAGACAAGACGGATTGACTTGAAAAGAGATCCAGGTGTTAACACACATTGTAGATGTAGAAGTGAGTATATGTCTGTATGTGTGTGTCCTCAGAAGAACATTGTGTCCAGGGCTAGCATCCAGGCTAGGAGTCAAGGCTGCAATCTGTATGTGCTTTTAAAGCCTTGACACCGGTGATGTGCTGTGACACCGGTATTTTTTTTTACACACATTTTTTTTTGTTCTGCGCTGGGAAATAGTATAACAGGAAGTAGCTGTGAGGTTGAATCTGCCTGTGGGGTGTTCTCTTGAAAACACCTCAGATCAGTGTCTCCTTTCACTCTTCTGATCTGTCTATCTGCCATCAAAGACACGGAGCTGTTTGGTTGGGGGCTGCAGATCGGCCCAGCCCTGCCTGCAGTGCGTTTATACACCCTGAGCTATTTCTCGTGGTGTAGTTTCAGACAGGCTGCTACAGGCCTGCCTCTGCGATCAGGAGAGACTCCTGCCTGCGTGCCTGTGTGTGTGTGTGTGTGTGTGTGTGTGTGTGTGTGTGTGTGTGTGTGTGTGTGTGTGTGTGTGTGTGTGTGTGTGTGTGTGTGTGTGTGTGTGTGTGTGTGTGTGTGTGTGTGTGTGTGTGTGTGTGTGTGTGTGTGTGTGTGTGTGTGTGTGTGTGTGTGTATTTGCTAGAAAGGCCAGACGGGTTGCTGCATGCAGGTTGGATCTGCGGTGTTCAGTTCAGTGTGTAAAACTGTAATATAATCTCTATATAACACCTTCCAAAGAGAATTGTGTTTCACATACAACAAAAAAATTGAATCATAGAAATTAAATACAAAAATGATTGGATAATGATACACAAAAAATGAAATAAAACCAAAATCATACACATAACAAACAATGGGAAAGTTAATACACACCTACAAACCATCTATTAAAACGTGTTGTAGCTACTTTTAGGACTACTTTTAAAATACTGAAGCTAGTAAGCTAACAGCTAACAGCTAACAAGTGAAACAGCCCGGCTTGTCTTTTCTGTCAAATAATGACTTTTCTTTTTTCTCTGTCCGGGGCCTTTTACTCCCACATCAACATCTGTTCCCTGTATTCCACGCCATTTATATAAAAAAAGACTTACATAAAGGGGGAACTACAGCTCTTAAGCTAACTAGCTAGCTATACCTCGGTCACTGAAAAGGCAATATATGTATCAAAAGATGTATCTGAACGAGCGTCTCCCTTCACATTACTATCGGCAAACCATTTCTCTTTTGAGTTGCAGATTTGACTCCGACAGAAAGTCAATAAAAGCCAATACCTTGCTACCTTTTGAAACAGCTTGCTATTGGTCAACTGCACACATTTGCAGGTCCAAAGTTACTCAAGTTGAACTTTGCACAAATACAATTGACATAGATTTACTTTGTCAACACAAGTTTATCCACTAATTGCAAAATGTTGCAGTTTTATTTGCCGGTAATACCCTGCCTTAAAGGTCCAAGGACTTAGCTCAGCTCATAAAAGGGCTAAAAGGTCAGAAGCATATCCAAGAAACAGACCCAGGATACTTTGTAGGTAATGAGCAAGGTCTTGGTAAACTCTTATAAGACCACTGAGACAAATCAAATCGTATTTCTATAGCACATTTAAAAACGATTTTCGGTCGAGCCAAAGTGCTGCACATGCAGATAATAAATAACACATTACTACCGATGTAAACAGAAGACAATAAATTACAACAGCAAATATAAAAAGGCAAACACAGGGAAGTGTCATGAGTCGTGCTCTGCTATGATTAGAAGGCCAGGGTGAAGAAGTGAGTTTTTAGTTTTGATTTAAAAACCCCTAGGGTCTGGGCCGACCTCACATGTAACATTTGTGATATTGGGCTATATAAATAAACATTGATTAATTGATTGTTTGATTGATTGATTGATTGATTGATTGATTGATTGATTATAAAATAGAAAGGTTTCCTCATTGTTTGTACTTGCTTGAGGCCAAAGAGCTCTTCTTTGCTCGGACAGGAATATAGTAAATGACCGTAGATAAGAGGAGGTGATTTACAAACAAGAGAATCTGGAAAAATCAGTGTGAAAAGCTTCAAAGCTCCAGAGGTGTGTTCCTTTGTTGTACTTATCAGTTAAATCACTTGAAGAACTCCTCTCAAGTGACTCACTGATGTGACACAGAGTAACCTCTGGTCAATGTCAAGCACTTTGAGAGTTGCTCAAACTATCTAACTATGAAGCCCATTCATTCAGAGTGTCTTGTATTTTGGAGTAAAAGTTCATTTCAATAATCTCAACACGTGGTCAACTGGTAGCTTTCCATTGCACAACAAAGTCATCGTTATCTGATCAAGTTGCAGAGCAAAATGCGAACATCAGAAAACAAGTGGACAAAGCAGAAATACTTATGAGGCAACCTCATCATTCGAGCAGCCACTTAGCCAGCGACAGTCTATCCGTGCTCCGTGAGCCTCACATCAGTATCTAACACATACGGTTAAGCCATGAATGGAAAGAAGATCCAGTTTGAGCGCTCAACGCAAATTCTTAAAATATCAGAAGTGATTCATGTGAACGTCTGTAAATAACCCAATAATAATGATAGGGTTAAACCTTCCCGTCAGGAGGTGATTGTGCAAGGCGGTGTTGCGTCAGACTCCCTGACAGGTTTGATAAGAGTCGATGGACGTGATTGCACGATCACTTCAATGTGTTGGGGATAAAGGCAGGCAGGACTAGACATTCGGAACCCTACCTTATATTCCAGTATACCCGCTGGATGGGTTCTTTGAAAACATACAACACTTTTGAGTCGTAAGAAAACTGGGCCATCGAACAAACCGATCTATTTGCCTCAGGTGTGCTACCTTTAGCTTATCACTGTGTATTCACTGTAACTTAAGTATGTTTGAATTAGAAAAGGACACCATGAGCACAGCGGTGAAAGCTGGGCCTAAGCGATTACATTCAAGGCAGATTCAGAGGGTGACTTTGTTTCATGTATTTTTCAGTGGGCGTTGCACTCTTCAATCCATTACCGAGCTGCTTTAGTGAAAAGAACATGCCTGTGTACGCTTCCTTTATTTTTGACATAATAGACAAATCAATCAACAGGTGAAGGCTGCCAAGTGTTCTAAGCAGAGGAGGAGCCTGCGAGGGTTTCTCCCAGCTAGACGTGTTCAAACTGCACTTTATAATCTTGTCACATGTGACCTGATTGCTAAACTAAATAACAGTTTCCACGCCCAAGGGTTCCCATTGTACCAGGTGTGTGAGCAACATCTGGTAGGTAGTGTGTGTATCTATCTGGATATTTTCACTCAGGGTGGACGGGTTCGGTGCAGAGAGAAAGACCAGGACCCCCCCCCCCACCTCCCTCCAAAACCCATTCCAGTTTCTTACCGTAAATGTGTGGTTAACCAGAAAAAGCTGTTGGTGGGGGGCAGAGCAAATCTGGAGGGCAGAGCGCTTTGAGAAATCTTTTTTTTGGTGGTAATGTTGAGGGCATTGTGGATTTGTTTAGAGCGAGCCCATGACTTCATGATTATTACGATTCGGTTTGTGCATTGGCGAGTTACCTCTGGCTATACAAGAGCTCAGCAGTCAAAAGTCAACCTCTGTTCTTCTGGGACAAAAGAAAGATGGATAGAGATGGAGTGGGAGGGCGAATAGAGGGCCAAAAAGGAAGGCTGTGAATGAAAGAAAGAGATAGAGAAGAAGAGTGAGAGAAAGAGAGGGGAATGACAGAAACAGAGGAGGAGGAGGACGAGGAGGAGGAGGGGAGGAGGAGGGAGTGACTGAGCATTGCTTTTCAAGAGCAGCGAGAACAAAGGCTCCTTTGTGTGCAGCGCTGAGAGAGTGAAGTGGAGCCAGAGCTTAGGGAGTGTTTAACAGTGTACACCGACTGCATTCCTGCAATGTGATTACAAGACGCTTTTAATTTATACTCAGGAAATGGACTTAACTCTTCCCTCTCCTCGCATTCCCTCACTGTCTACCTGCCTCTGTTCTCACACTCACGTGATCATGTCAGTGTTTTAATGAGTTGTACCCAGTCGGCTTAAAAATGTACAGTATGTGGGTCTTTTGTCGCGAATGTGAATGTGTACTGTCCTGTTCATGTGGGTGCAGTTCACTGACCTGATTACACATCACATTATTACAAACTCTAGTATAATCTGTACAAGACATGTCGGATATTTACATCTGACTGACTACTTCAAACCATGGATATTTCACATTGATCGAGTGCCTCACAGCTTCCTAAAGGTGCCCTGTTGAGTCTTCTTGAAAACACACACAACGTATGTTGACATTTCTTCTTAATCAGCAGAACACAATCTGTGTATTCTTGTAATCAAACAAATTAAACGTATTTGCAAACATTGCACAAAAAACTGCTACAGTTATGGACGTGGAGCAACGTTAGCTAGTCCGATATTCATTCTCTTTTTAACTCAGGTTAATCTCCAACAATCTCTAAAGGAAATACCTCTCTGTTGGCTGCTACATGCTTCACTATGTTCACACTTGTTCACGTTCTCCGTCTGCTGTTTGGTGCGAGCAGGTATCGTTTTCAGAGGGAGTTTCTTTTTGCAGAAACAGATGAATACAGGTACATGAGAGCAATAAGACTGAAGCAAAAAAGTTATTTTCCAGAAACCAAAACGATGAGCTTAAAGATGCTAAAACGCTTAAAGTGGTGGCGGCGAAGTCGATAGGGGCTCGGCTTGGCAACTGGAAGGTCACCAGTTCAAGTCCCGGCCAGACCAAGTGCTACCGAGGTGTCCCTGAGCAAGGCACCGTTCCCCACATTGCTCCCCGGGCGGCGTTCAAAATGGCAGCACACTGCTCCTAACACTAGGGTGGGTCAAATGCAGAGAAACAATTTCCCCACGAGGGATTAATAAAAGTTCATCTTAATTTTAATCTTAATCTTAATCTTAAAGGTGGGGTAGATAATTTTGGAAAAACCAGCTCGAGTGCGCTAGAATTTGAAAACACACAACCGGAAAAAATCTGCCCCTTCCTTCAGACTTCCTTATAGAGCCCCTCCTCCAACACACACGAACGCGCACATGACCAATGAGGGCACGAGATAAGTGTGTGCACAGATGGAAGGCTGACAGGCAGGTAGGCCATCCAGTTACTTTAGCCGGTCCGGCTCAGATGGTTGGTCGTGCTTTTTACAGCGCCACGGCTTCCACAGATGACATTTTTTTATGTATTTATTGTCAAAGCATTTAATATATTCATTGCTATCGGGATGTGAAGAGCATTCCATGGAATATAACAATACATACCCCACCTTTAACTGTGCTGAGTACAAATGCAGATTTGGATTGGATTGATTAAACAAAACGTACTATGTCCCATTGTTAACATAAGGAAGAGCCGCTTTAAGGGGTAGAATACAAAATGAGGATATCGATAAGAAGAGACAGACCACCAAATCAGCTGAAAAACAACTTGTGCTCTACAGCACTGTTTACCAAATACCGTGCCATGACATATTGTGGACGGCCTTCATTCTCCAATTTAGCAAATAACATGTGGGCTTCAAAGACTTGCCAAGTCCTTTTCTGGCCAACTTTCCAAGTCTTTTTTTGTGCTGGAGAGGTGGAACGAAAGGTGGGGGGCAGCAGCGATGTGGAGGAACTGGCCCGGGGTCAGGGCACGTTGACCGCCAACCTCTGGCCTCGCTGCTTAAAAAAAACCCCGGTGTGTGTCTGGAAGCGATCATCACAGCTGCTTGTTATCAGGGGGAAACATCTGATCTCCCCTCCTCCCTCTCCTTGGGATGGAGACAAAAGTGCAGTCTCAGTGTGTCCTCCTTACATGAGATTGGCCACTAACTGCTTCTTTTACAGCACACTTCCTTTCCCTTTTTTGTTCTCCCACCCCTCACCCTGCTCTCACACACATACCACCCACTGTATTCCTACATTCAAATGTAAGATAAAACTCGCATTTCTCTCTCTGCTCTAAATCCCCCTTCTTGCCGTGTGATTTACTTTTTCCCTTCCCCTTTCTCCCTCGACATCTCTACTCAGACCTGGTTCCAGTAATGAGGTCCGGCATTGTCTACCTCGCACTCAATCTTCCATCAAACGCAGTGCAAAAAGAAATATATTTCACTGAGCCCAAAGAAGCCCAAGGGTGGGCTCAGAAATGTAGAATGCATGAAACAAGAAAAGAAAAGTTTTTGGAAATCTCTTTTAAAACCAGGACAGGCCGGCTCCCACCCACCAGATTAGCTTCTCCTCAGAAAGGCGGTATAAAGATTTAATTATCCAACCCGGCTCACTATTCACTCAGCTTTTTCTCTTTTATCTGTATTTCAATATGCCCACTCTGCATTTTCCAGACCACCTCAAAACCTGAACTCTGTTGTGTGCTTTTCTTTTCCCTAATCAGAAATGCAGGTCTGTGGTGAAAGGAAGGGCTAAAGGGCTGAGATGAGTGAGGAGGGAAAGCGTTTCCAATCGGCAAAGAGGGTGAGGGGTGTTACAGTATATTGTCCATCAAAAACAATGCACGGTTTTATATTCCCACTGGATTAAGCTCCCAATCAACAGGTCTGAAGTTCATGAAGAACCACATGAGGAGTGTGTGTGTGTGGCGACTAAGCAAATGTGTAGCTTGTGTACTTTGGGTGTGTGTTAGTTTCTCCCTCAATTTTTGATATTCTATCTACGACTGTTATTCGTCACTCTATGGGGATGTGTATTCAAGCGAGCCATCCAGAGTGATTACATTTGAGCTTTTTGGAAAAAGGCATTATCTCTGGTTTTGCTGCATCGATTGTGATCCTTTTTTGGACCATCGTGATTCAGACAAAGTTACAAAATGGTCGCTGCCCAAATCTGTGGAGTTCTATGACTGACTTTCCTAAAAACCTGCCGACAGGTTTGGATTTGCAAGTGATTAGCTGTAAAACCTCAATAGCGTGCACAAGCCCAGAAGTGGAATTTGAAGTAAACCCCAATTTATAGTTTGGGCGTTTTAGAGGCAAAGTTAAATGATGATGGAAAGTATGAGGTGCATGGAAAGCAAGTACGTTTTTCTAATATATACAGCAAGACAAGATATATTGTAACTACTTAAAGGACTAATTGGTAAATGACTGTAGCTTTTAGGCTAAGTGCTAACCAGCCATGCTTGTCAGTCACAATTGATTACCTATCTTTTTTTTTCTCTATACAGGACCATTCTCTCCCATCTTGAATTCTCTGAATCCTACACCCTTTAAATAAAAACAGACTTACAGAACGGGGTATTACAGCTGTTAGCTAACAAGCTAGTTCACTGAAATCAACAGCTTTGCTAGCTAAGTCGCTAAAAGAACAATACCTTTGTTGCATGTATTTGTACGCTTCTAATTACTAACTAAAGTCTAACACACCTAATAAGCTTTAGGAGCATCTGATGAGTCTTCAAACTCATGGATATGTCACTCAAACTGGACTTCCTGGATCCTATGCAACCAATGCAGCGCTAAAAGTTACTTTCACGTTGCTTTTGAAAGATTGTACTTTTATGGCCACATGCGGGCGCTTGTTCAGATTTTTGCCAAATGTAAAATATAGTAGCTTTTTCTCCGGAAACCTTTAATATGTTATTAGCAGGGATTTAGTCTCAAACCCCTTCCAACCAACTCTGAAACGTTGCAGAGGTTATACGGCATTAGGGTGAAAAGAGAGTTAAATTGCAAAGAAAGTGAAAGCAGAAAGAGCTGGACAAGTTTCTAGGAGGCGGTTCAGTGTGCCCGAGGGTCTGTTTTGTCAGTTGAAGGGAGAGAAGAGATTGAGGGAGAGAGGAGCAGTGGGAGACTAAAGGCGGGAGGAGGCATGAGGGGAGGGAGGCATGGTGAAAGTTAGTCTGTATGAAATCCCTCTTTTTTTCCTTTACATCAAAGCTGAGCCTGGCAATACATTCAAAGAGGCAATCTGCATTTCCATGGGCTCCTCCTGCCTGCCCCCCCCCTCCACCTTCCTTATCCTCCCAAACCCCACCGCCAACCACTAACCACTCTCCCGCCCACACCTTTCTCCTCCACTAACACAGCAGGGCTATTGTCATCCACTCACATTACCCCCCCCACCCCAACTGTAACCCCCCCAGACCGCTGGCCCCTCTCCCTCCTCCCTCACCTCTTGTTCAAGTGGCCAGTAACTGTACGACCACTATCCATTGGCTGCATTACAATAACAAACAAGAGTGATGTATCCTTGCTTGCGTTCTCCAACAAAGTCAAAGGTCAAGTTCTGCTCCAGAGCAGCTTCTCTGAGCAGCTGGGACTTGCTCAAGGGAACTTCAGCAGAGCAGAACATTCCTATATGATGCATCCAGCTGATTCTCTAACCAAACGCAGTGTGTTTTTATTGGTGTATGAAATGTAAGGCCTTCACACTGTTTGATTAGTGAACAACACGAATATGCAAAGTACTCCCGAGTACTACAGTTTGTTTCTAGGGCTTTTATTTGGAAATAGAAACAACTTCAAATGATATTAACATGATAAGGTTTGACCCCAGTGTGAGATGGCCTTCAAAAATACATCTTACTTTCTTTATTACAGTATTTCTACAAATATAATACCCCGAAATGTATTCAAATATATTTTGCGAATCATTTTGATAACATTTCAAATCGTCCAATACTTTGGTTCATTACTAATACCTGAAAAGTGACATACCCGTGAACTGTTGAGTACAAACGTAAGCATGCTAAAATGCTAACCTAAGATGGTAAATGTTGTAAAAATTCAACCAGATTAACATCGTCATGATAGCATTGTCATTGTTAGCTTGTTAGCATGCTGGTGACAGGGTCGAGCGTCTCAGTGCCGTTTAATGTTTAAGGCAAGGCAAGTTTATTTATATAGCACTTTTCAACACAAGGCAATTCAAAGTGCTTTAAAAAAAATGAAAGACATTAAGCATTAAAAAAGAAAAGCTAATAAAATAAACATTATTTTCCTGAGGAGACTACAGAAAGATCACCTCTCTCCTCAGATTCTGGTGAACTTCTATCGCTGCACCATTGAGAGCATCCTGACCAGCTGTATCACAGCCTGTATGGGAACTGCACAATGCTCAACAGGAAGGCATTGCAGAGGGTGACGAAAATCGCCCAACGCATCATCGGTGTCCCACTCCCTGCCATCGAGGACATCCAGGGGATACGGTGTTTGCAGAGGGCGCACAACATCTTCAAAGACACCTCTCATCCTGCAAACTATCTGTTTGTCCTCCTACCCTCGGGGAGGCGCCTCAGGAGCCTCCGGGCCAAGACCAGCAGGTTCAGGGTCAGCTTCTTCCCCAGGGCTGTTACCCTGCTGAACTCTGCCCGCTGATCGACTCAAGCCCATACCCACCACCCACCTGTTTATATATGTTACTGTCAATGCCGTTTACACTGTATATATTCATCTGTTTATAGCCTATTTATAATTATTCTATTCATAAAAATTCCATGTATAATTATTCTCATTATGTAGACTCCTGCACTGCTATTTTGCACTTCTGGTCAGATGCCTAAACTTACATTTCGTCACTAGTACATGTACTATGTGATGACAATAAAGTTGAATCTGATCTGAATCTGAATAAAAGAAAAAGTACATGGATAAAATACATGGATTTAAGGTCAATGCTTGTTTATATTGTTGTATTGTATGTTACCAACAGATCTTGAGTGATAATATTCAGTGTCCACAGACCCTGCTCTATCATTAGTTGTTTTCATACTACACTGGTTTTGAACAATTCAAAATACAAGATAAACTCCATCTGGAATTGCTGCCTTCACATCAGCGATTCAAGGCCAAACAATGTTGCCACAGTATATGACATTACCAACTGTGAAATACTTAATCACACCTGTATTGCTGTAAGGTAGTTACATTTTATTGGCATTGTCGGATAGATGGGCGTAACCCAACAAACCTGATCTCAATGGCAACCACAACACTTTCAGTCCTCCATAAAAGGTGGATATAACAACAATGCATCTGCAAATATAAAAACCATGACAGATTTCAGCCTTAAGAAATTAATATGAGGCTATCAAATTATAAATATATTTGTTCACTGGATTTTTTTTGCCACTGCTGTATATGATTGTTTTGTTTTTGTTGATGCAGTGGTTTCTGTGGATGTTTCTGGTGTTGTCTTCCACAGCCAGCTGCTCGGTGCCGGCGTCTAGGGTTTAGTTGCACGCTCAAAATCTGCTGAATTTTTCTGGGTCAAAATGCTCTCGGAAGAATCTCCTAGCCACAGTAACATCAACGTTGGCCCACATGGGAAAACATAAGTATATTTCACATTATAGCAAAAACAATGATGTCAAGTATACACTTACTTATACAACTTTATGACGATTGATAAAAGACCATTCCATTTCCGAAGTGTTCATGCATGTTTGCCTTAAAGTCCTGGTTAGGTGCCGAAATGCTTCCTTTAGAAACTTTGATAACAGAATTACTGAAGAAATATTCCTGGAGAATTCTTTGCATCAAGGCTTCGTTCAACCTTTAGAATTATAACAAATTACATTGTATGTTTTTATGCCAATAACCAATGGAGATGACAATAAAGTAATGGGAACATGTTTTCATTATTTTTTCGGTATGGCGGCGAAAAAGAATTGTGTCATGAATCCTTAAGGTAGTAATATGGCACTTGAGTTTTTACCAATAATATACTTTTTAAATTAAAGCAAAGAAGGCAACCAAGAGTCAAATGTTCTCTTGAATATCGCTCTTCTCTTATATATCTCTTAGTATTTGTACTTCTCTTTAGTATATCTCTTATATATAGCTCGTTTTTTCGAACACATCTTTGTCTGTTCACTGGTGTCACGGTGCAGTGGGCCTCCCACACATCACGGAGCTCCGGCCTGTCGTCTGTGGGTGAAGCAGACGTGTTGGGCTCGTCTGAAAAAGGTCAAACCACAAGTGGGGAGCACAGACGTTTTCATACTCTCGTCTCCACTGGTGATCGGACCATCAAAGGACTTCCTCTGGAAGACGTTCAGAGGGGCCAGAGGAGCCGTGATGCGTCGGGTAGCGTGTGCTGTGGTCGGCTAGTGTGATGTGGTCGGAAAACGACGCAGAGGAGACGAACAGAAAAGACGACAGAAAAGAGTGTGAAAGATGAAATAGAGATAGAAAGACTAATGCAGAGAGATGAGACAAAATGAATTAAGAGAAAAGACACTTTCATCCAAACCTCATGAAAAGTTCATAAGACGGCCAAGAAGCAGGTTTCCGATCGACATGATGAGTAAAGCATGTTACTTAAACCGTAAGACTTTGTGATTTAAAAAATAAAACCGATTGGTGTATAGTTTTGACTTGTGATATGAAAAACAGCTTTCCCCTTCTGGCGAGTAATCTACCCTGGTGAAGGATTTAGTTAAAGACAAACTAAGATAGCAGAGGTAGCATTGACAGGCAGGAAAACATGTTTTAACAATTTGATATAAAACGTGTTCCTGTATAGCAGACCTTCACTCCGAGGGAATCTCGTGAAAAACCAAAACAAAGACGTTGCATAAAAGATTCTAAAAAAACTCTCCTGCAGATACAAATAATTCTCCCCATCTACAACAACTTTCACTTGCATATATTTGCCTTTTTTTTTTATATATATATATTTTATATACAGTATATAACTTAGGTTAAGTTCTAAACACGACACATCAGGGCTTGCCTGGCCCTTTTCAAAGTCAACGCACCACAAACTAACATGTGGATGTGTTGCTCGGAGATGTGTATTTCATGTTTAGTAAAATACCAAACGCCGGTGTGGCTTAAAGCCAAATTGCAAACATCATCTTCCAATTATGTTGTTGTTATTATCCTCCACCTTGATACTGGCAAGAGAAGCAGCTGACTGTACAGGCTCATTGCAGTGAACCTGGTATGTGAGCATGCAGGTGTTTAATTGGTCAATACATTGTGTTGCAGAATGCATTGCATCACCAACAATGTAACCAAAACAAACTAACCTTGCTGTTATATACGGCATTAGAGTTGATGTTCTGCCACGTAAAGCACAGCCTCATTTTGCACTCATCACTTAGTTTAGCTCCAGCTCAAATTAGATTGTTGCCTGAATGTGCCATGGTTGTTGATGTTAAGTGATGTGGCTTTTAAATGTCTACTGTTGGGTAAAACCAAAGTCTATTATCCAAATTGCACAATAAAGTTCCTAGCTAACTGACTTATTGGTGGTAATAGAAGGACACCTTGAAAACTAAAGTAAAAGCTATTTTTTTATATTGCATTTTGGTTTCATTATTAGCCTACTTTTAAATCCTAAAACTCCTCACAAAATGTATAACAGCACAACACACACATTCAACACACCCCCACAACCACCTCTCTGTTTAGACAAAAGCAGGATTTGGGAGATACGGGTGCACTCGTCCAGATTTCACGCTGCTTCGGTCACAGTGGAGACGTGTTGACCCCGACAGTGCTGCGCTAGCGATCAAGACACTGCCCCCAATTCAACAGGGCCCTAAAATATGAACCCCCCCGCTGTGTACAAGACTTCTCTGTCCTCTTCGTATCTTTCTTCTCCCACTTCCCTTTCTGTCCTTTGTCTCAGTGTTGACAGTCAATTCTCAGCTATTGCTCATGCTGAAGTGAGCCCGTTGGCGTCTTTCTTTCTTGTTTCCAGGGAGAGCTCCAGGCAAAACACTCCCTTCAATTTAATTAAGGTAGAGTTTATTCGCCTGTCAATATAAATCATAATCTAAAAAAGTTTGAATAACAGATGTATTTTCCTTGTTTATAACACCTGTTGAGAAAGACCTACAGAGTATGCACGTAATGTTTCCATCAGAACTGTTAACCACAACATACGGGTAGGACAAAACTACTCACAGTTAGGTGGAAGTTTGGTATCTAAAATAAAAATCTGTTTTATTGCAGTTGTTTATTTGCCTGACTGTGATTCAGCAGTTGGACAAACGTAAGATGAAGTGCAGTGAAGGATTTACCATAAGCCAAACGTCCTTATAACCCAAAGCTCTTGTTTATTTCTTCTACTTAAGTATAGATCAAAACACTAAAAGTTCTCTTTCATAAAGAAAAAAGAGCCTTTGGCATTTTATTACAGAAAAAGCTCAGCGATATGCACAGGAATCATGAAACAGGGTGTATGCAGGAACCCTGAAGTCTGTGTAATATTTGTAAGACCTTTTTCAAGACCCTTTCCAAACATTTTAAGACCTCATCGCCACTTGGAGTTCTAACCGGTTACCTTGGCGACACACTTTACCTCACATTGACTATATACAGTATTGATTGTCCTTCCTCCTTATCTTCCAACCATTTGGACGCAGACTTGCATTTCCCCATAACGATGTTGCTTAACAACCGGCGTAAACGGACCTTCGCGCTATCAAGCAGTGAGCGTGCGATGTCCTGTTCAGATTACGTCTAATCCAACGGGATGCCATCAATAAACTCCACAGAATCACTACACACCTACGCAATGACTACATTCAGGCAGACTGTAGAATACAACCTCTTTGGACCATTCATATACTTATTGAAAACAAGCTACAACATTTAATACCTTGGAAAATCCCGTTTAATACTTTTTAATAGCCTTCATTTTCACTAAATTGATTTATCAACCTTTAATACTTTTTAAGACCCCGCGGACCCCCTGGAATCTTTTCGGCGGTTCTTGTGGGACCCCATCTTGGAAATGTGCAGAGCAACAAGAAGACATGCATGTTCGCTCAGGTGCTAAGCAAACTAATAATAGATGCTCATCTCAATAAATACTAGCGGGCATTCTGGGTGTGCCACTTCTCACCTTGGCGATGATCCCATTGGCTGCGTCGGCCGGTCCCATGGATCGTACGAGTTCAGACAAGAAGGGTGGACTCGGTGCGAGACAAGGTATGCCAGAACTCTGATTCACTCCTCCCTCAATTCGTTTAAAATATTGCTTTGACAGGGCATATAATTAACTTTTTGGGAAATGTGCCAAAGTGAAGTCAGCCAGAAAAGATAATTCTCACATGCATTTCCCAGGCAGGCAATTGATGCAATAAAAGCACGAAGGTTATAAATAAAAGCATTGAAAATACAATCAATGATTAGATTAGATGACTTTATTGTCATTACACAATGCAAGCAGAGTGTAATGAAATTAAGAGGGTCTAACCAGAGTGCAAACAGTCAGTTATGAACACATCTATCAGCAGCCTGTACAAAATAAATGATACAAGTAGGTAAATAGATGTAAAATGTATAAATAAGAATAAATACACTGAGCGTAAATAAAGCAGTATATGTGCAAAGATCAATGCGCTATGATAAAAGCAGTGGAGGAGAATATGCAGAAAAAAACCAAACCCATTATTAACAAAAGCATGAACAGGTAGCTCAACGCTAGGCCTTGTGAACGGTGGAAACTGTGTGCAGCTATTTTGATAAGCAGGAGTAGCTTTCACACGAAGCATAATAACGACCAATACGATACAACAACAACACAGAACTCATTACTGCTGAGTGTTCGGGTTCTTCAGCAGCTCCTTGTTGTTGTTGAGAGGTAATGGCAGCTGGCAGCTTCCGATGTCTTGCAGTGCACATTTGCTCGAGGAATTTGGCCGGTTTTTAAATGTGATATAAGTGCGTGGGTGGTGGATATTGTGCAACACCTTTCACCCCGCACTGATTTATCGTTTCTCGCAAGTAATAATTTAAACAATATTATTTATTTCGACGTCAATGCATATGACAATGATTATTATGTAGTCAAAGCGGAATTTAAATGTCTAAATTAAAAACTCACATTCTAAATTAATATATTTAGAAAGTTGAAAATGTGATGTTTGGCTAATTTAAAGCTGCACTAATGCATATTTTTTAAACTAACCATGGATCAAATAACTATTGAGTTTTGATGTAAAAAGTGGTTGCTTATTGTGACGAACAAACAAACAAATGATCCAACTCAGCAGTTCCTCTAAGCTCTACAGAGCGTTTCAGCTCATTGTTTTTTTAGTCATCAACTTCACTTGAACAGAGCTAAAAGTCAAGTTAATGTCGGACCATGTTCCACTGGAATCAAGAAACACAGCCGCAGCCATTCCTACAGTGGGTTCATGTCTGCTGATGTCTAAAGAGGCACCCATTAGCTACCAAATGTATCGCAACCATTTTATAAAATGCCTCAAAATGGCGAAATATGTCAGGTTTAAGGCAGTTATAATCAATACTTTTATCATAACAATGATTAAATTACTTGATTTATGTTAAAGGTGTTGTTTGTAATGAAGCAGAAACCAAAGTTAACTTGTGAGCGATGAGCAGCTAAAGACAGATATTTGGAAGACTTGGAGGAGACCAACGAGATGTCATACTCGACGTATGTCCAATTCAGAAACACGACTCAAATGTATGATAGTGTTTATCCGTTTCTGCTGCATGTGTAAAAAATCATCAACTGGTTGCAGAACAACAGTTTAAAATTAATCTTCAAACCAATGATTTATTATTTTATTGTATGCATCTGTGTTTCTGTTATGTCTGGCTAGGTTTGTTTTTCTCTCTCTTTTGCGATCCAGATGTGATTACCCGACTAGATAAAGGTGATATTCAGTCGCATGACATTTAGAGAAGGTACTGAAACCACAGATACTCCCACTTGCTTTTCACTCTGGTTTTGTCCTTTTTCTCATTTCTGTTTCAACAGGCACCTTTTCAACAAGAAACCACATCACACCAGAACAGATTGTACCGAGCGAGAATTAACACAGTAGTAGCACACGCGGGTATCGGTAAGTCTTTCTATAAGATCACCTTCTCAAGTGCTGACAGCTGCTTGACAACTGGATGAGTTTATAGAAGTGTTTGTTTTATTAGCTCATCTTAAAAGGTCTCACAAACGCAGCCCAACCCTGAAGTTTCTCAATCCTCAAGGGAGAGAAATTCTAACAGGAGTTCTGCCCTGACAGCAACGTTACTCATAACTAACGTCTGACTGTGCCTCATGATGCTGCTTCGTGTTGCCGTCTCTCTGTGGGCGACGGTGCCTTCAACACACCTGGGAGTCATTTGTGAGCAATGTGGGCTCTGATGAGTCCGGGACACAGATTTAGGTTTAATAATCCAAATTGGAGGGATTATAGGAGTGGAAAGACAAGTGTGCTTCCTCGCCTGGTCTTCATTTTTTACCTCGTTTTCCACTACCACCTTCATCATCACCATCAACATCACTCCGCTCCAGCACACTGACCCTGTGACCCCTCCCCCACATCACTCACGGGTCATCAGTAAGAAGAAAGGGGGATTTAACGGCTAACTTGGCCCGGGAAGGCCCGTGGAGGCGGGGGCACGTCTCAGAGAATTCCAATTTTCAGCTGACTTCCCCCCCCCCCCCCCCCACCACTCCCCTTCCCACTGAGCTTTTTTTGTTCTCACTGAGCAGCGGAGAGAAAACAGCTCCCCTCATTTTTGGGGGGTTGATTATTGGGGCTGGAGAGCACGTCTGTCAGGATTCCACTGATGAGGAACAGAGACGCCCACTCTCTCAACGCACGATTTTGTGGACACATGGCGAATGATCTGTCGAGGGGAGAATGACTTAAAGCAGCAGTTAGACATTTTGGTGAAATATGCTTATTCACTCTCTCGCTTAGAGTTACATGAGAACCATGTTACGTTTGTGTTTGTGAGCTCAGCATAAAGACTGTAAACAGATGGAAACTGCTAGCTAACATGATACGCCGTTTGTATAATCTTTACGGAAACCTTTGCAAAGACCCAAGCTTTGTAGCCCTGTCTTTATGCTATGCTATGCTATGCTATGCTATGTTATGCTATGTTTAGCTAACTATCCTTCCATGTTGGACAGACATAAGAGTGGCATCAATTTTCTGCATCAAAACAATGTATGGGCACATTTCCCAGGATGTTTACAATCATAAAAATGACCACTTGCATATTTACAGGGGGTTATGTGTGAGTTTTAAACCACCATGACCTGACTAGGAATCTACCAAAGTGTGTGAACCGTCAAACTAAGTGGAACTAAAGGAGCCACTGAATAAAGAAGATCAAGGTGAAGACCAAATGTTGTATGTAGGTGCTTTATGTACTGAATTTACACTTACGTTTATGCTATCAAAGTGATCAAAATGAGATGCAGAGACGCGTGTGAGTGACTGGTGCGGGCCAAGAAAGAGCCTATCAAGAGGCCCCTTATTTTTACACTTTACACCAGGGGTGTCAAACTCAATTTCATCGCGGGCCACATCAGCATTATGGTTGCACTCAAAAGGGACTTTAAGACTTTATAAATATACATATATAATATATTTAATATATATAAAATAATGTATTATAATACATAACTTCCTCTGCATTGGATTATTACCAGATAGGGTAATAACTTCCTAATTAACTACGTCTGAAAGCAGAAGTCCAGGGCAAATAATTGCAAGTCTCTTCAGTGCGCATGTCACAAAACAAGATGCATTGTGGGACATGTAGTTTATGGGCAACGTGCTCCTGTAAAGTGGCGTGTAACCGTATAATAAACTTATTATATTCTTTGTATGCTCTTGCGGGCCACATTGAATTAAGTCGCGGGCCGGATTTGGCCCCCGGGCCTTGAGTTTGACACCCCTGCTTTACACCAAACAAACAAGCTATAACTTCCTTTTTTGGTGATCTTTTGATGTGCTGGTAATGTTTTTGTTATCTTTAGATGGACCAAGGCTAGCAGTAAGTGTACTGTACTGTCCTGTACTGTAAAGTAAACAAGAGTTCCTATTTGACATACAAGAATAGTTCCAATCTTTCCATCCAAATTGTGAAAAAGTAGAAAAGCATATTCCCAAAAATGTCAAAGCAGACGTGAAACTGCCTCGTTAAAGGGGACTTCTGCAAAACAACAAGCGACTTCAAACTACCGGCTGGGCGAAATAAGGAATTGAGGAATGAAATTAGGTTTTGTTGCCCAAGAAAAGAGACTAAAGGATTAAAGGATCAAGCAGGAAATCACAAATGCAATCCCATCTTTTCTCTGAAGAGCCTCGTATCACCCATTGAGGGGCGAAGTCATTGGAGGGTATTTGTTCCTCTTCAACTCACTGCTTCACTTCTGAGGCTGAAGCCGGTGGGCATAAGAAGAACTGGGAAGAATTGAGAGAGGGTCTTGTAGAGTTATTCTACACTGATCAATAACGCTATTAAGCACTAATGCATTCAGTGGAAGCAGACTCAATTTGATTGTGAAGCTTTATTTGAACATGGCAGGAAGCAGCAGCAGCAGCAGCAGCAGCACATCAAAGGGAGGCTTTGTGCACAGAGGACCAGATTAAGGCCTCTGACGCAAGGATGGACCCGGCCGAGAGAAGGCCATGAATACACACAATCACACACACACATCAAGGACAACTGCTTCAGCACACGAGCCAACACACTGCAAAGGCATTCAATCTAATTCCACATTGTCCCTTCGCTTTCACTGGGAGTCTACAGGCGCTATAAGGAGGCACCAAAAAACTCAAGATTTTACTTTACTTCTATACTGATTGTCTAAAATATGCAATCATAAATAACCTCGTTAAAGGAATACTTTAGGGAAAGGTTCATCATTTGGGAAATCAACCCCTGACAGTAAAAATGCACATCGTCCCAAAAGGCCAAACGATTACCTATCTTATCTTTCACCAGCGTTGGTTTCTAACATGCACTTTTGATGAACAAGTATTGTTCCCTAGAGAGTCGTGTTAAGGATGTGGCGGCCATGTGTGCTGTCTGATGAGGTCACCATTGGTATTCAGAGACGGAAACAAACACCAATAACGTCCATGTGTTTGGGAATTCTTTCAACAAGGCTCAGATATTTCCTGAATCATCTGGCACTGTAGGTTTTAGCTAAAGTTGACCAAACAGGAGTTCTATTGTATTGGTTTTGGGACTATTTTCAGTGGTGGATGGATACAAATGTTATTATTTACAGTAGCTCTATGGAAGAAAGGAATAGGCTACTGTGTTATCAAACTCTGGATCAATTCATTGTTAGTTTGGGTCTGTTCTCATGATTTGCAGCCATAAGACAATACAGTGTCTCACTGGCCGTACCCTTTAAGGTGTTCTAGTAAACACTGCTGCATGCTTCCCTTTGTTCCAAGGCTCACTCCAACTTGTTTGGAAATTGTGTTTTATTTTAATTTGATCAAGAACGTTGCACACAAAGCAGTCTATGCGGTCTATGAAACAGTTCCTCGGTTCACTTCCCACAGTTAGTATGTCCGAGAAACAGCTATTTTAGAGGTTGTATCCAAGTATAGCGAGGCAGATGTCGTTATTTGATTTGCATCAGTCATACTAATGAAACTGAGGGACACGAGGACAAAGAAAGCGCCTGGCTGAACTAAAAATACAACTCCAGTCATTTAGACTAACCGTGTTAATGTTAATTTCCTGCAGCAGAGGAGTAAAGAATGAATGTTCTTAAAAAACAAAACAGAAACTGTCCACACATTACCCCTCTCCCTCCTCCTACTCCTCTCCTACTTTCCCTCCACCCCCTACTTTTTTTACGATGCCCTGCTTCCTAATAAACTTTTGTGGTGTTTGGAATCCATTAGGAGCAATATCCCACTTCTCAAAACATCCTGGCTCATTCTGGGGGAGTGGAGCAAGGAGACGGAGGAGCCGCGGGAGGGGAGGGCCTCACATTTCCATTTCTATTGAATGCAGACTGAGGGGGGATTTAAGCATGGAGAGCAGGGCCGCTGAGCGTACAGTCCGACGGCGAGGAGAAAGAATGTCATCGGGGAGGATCTCAGGGGGAAAACGCACTGTTAGCTATAAACGTTCTTTGAATATTATCTATTGTTTTCAATTCAATATATTTTAATAAAACTTAAATGTTATTTAAGTGGTGGGGTTTCCTAAAACATAGTGAATAAACTATAAAACACAAAAGAAGAACTACATCAAATGTTGGATTGTCGTTTTCGATGATCATATTGAGCTGTTAGCATGTTAACGGGATGCTAGCTATTAGCCTGTTGCAAAGACAGACACTTGAATCACTGCAACACCAAACTGTGAGAAGTCTTTGGCATTGAAAAGCTCAGACTAACAGGAGACACATGCAACAATGAAAAGTTCCTCACAAACAAATGAACCATGTAGTTGTTGAACCACTCCTTCAGTCATAAATCTGTTTAGCAACAGTTAGCTGGTAAACGTTGTTTGCCAAGTGTAGAGAGGGTTGCTGTGTTTCTCGGTAAAGGACAATGAAAGTGTCTTGTTTCTTTCTCGCAGGACGATTTGGTTAATCAGAATAAAAACAAGATATAAGTGCAACTTCAATGGCAAGGTCACTACTTTAAACACAGCTTTTAGGGATCTGAGAACTCGTTATTGAAGGGACTTTTACTTTCAATCCTTCCTTTAGAATCTCCCTCCCTTTTCACCTTACAGGTATTGTCACAGGCCGCTTTTACTCATATGTATTCCCACCATATCAGTTCGAGTAGGTGTTATCAAGCTCCAAACAAACCTTTAATCCAATTCAGATAGCAGGCACTCAAGTGTCGCAACAATTGTTCCCACAGTGTGAAAGTAAGCCACTATCTGGAAAACACAAGGGCTGCAAGACAAATGTGTGGCGGGGTGCCAGCGGGGGGAGGTACAGGAGCGAGGGGCCTGAGATTACAGACAAAGCAGGAGTAAACGGTGCCTTCAGATAAAAAAACAAGACCGGGTACTTTTAACAATAGTTCTTTCCTGGCAGGGAGCGACAACAAAGCGCCTTCCTGTATGCGAGCCCCCTTGCATGCGCCCTTACTTCCCGTGGACGCTCAGACATGTGGCTCACCGCAGACACATCAGCGCTGACCGACCCCACGTGCCGCCAACCTTTGACCCCCCGCGCCGCTCGCTCTCACACCACACTGCTGGAAGAAGTGATCAGATGCTTAGTGGAAAAGTACTCCATTACAAGCTAAAGATTCTCCTTCAAAATCCTATTCAGGGCAGAGGTGTAATCAACAAAATGCACATAACATTTTGACAGTTTGAAGACTCATTCTGCAGAAGAACAAACCGTGTGACTGCTACATTATTACATCACCCCATCTCATAGAAGATTCACTTGAGAGTTAAGTAGAAAAAAACTGACATTTGATGTTCTTTTAAAGATTTGTCTGTGAATCTGGCTATAAGTGAATTGTGGGATGATTTTACTTCTGGACCATCCATCCATCCATCCATCCATCCATCCATCTTCTCCCGCTTATCCGTGGTCGGGTCGCGGGGGTAGCAGTTCCAGCAGAGAGCCCCAAACTTCCTTTTCCCTGGCGACATCAACCAGCTCTGACTGGGGGATCCCAAGGCGCTCCCAGGCCAGCGAAGAAATATAATCCCTCCGCCTGGTCCTAGGTCTACCCCTTGGTCTCTTCCCAGCTGGATGTGCCTGGAACACCTCCCTAGGGAGGCGCCCAGGTGGCATCCTTACTAGGTGCCCGAACCACCTCAACTGGCTCCTTTCGACTCGAAGGAGGAGCTCAATATATTGCACTTCTCAGGGAGGAGCTCAACTCCGAGTCCCTCCCGGATGACCGAACTTCTCACCTTATCCCTAAGGGAGACACCAGCCACCCTGCGGAGAAAACCCATCTCGACCGCTTGTATCCGCGATCTCGTTCTTTCGGTCATGACCCATCCTTCATGACCATAGGTGAGGGTAGGAACGAAAATGGCCCGGTAGACAGAGAGCTTTGCCTTCTGGCTCAGCTCCCTTTTCGTCACAACGGTGCGGTAAAGCGACGGCAGTACCGCTCCCGCTGCTCCGATTCTCCGGCCCATCTCACGCTCCATTATTCCCTCACTCGAGAACAAGACCCCGAGATACTTGAACTCCTTCACTTGGGGTAAGGACTCATTCCCTACTTTACTTTTGGACCTCAAAAGGTTATTGAAATGTAACCATATTGCCTTTAGCTACTAAAAACGTGTAGACCTGCGAAACATTTCTAGAAGCCCTAGTTAGACATTGCTTTTTAAGCTTCTTATAATATGTTTTTTTAATAATAAATCTCATCTTGAAAAGTAAGTTATTATAGTATTACAGTACAAAGTGCAATATTTGCTTTTTGAAAGTAGTAAAAAGAAATTATAACCTAGCATAAAATTGACAAGTACAAGTATGAACAATGTGTACTTGAGTTAAAGTACGAAGTTACTTTCCACAGCTGGAGAACACGCACGCAAGGCAGTCCCATAAGAAATCAATATCATTGGAAATGTTGTTTGTTCCCACTCCCACTCATTGGATCCCGTCTGACTCAGCTGCTTCAAAACAGCACAAACATCTCCAAGGGGCAAACAACAAAGGAGAGAAGAAATAACGGTTCAAACTGGGTAACTGATTCATTATGTCTGTCTTGCTTTTATAAGTTCTGGCAACACTCACTTGGCTGAAGAAAAAAAACATATCTCTGGATGGCACATCTCTGTGGACACCAGAAAGCCTCTTTCCTTCTAAATCATGACTATAAATGACGTTTGTGTGCTCCATGCTTTTATGATTTCAGCCGAGGAGGGGGTTAAGGATCATAAAAAGAAAAGAGAAAAGGAGAACACAGGGCTTGTGGGTAATTATGGCGCAGAGTGGTAGGAGAGGGAGCGTTTGGGAAAGACTCGGGGCCAGATGTGTGAGGAATGTTCTGGCTGCTGCAGCGTGCAGAGGTGGGTGGGTGGGTGGATGGATGGATGGGTGGGTGGGGGGTGGGGGGAGAGAAGACCAGTCGAATAACACAGCCTGCAGATCGTTAAAGAGCTGTCAGGCCTCCAGCGCTCGACTGTGTATTTCACATCATCTCACAGAGCAGCTACAGCCTCACCTTTCTGCCTGGAAGCAGAGTGGAAAGAAACCTTGGACTTTTACTCGTATTGTACTTAAGTATCCACTTCATTTTTAATTTACTGGATTTTAATAGGAAATATTGCACTTCTCAGTGATGGGAATTTGACTAAACTGAATTAGCTGAAATGTTGTAAAGACAGTCATGTTCCCCAGAGGATGAATCAAACTTTCCTCAAGTTGGCTTGTTCAAATACTTTGGTTAACAACCACACACCTGCAAAACTAATGGCATTCCCATCAGCCTAAACTGCACTCGTTTGGGCCAATTAGCAAATGTGAGCATGGTAACACTCAGGGTGTTTCTCAATGTCGAGGACGCTTGCTTGGTAGCACATGTCTTCCGAGTCACTTGCTTCAGAAGCGAGGCAAGAATCCTTCCTAGCCTCGGGAAATGAAGAATTGTGGAACAGGCTAACAGGTGTGCAGGTGTGCGTCATATGCGAGGCCCCGCCTTAAATGGAGTGCGATTTCCGCCAAAGATTTGGAAATTGGTCCGTGGGCAAAGCATTGTGGGGATTTTAAGACCGCGGAGTCTACACATGGGTAGCCTCGAAATGTCTCGCTACGAAGTACGCCGCCCTCGGTAGAATTCAAGGTATGCTGGACATTGGAACAGTCCTTCGGCAGCACTCAATGACATAGTATGCTTGAAGTAGTGGCTCTGGAGCAGCCTTCGTCGACATTGAGAAACACCCTCAGGAACCACAAGAGCAAACATGGCGTCCACCATACCTGCTGAACATCAGCATGCTAACATTGTCACTGTGTGCATCTTAGCATGCCAACATTAGCATTTAGCTTAAAGCACAACTGTCCCTGGTCAAGCAACTATCCCTTTCCTCTATGATGAGTAGAAGCAAGATTTACCATACAACTTATGAGCACATTGTTACAGATGACTCCTTGTGTTTTCAAATATTATGGACGTGACCTGTTACAACAAGCAGTGTCTACTTGGGGTTAGGGGTGGGCGATATTGAAAAATATGTTATCACGATATTTTCAAGCAGTATCACAATAGACGATATATATCACGATATTTTTTCATGTCGGTTATTATGGTTATTTTTCAAGTTACTTAACAGAACAAGCACCTACAAGGTAACAGAAACTAAAACAAAAAGGAGTAACAGACCAACATAGCATTTCAAGCTGGTTTTATTTCAGAAATGAATCCCTGAATGACCAAGTGAGCAGTGAACATCAATAAATATGAAAACATAAAACATCAATGAGGAAAAGTCAGTGCCAAACAATTAAAATGTAAACTTTAGAGTAGACTTGAAGTGTAATAAAAGACTTTAGCATAACTGAAGGGAAAAACATAAAACGCCACCGCGTCAGTTATGTCCACTAGTCTTTTCATAAGGAGCTCCTTTATGAAATGCCTGCCCTATGGTAGTTTGTTTTGGTGCAGTCGCTGCGGTAGATTGTGCATTCACACGCGGGGGACCTTGCACTCAGTCTCTGCATGCTCTTTCTGGTGCTTGCATTTGAGGTGGTCTCGTAAGCCCGACGTGTTGCCATCTGTCGCTTTCATAGCCCCCTGCGCCGCGCACGGAGAGCCTCTTCCCCTCCCGTTATTTATTTTTTCAAAAAAAAAAATTCAATTTATTTTATTTTTTTATTTTGTTATCACGATAGGACGATATCTCTGAAAAAGCATATCGTGGAGACCTAATATCGTCACGACGATATATATCGTCATATCGCCCACCCCTACTTGGGGTTCCTTGTAACATTTCAGTTGTTTATGAGTTTTGTTTTCATATGAATAACTGTTTGGACCACTCTAGGGGCCTAGAGTGGTCCAAACACCAAGTAGTAAACAATGCTTGAAAAATGCCCAAAAATGTCCCTCTAAGAGTTCGAGGGGTTCAGACCTGTATGATGGGAACCACTGGACCAAACTACTGCACTATTTGTAAAGTGGTTTAAACTAGCTCTAACTTTAGCAACTACAAAAGTAAAAGGCAACTTACATATTGATGTATCGTTATTCACGATCTAAAAATGCCGTAAATGGTAATATATCATCACAATTACACATTTACCTGTTTTAGGATAACTTTTTTTCTTTCTTTTTTTTTAAGTCTATTTGCAGATAATACATCTTTTTACGTCTTTTTGATACTTTTATTTAAGTAAATCATCGGCATACAGCTGCATCACCGAATGCCATACTCAAATCAATAGGAGCCACAAGAAGCTGGGAATTTACTCATATGAGCTACCCACAATGCACCTGGAGTGCTCAACCTGCGTCACAGGCAGATAGCAAAAAAAATATATAAAAAAACCGCCCTCCATCTGCTTCTCATCATCCTCATCCATCTCCTCTTCCTCCCCCCACCCCTGTCATGCAGACTCTCTCTAACTCATCCAAGCCTCCACCACAACCTCTGTTGCTGTGGAATGGATAAAAAGACCACAACAGCTGGGTCTGACTTCTGACCAGGACCACCCCTCCAGACCTGACCAACAAAACTCCCTCTCCACCTCCTCCACCAACACCACCACCTCTTTGAGTCTGGTCCCACATGTTTCAGAGACGGAGCCGAGAGACGTTTTACCCATTACTGGCTTTCTTTATGCAGTGATTTATTTAGGTTTTGCATTCATTAAAGTTGATTAACAGAGTTTTGATAAATGAGCTGCTTCGTCTGAGCTTATAAAAGGAGTGTTTACAGTTACAGTGGAAAAAAAATCTAAGTTATGACTTATATACAAAAATCTATTTTCCATGTTCCTTCTCGAGCGCTTCAGGGCCAATATAACCCAAAATGTACATGGTTCAAATAAATTCCTTGATTGTGCCTTTAAGTCGGGAGCGTGTTGTTTGTTCAGCTGTCGAGCGCTTCAGAGAGAAACCCGGGGAGGCCGCGGAGAATTCATATCATTCATCACAGAGGGAGCGGGAGGAGGAGGAGGGGAAAGAAAGAGCGAGGAAATGAAGAGACAAGAGTGTGTGTTTTTTTCTGCTCTGCTGAGTAAGGAGAGAGGTAAGCTCAGCTTTCTGACAGCTGGACTGTGAAACCTCTGCTCCTCTGATTGACTGCTCCTGCCTCCTTCATGGGGCCGTTCTGTACAAATCACCTGACATCTGCAGCAGCGAGGTTAAGAGTCATTTCAGTTCTACGCTCTCAGTGAGGATGTGTCGTCTTTGAGGACACTGTTGAGTGTGAGTCACATTGCACATGCAACAACAATTTGGTTCTTTTGAAGACAACATTTTAGGAAATACGTTAGAATTTTAGAAACGTAGAATTAGGTTGGGAGATGGAGTCCACGCCCAAAGCTTGAACTAAGAAGCAATTAGCTTAGATTAGCATAGCACAAAGACTGGAAGCAGGGGGAATCCGCTAGCTTGGATCAGTTCAAACAACACACACACCAACACGTTTTAAGCTCCCTAATAATCACACTATTAATGATCTCACTGGTTAATCCTTTCGCAAACAGAAAACAACATCTTGTGGTTTAAGGAGGAGCACAGTTTGGGTGCTGTGCAGAGGTTGCGCTAGACTTTTGCACTGCCCGTCATTTTGACGGACAGGATCGTAACATTTCCGTAAAAATTCAGTATTACCCGTCGGCCTTTACACTCTTGGGGGGGGGGGGGGGGGGGGAGATAACTGTCAACCGGGAGGGGGAGCACGTTGCGAACTGTCAACTGGGGTGTGGGGGGGGGGGGGGGGGAGAGCACAGTTGTGAACTGTCAACGGGGGGCGGGGCGCACGCTCGTGAACCGTTAGCGCCGTGTTATGCATGCCCACTGCACCTTGCGGGAGTGCGCACAGCGTAAAGCCAAAACTCAGACATTTCAATGATTTGTACGGCAAAGTTGAAACGATATCATTTCATTTTTGGCAGGCATGCTTAACACCGGAGCCTCGCTGCGTGGAAACGTTGAAGCTGTTCCGAGTTTGTTCTAATCCGTCAAAATGACGGACTGATTTTTCCGTCATAGAAAATATTCCGTTAACGCGACCTCTGGTGCTGTGACTTCCTGGAGTCTTGCCACGCAACTTTAGGAAAATATTCGGATTTAGCAAAATATTCCAACATTGTTGTTGAAAACAATGTTGGGTCATTACAAATGTGCCTTTTCTTCATTGATGTTTTTAATCTAATCTAGATTATTGCATTATCCGTCAATTTTTTCTCCAATTACATTTTTTAAAAAGGGGAAGAAAGCAATAGTAATTCAAATATGTTTGGTCAAATTTAGTGAATGTCCTCACGATACGCTAGCTGGCCGAGCTGTGTACAATCAGAACACCCTAGCGTTGATATCCTGGCCTGGCTTTGAAAATGGAAAAAATATTCTAGCCAATCAGCAACAGCTGCTTGTGCACAGGACAGGGGAAATGCCAAGGATGTATAAAGAGAAAGGCATTGGGAGTGAGACGGAGAGTACGTCTGTTTGGGTGCTGAGTGCTGACACATTTTAAATCAACAATGCTTCTCCAGAATTGCTCACTCCAGCTTTAATTGTTGAACCTATACAAAAATGTTTTTAAATGTCTTGTACACTTTCCGAGTTCACAAAAAAAGAACTAGGTTTTTCAGCACTAACTAAAGCTCTAATGTTGAAGGATAAGTCTTGAAGGCTGTCCTTGAAGGACTGTACCAGAATCAACAGAGACAGGAACCTGTGATCCTGAGTAACGTCTGGATACGGAGTCACGCTAATGTGAAGACATACACGGACCATCTGGGTACTTATGGGAACATGCAGGCTTCTTTACAGTCTCTATTACAGCTGTTATCATCACAAAGTAATCATCATGGTATGTTTCAGTTTGTTGAAAGCAGAATCTCTCGAAAACGGGCAGTTGGTAGGGCAACAAAACGTACAAAGTAAACTGACAATATCCATTAGTGGAGAGTGACTTAACAATGACTCAAACTGAGATGCATCTCTAAACTGCTCCCACTTCCTCAGTCATGTCCGAGGCCATGCCAGAACCTTGCTTCATCCTGTTACTCACTTCAGTTGCACCAGCGCTGCTACACACAACTGTCTCATCAGCACTTCTCACTTCCCCAAAAGCTTTGAAAAACACTTTGGGATGGCTGAATCCAGATCAGGAGGAACACAGCCTTCTGTGGTCAGGGAATAATCCTAACCACGTAAACCACACTGTGCCCAGAACAGCTGTGATCCCTGCTGATTCAACATAATACTAATGCTGCGGAGGGATTTTTACCATTCGACTATGTTTGGAGTAAAATATTTTGACATAATCACATTTGCTATCATACCAGCGCCCGTCAGAGCCGAGCTGAGGCCGGGGCGAAGGCACCGGGACAAGATAAATAAGGAAGGGCGGGAAAATAAACCACACAGAGAAGTTGTTTTGAGAGCCCCAATCGTTTATTACCCTCAATTTTCAGGGGCTGAAATTTCAGCCTCGCTGTGAGGAGAAACTCGAACCGATGGTCCAGCTGTCCACAGCCTGCCAAAGTTGAGAAAACCTCCGCCGCACACGCTCTCCCAGACCCACTCCCACATTTCCCCTCCTGTCTCATCTCTCCCAGCCAGGTAATCAATGGGAAACACACACCCAAACACACACGGCTGTGACAGGGAACAGGACGCACTGGTGTGACATGTAGGCCACACAAACAAATCTGTCTCAGGGCTGGGTAACCATGTTCCCCGGTGTATGTTTTTATGTTCTTCTGCTTGTTCCCACTATACAGCGAGAAAACACTGAGAGGAGGCCAAACATTAAAAAGCATTTAACGTTATTTTTCCAGGAAGCAGAGGGGATATGTGGTTGAAGAAGCCCTGGGGTACTTTCAAACTCCTCCAGCGCAAGCATTGCTCCAATGTGAAAGAACAAGAACATTCAATGATTTCAAAAGATGATATATCATCTTGCTTTCCCATGTAGTTCATTTAACATAGGCCACACAAAAAGACACTCAACTGATAGACCCTCAGTATGAATCCAACATATACAATAAAATATAAATGTGAAGAATTGAGATTTGTTGGAATAGGTCAAATCATCTATTATTGATGTGGGCAACAGTTTGTGGACACTTCAAAATTGCAACGTTAAAAAACTTATTTTAAACTATTTGTTAAACTTATTTCATTTCTTTTTAATGATTGTTAAAAAAGGGTCAGACCAAAACCAGACCACTGCTATTAACAAGCCATGTAACTAATAAAGTGTTTTTTTCAAATGTCCCTACTCCTGTTATTCAAGTCCCTGAAGTGTTAGCCTCTGCACAACTTCAATCATGACTGTCTCTGCTTTATTTAACAGTGATCATGGTCTGCTGGGCCAGAAAGCCTTTCTTTTCTTTCCTCTTGTGTATCTCGCACAGGAGGAAGGAAGGCCACTCTGACCGCACGGCGACCCATTATCAACGTTTCTGTCACACACAGGGAATTAGTGACCTTGGGCACCGGACAATGAGAAGTTGTCTTATCAGTCTCCTCTGGCAGTCTAGCAGTCTGTATCTGGGACACTTATCAGAAAGCTAACTCTCCCACAGCCTCCCACTCAGCTCAGATACAGGAAAGTATGAGTAACCATGGCTACGTGAGTTCATGGTGCTATACAGTAGATCAAAATCATCGAGTCTTGTATTTGTATTACGATATTTATCTTCCAACACTTTTCACATAAGATAATGAATTACTTGAAACTTTACGCCTTTTTTTCTTCTTCTTGTAAATACAGATGGTATTTTGGTACAGCCTGTACTTTTTGGAAAACTAAACATCTCAGAGGTGTAGGACACGTGCAGACAGCGATTGAACAAGCATTTATACATTTTTGTCACCATTTGGGGAAGCACTGAAAGCTTAAAACTAGGGCTGTCAGTCAATTAAAATATTTAATCGCGATTAATCGCATGATTTTCCATAGTTAATTGCGATTAATCGCAGATTAATGTTTTATCCGTTCTAAATTTACCTTAGAGGAATATTTTTCTAGTTTTTAATACTCTTAACATATGAGTGGACAAATATGCTTTATGCAAATGTTTATTATCATTTGAACAATGACAAATATTCTCATGAATATCAAACACAACAACGTCTGAACATTACAAATATTCGCCTCAATTCAACCTGGAACCTCTCTCTCAATCAATACAAAGTGTGTGTGTGTGTGTGTGTGTGTGTGTGTGTGTGTGTGTGTGTGTGTGTGTGTGTGTGTGTGTGTGTGTGTGTGTGTGTGTGCGTGCGTGCGTGCGTTCGTTGGAGCTATGTGCAACTCAAGGCATATGCTCGAACGGGAGTTGACTGGACGCTGCAATCATATTACGCGCACTATCCGTGCTGAGTGTGCTGACTTTTCGTACAATGTCCCACTGTCTGGCTTCTAGGGCTGTCCCGAATACCATTTTTCGGGCTCCGGATATTCGGTAGTAATCAGCAGCGAATATTCGAATATTCGGTGCGGAGAGATTTGTATTTTTTTTTTAATACATTTTTTTTTCACATTTTTTTTTTTCACATTTTTTTTTTTTTTCCAAAAGGTTTCATAACACGCTCCGAATCCGAGACACCTGACAACACGCTGTTAAGCAGAAGCGCAGATAGAGCATACTATTACGATTTATATGTATTTATTGTATCAGTACTCGCAAACATTACAACTAAATGTGTCCTCTGCATTTAATATATGCTGACAGTTATTTTACTCTTATTTTTTTTTTTTTTATATCTCCTATTTTTATAGTCTTTTATTATTATTATCATTATTTCCTTGATTTTATGTTATTTATTTTAGATTTTATTGATCTGTGTGAATCTTTGCTGTACTATTTTTCACGCTTACCCTGTTGCTGCTTTTGTACAACTGAATTTCCCCTCGGGGATTAATAAAGGTTCATCTTATCTTATCTTATCTAACCCAGCGCAGCACCCGGGGACCAAATCTGGTTCCACATTCCGTCTATAACATTTTACAACCTGAACAGTCAAACAAAGATACAAAACACATATTTCAGCTGCCAGCTTCATGTTGCTGGCATTGTCGTGGACAACGGCTACTCGCTTATAATTCGGAATGGCAAAGGCGTCCGCCACTTCTCCAAGCTGTTCTGCAATATTTACTCCCGTATGGTTTACTTCCATTACTTTGGTTTCCAAAACAAAGTTACAGAGTTTCCACTCGCGAGTTATGAAATGACAGGTGACAGCCATATACGCCTCCAAACGCACCGAGGTCCAAATGTCCGTTGTAAAACTTACGGCAGTTGAGTTTTCAATCTGAGTTACAATTTGGTCTCGGTGATCGCTGTACTTCAGAGACATGGCATCTAAAATACTGGAGCGTTTGGGGACAGTGTAGCCGGGCTCCATCTTCTTCATTAATTTTCTGAAGCCTTCGCCTTCGACTATGTAAATGGGTCTCATATCCATAGCGATGAAATGTACTATGGCATCTGTTATCTCTATCTTTCTTTTCTCCGTTATCGTTTTTTTTAACTGTAGGGTCTGCTGTATTGTTGAGGATGTTGATGGCTGGGATGCGTGGGGATGCACCTATGGACACAATTTATTATTAGGCTGAGCTACTCAACTTTATGCCAATAATTGCCTTAGCCCCAGATGTTCCCACATTACTCCTATTATTTTCACTATGCTGATAAAATTAAAAAACTAATATAAAAAAACAATTCGGTTGCTTGCTTGCAACTATTTTCCAAGCAAAGTAAGTGCACGTTTTTATCATGTTTAACGTTACCGTTTAAACGGCGGATAAAGCAGCTTCATCATGGCAACTTCACAACAGCTAAGCTAAGCTAGGCTACAGCATCCAGGTGACTTTTCAGAGTTGTTGTGCCACCGTGGTAGGCCAGTTTCTTATCACATATTTGGCACACTGCCTTCTTTTTACCGTCGTCCAATTTAAAATGGTCCCACACAGCTGAAGTCTTCGGCATTTTATGGGTGAAACGAGGTGAAGCGAGGTGAAGCGTGCCGTTTGCGTTCGTGACTGTGAACAGTGAACGCAATGTCAGGAGCACAGGCTGAGATTGTATATATTTCCGCATTTTAACAGTGCAATTCAAAAGTATAAATATAGTATAAGAATATGGCAATTCGCCTTTATTAATAGCATACATTTAGAAAAATATTTTATTTTTAAAAATATTTTTTTGTTTGGAAAAAAAAAAAAAAACGAATATCCGAATAATGAAATTGAAACCCGAATAGTTGGCCAACGAACGAATATTCGAATAGTCGAATATTCGGGTACAGCCCTACTGGCTTCCTACATAAAGTCAAGTGCTCGGCGCAGTTGTCGGCGAAATGTCGCTCCTCTGTTTTCATTTAAACAGCTCCTTATATCCGTTAGCATCTGGTGCTAGCTAGCTGCGCTAACAACAACAATACACGTAAGGTCTCTCTCTCGCTCGAACCACACATACACACACCCTCCCGGTCCTCCCGATGGCCAGTCGGTGCCTGCCGGTGAGCGTGGAAGTGTGGTCTGCCACAAGCGGGCAGCAGGAGCGGGGCTGTCAGCATCAGCTTGTAGATGGTATTTTAAACTTGATGCGCTCTGAAACTACGGGACGGCCGAGGAAAAAAATACACATGCGTTAATCGCGTTAACATAATTAGTGGCGTTATTTTTTGCGTTAAAAGCCTATTTACTATTAAGTACACATTTAGCCAACAAGAAGCTCCATTATTATTCATAGATTGGGTTTGAGTCCACCTGATTAACTTTAGTCCAATATTCACTCTCCTTTAAACCTTATTTTGGTCTCCACCAACCCATCAGTGGAACATCTGGCGTTTTAGCTGCTAAATTCTCCAGCTAGTTTCTACCTTTGTGTACAGTGGATTTATCTGAGCTTTTTGACTGAAAACAGATATTCCACTGATCAAGAGTTGGTTACGGAAACACATCATGAAATGTAGCAATGCATTCATGAGCTTTATTGGGCGCGCGGGAAACGCAATTTTGGCGAGAAACATTTTTATTTGGTACACCTGTACAGTCTAATGCAGTGGTTCCCAACCTGGGGGGCAAATATCATATGTAGACTTTTTTTTTGACTAATTAATTTTAATAAAAATTCAAGTTAGTATTAAAGGCATAAAAAGACAGAAATGTATAATTATTTATTTAATATAAATGTTTCTTCTGCCCATAAAGTGTCCAAACCGGGCTTTGCTGGATAAGCGCATTTTTAAAACATAGTCATTGTCCATGCCGGTTTCAGTTGGATTATTTGTCACAGTTGCTCCGATCAGGTCGGTCTCCTCCATTTTGTAGATATTTACGACTTTTGAATCCACATAAACACATCGGCAAAATCCGACTTACTTTGAGCATGTGTTTTAAACAGTTTAATCCCTTTGTGAATTGTTTCCACTTCCACGCCGTCCTTTAATTTCTTCATACAGCGGGAATCCAAATAAATTAATCCTGAGTCCAATAACCATCAAAGTCACTCCAATAGTGCTCCTTAATTACGCTTTCATCCTCCTTTAACAAAATACTTCACATTCATCCAGTTTGTGACAGTAGATGTAGCATTTTTGAGACTTTTAAACTTTAAATACTTTTTCATCTCATAATCACACGTTTGATTTGACATAAAGTGTACATGTACAACGACTATGTCAACAAAAACGTAACTTTAGCACTTTGTCAAAATAAATTTTGTGGCAGAACTATTGTTTTGGACTGCATTAGATCGTAGATGTGTACATAAGATAATGGTCACTACATTTATGTAAACAAAACAGTGATATAGAACACTTTGTTTCCCAACAGGATTCTTTCAACCAGGAGAATATAACTCCATTATAGTAGAACAATCAAAACTTCCATATTTAAATGGTCTTACATTATTGTTTTTATTACCCTAATGATAATTATAATTGACATAAAGTCCATAGGTTTATTTTTTGAATTGCTTTCCTGCTGCACATGTTATATAGCACAAAATAGGTCAATGTAAGTGTATTGTTCAGCTCTGTAGGGGGGCTCACTGCCTAAATGCTGTTGTTGTTGTTGTTATGGAAGTCAGTGGTGGTGGTAGAGACGTTCAACAAGTGCCAGAGCAGAATGAAGGGCGGAAGAGGGTACAGGGGAGGAGGAGCAGGGTTCATGGGCCAGCAGATGTTTCAGCTTTTGGGTTTTGGCTAGAAAAGGGCAATTAAGAGCTGCTCTTAATGAGGCTGGCAGCCACCCCATAAACTGTCTGGTTCGGTGAAAGAGCTGCTCATTAGACGGAGCTGCCCAGAAAAAAGCCCGCCTCCCCCCCCTCACCCGCAGCACCCATCGCCTCCACTCTTACTAAAACAGGAAATGATGGATCAGACATTTGAAAAATTGTATGCTAGCATTGAACAAAGTTACTATTTTATGTCTGGCTTCACTAACAAATCCTGCGTGTGTGTGTGTGTGTGTGTGTGTGTGTGTGTGTGTGTGTGTGTGTGTGTGTGTGTGTGTGTGTGTGTGTGTGTGTGTGTGTGTGTGTGTGTGTGTGTGTGTGTGGTAATGATGCACATTTTCCATGAGGTAGGTTGCTGTGTACCCTGCAGCATTAAACAGAACATCACTGATGAGAATGGCAACATTAAAACACCAAAACGACTAAAATAGACCCCGCTATGATCCGCAGGTCTTGTTTTTCCCACCCTAGTTTATGTGCACCATAAACTTTTAATTTATCCGTCAAAGAGCTTGATGCAGAGCCGGAAATCTAGAGTTGTTGGCTTGCTACGGCACAAATGCTGGGAATCACGATCAATTCAGTTGGTGATTTTCTTAATGTGTCGATCTCTGGTTACCACCACGCTACCTAGTGAAGTGCCGAGACTTGCAAACTGGTGGAAAGTAACCGAATAAATGTACTTAAGTACTGAACTTTAAGTACAAATGGGACTTTATTTTAGCTTTTTTTATTTCCCGCTACTGAACATTTGTGCTCTAACACACAAAGGGACCATTTTCGGCGATTTTGCTTTCAATACTCAGCACATTCTTAATGCGTGACTTTACCTTTTAAAGGAGTATTTTAAAGTATGGTATACTACTTTTATTTAATTTGAAAGGTTCTGGAAACTGAGGGATTCTCCACTCTCACGCTATGTGGCGTCTTCTTCCCCGCACCTGTCTGGCACAGCGTTCCTATTGACTCTTGACAAAACTAGGTCATTCGCAAAGCTCTCCCTGGACACGAGCACTGGAAAGAAAATAAACGGCGATGTGAATGGAGCTCCACTGGAGGTGGCCCAGCTTCCTGCCAGGGCCACAGAGGGATGCTGAGAGGAAGGTTAAGATAATGCAAAGTTGTGATAACGTATAGCCGTTTCTGCTTTTTCTTCTCTGGCTGTGGAGATAATCATGCCTCTGATATCTAAAATCGTTCCATATTTGGTGTGTGATGTGGCTCTCTGAGTTTCCTCCTGGTGCGTTCAATAAAATGTCTGTCGACTTATAAATCATGCAGGAATTCCTTATCCCATATCTCTTTCATAACTCCCCCACCCCTTTTGTCTTTATATCCTTTCAAGCGGACACCCGGTGATGTCTGATAGCAATTAGCCTTCTAAACACTTCATAAACAAGTCAGTCACAATACGTGTGATCTATTGTTCGTATCACACTGAAGCATAAAACAAGTTTGCGGCACACATGCTGTTGTCATCACCACTAAGACAGGGCTTCTAGAAATATCTGGTGGAAACCAGCCGAGCAGGAAGTGAGTATGCAAAAGCTCAGATGAGAGACAGGAAATCAGGTGACTAGAGTTTTATTGTTTTTTCCCCCCTCCTAGTTCTAGGGTCTTTTATCTAACTTTTATCCATGTACTTTTTCTTTTAATGTTTAATTGAACTATTCATATTTTAGACTGCACTGTAACTTTTATCCATGTATTTCTCCTTTTAATGTTTATTTTATTAGCTTTTCTTTTTTAATGCTTAATGTCTTTCCTTTTTTGTAAAGCACTTTGAATTGCCTTGCGTTGAAAAGTGCTATATAAAGAAACTTGCCTTGCCTTGCCTTGCCTTTCCTTTCCTAGGGTATAAGCTCCAGACAAAATGGCACGAAAATGCTCACACCTGAACGAGCCATATTTCTCTCTATACTGAGATGTTGAGTCCATATAGTTATGGAATCGATCCCTGCCCCCCCCCCACATCGTCCCTTCACTATGAGCCCGAGGCGTATGTCTGCCAGATGTCCAGAGAGGGGGGGGTATGAAAGGGCTGAAGAGTGCCAGAGGTGTCTTATATCTGTGGAATTATTACCCTAATGATATAACATAACACATGCCGTCAGTCCCTCCAGGAGAAACAAACCCCGATCTATATTAAAGCCACGTCTCTTTCATTTAACGGACCTTTTTTTGGGAAAGCAGGAGGAGGAAGATGATGACGAGGATTTCCCTTTTCCATCCGGGACTTATACACCGCCAGTCTGTACCTGAAAGTACAAAAAGATCACATCACTATCTTGTTTTCCACACACAAAGTATAAGTTGACTATATTTCACAAACAATGTACCATACATGACGCTGCGTTAGGTCTTTGAGAGCGAGTGCAGATATTATTCTTTTATTTTTCACATCTGTAATTGAGAACTATATGGCAAAAGTGTTTGTCCAACGTTTTAAAGTCAAAACTGCTGCACCAATTGAAAATCTGCTCAAAGATTGTAGGTTTATGTTTATTAAGGATCCCCATTAGCTTTTGCTCTCGACAAAAGCTACTCTTCCTGGGGTCCGACACTTAAAACAATACAACAATAATACAACAATAATAATACAGCAACATTTAGGACATAAGTCCTGACATCATTAACAACATCACCAATATCATCATCAACAACATGCGATCAAATTAAATTAAATTGGGGTTCACAGCTCACAAGGGTACGTGGTCATTAGTCCCTTCAATCCCTTCTTGAAAGAGGCTCTGGACTCTATGTCAGCGAGCTAGTTTGGCAATGAGTTCCATTCCTTTATAGCTCTATAAGACACAGAAGATTTCAGAAGATGTGTCCTGGGTTTAGGTGCCCGTAGATGGCCTGATGTAGCTCGTCTAGTCTTATGGTCATGCTCGTCTCTTGTGTAACTATTTGAGCATAAAAAGACAGTGGTCTTTTACATTTAGAAAGTGATAACACGAGATTGCAGACGTTTCTCAACTGGAAGCCATGATAGGTTTCTATGCATAACTCCAATATGAGTGTGCTTCGAGCAGTGGAGAGCTCGTCTGGCAGCCTTGTTTTGAGCTATTTGTAATTTCTGTAAATGTGTTTTTGCTGCTGACGACCATATGACCGGACAGTACTCAGGATGTGACAAAACCAGAGACTGAATGACTTGTTTCAAAGTGGTTGGTGTTACATACTTTGTACATTTTCTCACCACAGCTACATGTATGCTCCTTCCCATTTTAGTTACGATACTGTCAATTTGCTTTGTCCACCGTAAACCAGAATCAAGAACAATGCCAAGCAACTTAGTCTCGTTTACGTGCTGACCAGCCAGTGTCAGGCTTAATTGAGGATTGCTGCTTAACATATGTCTGGATCCGAACACCATTGCTTTTGTTTTTGCAATGTTGAGTACCAGTTTGTTATTGTTGACCCAGTCTGCTATGACTTTAATCTCTATTTTAAGTAGATAGTTTAACTCACTGCATGTTGATGCCGTACTGTACATTGTGGAATCATCAGCATACATTATTACACTGGGCTTATTTAATACGTAAGGAAGGTCATTTGTGAATATAGAATACAACAAAGGCCCAAGCGAACTCCCCTGTGGGACCCCACACTGCAACACCTTACTTTCAGAAAAGCTCCCATTGAAAAACACTCGCTGCCTTCTCCTAGTCAGGTCCATCCAGCACATAGCAACAGAACCAAAGCCATAGCAACAGAACCAAAGCCATAGCATTTGAGTTTGTTCAGCTGCAGACTGTGATCGATTACATCGAAAGCTGCTCTAAAGTCTAACATCACAGCTCCTACAAGCCTCCTATCATCCATGCTCTTTAACCAGTCGTCGGTCATTTGTGCAAGTGCTGTACTTGTAGCGTGACCATCTCTATAGGCGTGTTGGTAGTTCGTTGTCAGATTGTTACTTGAAAAGTAGTATTGAATTTGGGTGTATACTATTTTTTCTATTAATTTACTTAACACTGGGAGGAGACTTATAGGTCGACTATTGGAACCAGCAAAGGTTTTTCTTTTATCCTTGGGTAATGGGATGACCTTGGCTTCCTTCCAGATCTCGGGGCACACGCCTTGCTCTAAACTTTTATTAAAAATGTGACTCAATGGCTTGGATATGTATTTGGCCGTCATTTTGAGCAGTTTACCATCCAAGTTGTCAATCCCAGGAGATTTATCATCGGACAGATGTAAAAGCATATCTTCAACATAACCCTGCTATGAGAAACTCCCATGAATCAGGCTAACATAATAACATATTGAGGCTAGCCAACAACATTGTTTCTGACCCAAACCCTGTTCTAAACAGTTCATGTATGTTCATGTATGTATTCAAATGTATGTTAAATGGTATTGAACAGATTGTCTTGTGATTGTAATGTTCTGATTTCTTTTATCTAGTCTATATTATGGCAAATGCAGCCGCTGCAACGCAAGTATAGCAAAGTATAGCAATGTGGTAATACGGTGAGTAAAGGGAAAAAAAACATTGTAAATACTATAAATTGCTAGTGCAAGTATTAGAAGTAGTAGATGTGTTTGTATAGCGAGGTGTTACAATCTATACAATACAATTAAATAAAATACCCATTAGTAATGTAGCAAGATATTATGGCTTTTAAACTGAACCGAGTGATTACTAGCATCATTTCAGCTCCACTGAGGTGAACATTTACTTTTAGGTCAGAGCCCCAAGCTTGTATGTTCTTATTTTTAAAAGATACCTTTGTGGCCTCTTTGCTTTAAATAGATGGACAGGACAGATAGTACATGCAGCAAATGGCCCTGGGTTTGATTTGAACCAGGCTGGTTGGGAAAGGACTTAACCTCCTCCGTACATGGGGCGCTCGGGTAGCTCACCTGGCTCATAAAGCTCATAATTTCATTCTAAGGTTTGTCTGATAATTGACCAATGGGCTCGGTAAAAGCCTCCATAATTCCTGCCTGCCTACATCCCTGCTTATTTAGCTAACACAAGCTGAAAAGCTCACTGATACAATTCAATAAAAGACATCTGAAATCTATCCTTGAGCTCGTGTAGGTTGTTGTAAACCATATACATGTAGGGAAACTTGATCCAGTGACTTGACTAGAGTTATACCATGTAACACACATGTATACAGACCCTAGTAGATGGATATCTAGCCATCAGCCCCTAGAGCATTTCAGTGAATAGATGAGGAGGAGGGTAGACAGTACCTGACATTTACTTAGTACTGCAGGATAGACAGGCCATTGTCTTTGCTGAAATGAGAAACTCTGCCGCAGAAGGGCGAACGGGGGAGAAAGAGGGTGGTGTCAGACAACCTGATATCAATCTAATGAAATAATAGCGAGCGCTCTGATGTGGATATCTGGGATATCTAGGCTTTTTACCCCATTGATAAAGGTCTTTCTCGACCTTGGGAAGCCTAGAGACACAAAGAGGGTGAAACAGTGAACTGAGGCGGTGAACTCTTGTGCACAAACTCACTTTCACTGCCTCGGAAAACGGAGACGACACATGTCAAATAAAAAAAAAACACAATATACTCTGAACCTGAAACTTCTGTAGATGTGACCGCAGGAAGCGCTTTGATAGGCTGACTGAAGTGGCACTGATGAACATCACGGGCCAGACTCGGCGACAGTTTTATCCCACAGGCCGTAAGGCTGTCAATCTCCTGAGCTCACCACTAACATGTGTTTATAATACACTGTTCAACTGTACATCTGTTTATCCTACACATGTATTATTCATTACAGTATGCAGTATGTGCTATATCGTACAGACATTTATTTTATATTCCATTTTATCTTATTCTTATTTACCTATACCTGCATTTCACTACTATACATGTATTATCTTTATATTCTATAGAAACAACACCTACTATCTGTCACTTGCACCATTTTATATTGCACTATTTATTTTTATTTTATGTCATAAGTATTTCGTATGTTGCACTGTTGGCAGAGCCTGGGAAGTTCATTGCCAAGAACAACTCTATTTTACATATGACAGTATAACCTTTGAGTCTTTGAATATAAATACATCTCTCCCTGGGAGTTGTTTTTCTGATTATACGATGAAAGCTAATATAGTGGTTAACAGCCAGATAGAGAGAGGGAGGGATCGAGCGCATATGGCAGGCAGAGACACATTAATGTAAAGCCAACAGCACAAGCTGTCCTCCTGATCTGTCCCTGCCGTGTCAAAAGACTGGATTACTTTCCCGCGTCTCTGCAGTCGACCAATGGGCTTCTACAAAAACAGCTCAAACCACTCAGCATCCATCAGAGAGAAAGAGGAAGGGAAAGAAGAAGTGGAGAGCTGGTGAAAGGAAGTGAGACTGAGGCCAACAAAACATCTGCTCTGGATCCTTTTTAGTGGAGTCCGTCCCCTTCTCGCAGAGCGTTTGTTTGTCCATGGGTCAGGAAGACAAGCCAAACACACAAAGAGACGCTCAGAGATGTGTGTGCGCACAGAGAGAAGTTAATAAGTCAATAGGACACATCTCCATATCTTATTGGGCCTTGTCTTAGCGGCTCGTTGGGGGAATAACGAACGGGATTGACACAAATCAATGTACTTTTCACTGGTGGGGGTGCAAGGAGCGAGCCAAAGAGCCCGAAAAGAACAAAGGAACAAAAAGGAGGAGAAAACAGGAGGGAAGAGGAGAATGAAAAGCCCCCTTCTGACTCGCAGTGACCCACATACATTTGCCCAGCTTTTCTGGGGCTCTCTCTCTCTTGGCAACCGCCAGCCTCTGTGAAAGAATCCCAGCGTTCAGCCAAAGGCAAAGCCCATGTGAGGGGAGGGAGGGGAGGATGGCAGAGAGAGAGAGGGAGGTGTGGACGGGTGGACACCAGACCCCTCCTCCTCCCGAAGCCTGTTGCTCCTGACAACCGCCGCTCAATGGATTCCTCCAAATCCAAGAGGCGAACACACACAGCATGCAGGGCAGGGTATTAAGATCCTAATTAAAATAACAAGTACTGACACAACGATATCAAAACACTCTGCTGTGTTATAAATCTTACTGGAGTAAATGTATATGAGTAATACCAGGAAAATGTACTAAAGTATTCAAGATAACTTTTTATTTAGCAGCAAAATACCGGTTGAGATTGATTTATGATTGATGTTTTATTGTATGTTGCATTATTAGGTTATTAAATCTGATCTGGCATAGTACAGTGGTTCCCAAACTATAGGTTGAGTCCCCTTCAAAAGGGTCAACAAAGTAAATCTGTAGGGGCGTGAGATGATTCATGAAGTAGAGAATGTTGTACTTTGACCAAATGCCTGATGTTGATGTGTCTTTAAGCGCTTTTACACCAGAGTACTTTTCCCAGGAATAGTTCCGATAGTTCCTGGAATTTTGCGTTCACACCAAAAAGATCTGGAACTAGAACTTTTTTTCGGGAACCTTTTCACCCCTTTTCAGTCCCTGCTAGAGAGGTGGTACTTTCCTGGGGAGGAAAAGGTTCCAATTTCTGATTCAGCGGCTTCATTTGCGTAATCCTCCCTCAGCGACTTATTCCGGTGTGAACGCGATTTACTAGGACAGTTCCGGGACTAAAGAGTTCGGCGGGACTAAGTACTGGGAACTAAGTACGGCAAAGTACTTGGTGTGAAAGCGGCTATTATATGAATATAGGTAAATAACTTTACAGTACTAACACTTTTTCGGATGAATGACCACAATATAGTGACTAGTTAAAGTGTCTATTTTGTGAACTTGTGTTCAAACAACAACCCTGACTGCGGCCGAGTCACTTGTCGCAAGCGTTTTTGTGACAAAATGCAGTTTGGGGACTAGACGTACTTATTGGGCATTCCTCCTGGTGAGAGTGTAACCCCATGTTGTCGGCCAGTGATGGAATCTGAAAACCCACAACGACTTCAAGACTCCCGATTACAAGACATAAAGCTGTGTAGTGTAAACAGTAAATCAATCTCAAGACTTTGAAATGGTGTAGGGTGACCTTTGCTGAAAGGTTCACAAGCCAAAATCGCTGGAAAACACTAGCCACATTATCTTTGTGTTGGATCTGATTCTAGCAATTAAAGGTGTCTCATAAATGTAGTACAGCATGTCCCTATATGGTGATGGAGTAGAAAAAAATACTTATGAAGTTGAAATACGTAAGTGCATAAATGTTCTGACAGGATCAATGGCAAAGCGCTGATCTCTGCCGAACTGTAGACTGGTGTTAAAGCAGAAATTGGACATTCATCATTAGGTTTTATAAATATTTAACACTTCCTATGAACATTTCTACACTTCACCTTCATTTGATCCAAGAATAAGATGAAAAAAATAGGCTGATTTTGGCACACTGGCTTTCTTGGTGCAGAGGAGCAGCTGCGACCGGGGAACAAACTGAAAGAGACCAGTAGAAGGTTTTAATGGGCCATTTGATTGGGGTGTGCAGACTTGTAGCCTAATGATGGATGAATGCGGAGCCTTCTAAGCGACAGTGACATAATCAGAGAGCTGTAGGTCAGCTAGTGACAGCTGAGTGGCTGTGGCCGAGCGGGAGAAAGAGCCCTTTCAGCCCCAACGCTCACGGACGCCGATCCAAGTTCATTAGCAGTCAGACCGGCTACAGGGCCTGCTGCAGGCTTCTCCACAGCTACACATTAAACACACACACACACGTATCAGCATGCAAAGACACACTGAACATCACATAACAGGCACTTTTTTCTTCTTAAAGTGAATTTATTTTTGTTCTTAATGGTCCAAGGTTGTTATTTTTCTACCCTTCGCTCACCTTTTTAATGGCTTTGGCATAAGCGTTTTATCTATAAACAATAAAAGGTTGGGGCTAAAACATTTTTCTCTGGTTTGGCCCCTTCACTAATAATCATCTATACACTCTCCCCTCTTTTCCTGCCATTAAGCTGCGATGGAGCCAAACCCGCAGCCCAGCCAAAGAACCTGATAGTCGTGGAACCCATGCAGCTCTCCCCCCCACCTTGGAATGCATTTCTGCTGCGCTGCACTTTTCACCATCCAGCAGGGAATGGATGCAAGCACCCCCCCAAAAACCACCAGCACCCACCCACCGACTCAGACACAAACACACCGCCACTCGCTTTTGAGAAATTGCCCTCTAAACTTTGACAGGCCTACAGTACGTGCCTCCGAAGCTGACTTACACCCAGTCGTGGAAAGTAACGAAGTACATGTATTCAATTTACACTACTGCACTACTTATACTTCACTACAAGAGAGAGGGAATGTTGTACTCCCCACTCAGCCACATCTATCCGACAGCTGTAATAACCAGTTACTTGTATGAGGAACTGAAACAGGCATGATGATCATGTGAAACACAACATATTGTTAAAGATTAAACTAGTGGTTTCCAACCGTTTTGGTTTGTGGCTTTTAACAAATAAAAGTTATATTTAGTTGTTCAAACAGTTCCATCAAAAAGATAAGATAAGACAAACAAATTAAAATGTATGTTGCATACCTTTCTTTTTCCTACTTATTAGTTGATGACCCTTCTGATTTATATTGTGACCCTTTAATATGGGCCTTACACCATAGTTTGGGAACCACTAGACTAGATTACCTGTATAAAGAGTAGTAGAAACTAGTTTAAACTTATGTAACTAAAGTAAAGTGCCACAAACCAATTGCTGCATCATTATTACTACAAAAACTGTCATTTATGATACATAAATCACAGGTTGTATTTTAGTACAAAAGGTGTACTTTTAACATCTAAAACGTTAAGTTTTAACTATCTTAACTATCCACCTTTATTTAAGTAGGACTTTTACTCGAAGCAAGTATCTTCACATTGTTTAATTGTTCCTTTTACTTAAATCTCAAGGTTCAATAGTGCACAATACCCACACATACACAGAGCCACAAACACTCACAGCCTTCTCCTCATAAATGACCACAACTGAACAGAGACAGATTCCTTCCCCATCACACTTTTCAGATTTCCCCAGACCGCAGCAGCGCTCGTGGAGAAAACGAAAGATTTGGCCAGACACCGGTTCTGGCCGTCCACCCTCAGCATGTGATCTTGTGTTTCAAAGTCAACACAACGGGAACGTGAACACTTCACCTCCAGCCCACACACTCTCCCACCAAATACAGCATATCCTCTCCGCTGTATCTTTCACCCTCACATTTGATTTATCCCTCCATCTGTAGTCAACTCACTTCTTCCTTCGTCCGCCTACGAAATATGCCAACCTCACATCTTTCTGAGAGTGGGCCTACAAACATGTACAGTAATTAGGTTAGCAGTAGAGGTGTTTGTACTGAAAATATCTCCATTGTGTGAGCTTAGAGATAAAAAAAGAGAAAGCAGCGAGTGAAAAGAAAAGGGGAGGGGAGGCTGAATAGGATAAAAGGAAACAAGATGAGAGGAAGAAAAGCAAATATATGAAGAAAGAGAAGGAAACAGGGGAGATAAGTGTGACCTGCATCCTGACAGTGATGTGGGAACTATTCTACTGCCCCCTCCTGGTGTACAACACAATCCTCCCAACAATACACACCTCTTTCCCACACTGCAGTGACACCAGGCTATCCTTCATTCACTCTCTCTGTGATGACTCAAATTATACACCGCACTAGTTCTAGTAATTACATAGACGCCAATGTGTATACTTCACATAAAAGGACAACTCGCCCACGCTCAGGTTGAGTCGGAGGAGCTGCCGTGTCCCCCCGTGTGACGATGACACCCTGCCACTCTCTACTCTTCACACGTATTCGCCTGCAGTTCAGCAGATGATATCATAAAAACATTAACTAGGTTATGACCTGATTATACGTTGCAATGAATGTAGAGGCACAGAAAAAAGACACCTGATCTACCCGAGACTGCTCCTGCGCCCTGGAGACTGCCATTGTGCCATGGTTGCGTGTGTATCGTACTGCCGTTGAAGTGTCTGTCTTGTATGTAAATATGTGAGAATAATACATAGTGGTGTATGCTAGACAGCGTATATTTTAAATTACTAATATTATAATTAGGATTACCACCGGGCATTGAATCTGCTATTCAAGAAAACTCTTTGTTTATCCAAACCTGAACTTCACAAAATCTTATACCTTTTACTTTTGGCAGAACCCAACAATATGTATACATTTCTTAAGTCTATAGATCCATGAATAAAATTCTGGATATCTGGCATACTGTAGAGCTAATCAAACTGTTACTTGCCCAATACGTCGATCGCAACGGTAGTGTGGGTAGATCGCATGGCATTGGAAAAAAAAGTTAGCCTATCATCTATCCTTACTATGGCATGCCACTTGATTGACGTACAGGTAAGCCAGTCCGAGATCTTTTCTAACACGCCGTTCACTACGCATGCACGGTCAACCGCGCCAAGCTGCAAATCACCGGCGAGCTGATTACCTAGTTAGCCTTCCAATTTATACAATTCTACTAAAGAAAGAGTATAAAATTGACGTAATGACCAACAATGTACTGAGTTGTATTGTGCCATACGGGTTCATGCAGTTATGCAAGGTACACCAACATAAGGTATACTCAGTATATATATATAAATAAATATATGTTTAGCATTTTAAATGTAGGTGGTAGATCATTTTGACTTGATCATTTTTAAAATAGCTCCCAGGCTGAAAAGGTGTGGGCACCCCTGCTATAGAGAAAGCAATGTAGCCAAACACTTATATGTGTTCAACTATAGACACTCTTACTGCCCAGAGGTTTAGCTTCATGCTGATCTCCTGCTAAATGTGAATGTTAACTAGCTAACATTAGCATGGTAGCATGGAAGAAGTGGTGGTGCTATCAAAGACTTACAGTGAACTAATAATTCAATCCTAGTAAATATATGTGTTTGATTTTGAGTGTGCACTGCTCTTTATCTGAGGTAGAAAGGTCAACCATGTCAGTTTGACAAACTGATCAGTTAATCATCATCATCAGTGTAGCCTTCAGTCATGCAAAACCAAAACATGCCAATTGAAAACGCATCCGATAAAGCATTGGTATATCTTGTTATATCTTCTCATGCCAAGATCTATTGCATCTTGGCATGAACACAAACTGGGTTGGGAGCCGAAACTCAGAAATCCGAATGCTATGTATCAGATACCTGAGGAATACAATATCGTTGATTTAGCTTGTTGTCTCTTAAACAAAGAGACGTTGTCACCGTTTCTGCACTGACCATCGCTGTGCAAACTTAGTTTTTGTTAGCTTAAATCACTATGGGAAGAATAACAAGATAGGCCAGTCTGGGTAAGGACTATGCCATTGACAGGCTTCTTTTGAGCAATGACCCAATATAGCACCAAGCTGATTGTATTTACTGGCCCTTCATATGTTGGACACTGTGTTACAGTAAAGGAAATGGCAAAATCATAAACAGAGTTTAATAATATTATTTAAGAGCAACCAAATCAAGCTGAATTGAACTTAGAAACTCTAGGTAGTGATTATGAATAAATACGGTTAGTGTACATTTTTATAAAGACAAGAAAGCAGAATCGTACTTCCCCAGCTCAGACGAAAAGCATCAGTTACTTCATTTTAACTTTTCAATAAAAACCGGGATCGTCTCCCATGCAGTGGATCATTACCAACAGAAGACCCCTGTCTTTTACTCTGGTGCCACCCTCAGGCCAGGCATTACATGTGTTGCCCTACGATTAATAACAATCCAACTTAAAATAAGGTTGTTTATATTTTTTATCTTACTAACTAGAACATCTGGTGTGTAGCGAAAATCAACAACCCCAGAGGGCCTGAACATGACTTTACAGTTTTTGACTCAAAACTCAAACTCTTTTTGATTTTCAATGTAAAGTGTTTTCGTCTAAGTAGGTGTACGTTAAGGTGCCGATGTTGGTGTGCTGAGCTTCCTCTGCTTTTCCTATGGGCCCACAAGCACTGTGGGTTGAGCAGGTTATGAGCTCTGGCTGCAGTCTGGGAACATAATGGTTTCATTGACTCAATCACAAGCTCTGACCTGCCAGCTTTGTGAGCAAGCTGCGGAGTGAGCATTATTGTAAAAAGGCTTTTAAAACCGCTATTACGCCACATTAGGGTGTGTGTGTGCGAGTGTGTGTGGTGGTGATGTGGGATCTGTACAGGAGGGTAGTTTTAACACCTTCTCCAAACAAAATATACAGTGGAAAAAGTGTGGATTACATTGTGGGGTAATTTACTTGTCTTATAAAACCAGGACAAAAGACTATAGCTTACAGGCTTAAAGGAAAAATAAACACAGTTTTAATCACAGCTGATGTAACTCTCGGAGCTGTGCAGATCCCTGTAATGCATGGTAATGTATTGATTGATGCAGCATGGTCACATGTTGGTTGTGTTTGTATATATACAGTCTATAGAGTGCCACAGTGACGCGTCCTAAAACCCGGAAGTAAGTTAGCATGTTACCACTTCCGGTTCCTTCGACAAAAAAGTAATGCAATTTCTCCATAGGATTTTGGAAAATAGCTGGAAAGGTCTGTGGTTGAGACACATTTAAGATACGGATCACGTTTTGTTCTACGACATTAAATCCATCAGCAGTGACCCCACTGGTGATTCTTGAAGAGTTTACGTGTCTGAAAAACGATGGTTGTTAACAAGTGGCTGAATAGGACTACAGAGGCCGTTTTACGTCATTACACCGAACACGTAAACACTCCGCTAAGTTTGTTTTCCCCGTGTTCTGCTTGAAAGCAAGTGCCTGCCTCCTGAAAACTGTTAGAACAAACGCTTCAACTTGTACACTTTTGAATCTGTATTTTTGAATATGGATCTTGAGTTGGCGTGACGTTGAAGCAGCGACCCTGCTGTAATTAGTTTGAGCCGGCTCGTTCGCGACCGACACATCACTAATGTAATCACACTTCAGCTCTAAACATGAAGTACTGTCTAAAATTGATTTGCCCTAGTTCAGGCAAAGAACAAGGCAAAAATATACACTATGTGCACGCACACATTCTTGGTAGATTATTTAATAATAATAATAATAATAATTAGGGATGCTCCGATCGCCAATTTCGGGGCCGATCGCCGATCGCCGGAATCAGTATCGGCCGAAACCGATCGCCGATCCGATCGAGTGGGCGGGGCCTAAATGGAAGATTTAAACATCACTTTAAATCTTCCATTTAAAGCTCAGTTTAAACTCAGTTAATGCTCATTCACTGGAGCTTCCACTAACAACAATCAACTTAATTATTACATTCAAATGATGTACATTATTCAAGTTTCCATTCACTTTGGATAATAACACGGGAGAAATTAGCGGAAGCGCTCTCTTTTCCTCTCTCCCCCTCTCTCTCTCCCCCTCCTGACAGCATTTCATGCAGCTCACTGATCCAGTAATGACTGACCCGACAGTGAAGAATAAATATATTTATAACTAGTTTAGCTTGTTCCAGAGGTAGATCAAATAGCTAAGTGTGTTAGGTCTAACTCTTGTGTGTTTCGTTCCGCTCACCGGTCCGGCGGGTGGAGCTGCAGGATTTCTGCTTCACACACGTTGCATACCGCTATTTTACTGTCTTTTTCGGACACCTCAAAATAATGCCAGACCGGTGAAGCCATTTTAGCGAGCTTGTTTTGCCGCACACAGAGAAAAGTGTCAACATTTGCCATAGAGCAGTACAAAGTCTCCTGGCAGGTGCATTAATGGCCAATAAAATACATCCAATAACACATTCCTGCTAGATTACTTTGTTAGGCGAATGCCATGTTTCTTTCGTTTACCTGGGAATCACCTCAATGAAAGATAAAAACATCGGTGTCATGATAACCTTACAGTGTTGTGAAATCCTGTCTCATAATAGTATAAACGACTGCAGTGTGTTGGTGCTCGATAAGTCTGTACTTCACAACCATAGATCTGTTAATGACAAATCCGGGATTGTGTTTTATTGTTTCAAAGGTGCCTGAAACATGTCATCACCAACATAGCACTCCCCATAAAGGCTTTAGGTGCTAGTGATACTACGAAAAAAGCCTTAACCAGATGACCCACACATTAGGAGCCACAACAAAACAATGGTGACATTAAAAAGCCCAGACAATGACCTCTGACTCATACCGTAATACACTCATTACATGTCTAGTACAGTAGTTTATGTGTTTGAGATAATACACTCACTTAATGTTCTTCCTATAATCAACTAATGGGTTTGGCAGCAGGGCAAGTATTTTGTGTGTTGACTAATTAAAGAAAATGCACATATTTCAGAACAACAAAAGGCTCCAAGATACAGTGACGTCATAATAAAGAAACTGGAATTAATGGGTACACGTTTTTTTATATCAAGGAAAATCAATGTTTCCGATTGGCTTGCAGGTGTCAATAAAAGTTGGTAAGCCTATTCAAAAACATCAAACGCTACCACCTTTAAATAAGTCACTCATATTAAGGGTTTTCAAGATGTAACTAGTTGCTTTACTAGTGGTTGAACAATCATTTACTAAACTTTTTTAAGATAACCTACATTACTGATTACACATTTAAGATGCCAGGTTTTCATTTTGCATTAGGTGAATGACTAATAACTTATTTTAACCAAAAAAACTATATTTTCCTAAGCCTAACCAAGTCGTTTTGAAATGTGACATTTTATAATTTTATCATTGATTTAGAATCAAATCATTGGTTCTTGCCACATCCATTATCCTAAATGCTCCCATCGTACTGATTAAAGACTGGAATATCAGCGCCTTTTGACATTTGTACAGCTTTTTTACATGAGAAAGAACTCATAACGTGACTCACAAGGTTAGCGTCAATAATGAAAACAATGGACTTTTCTAAACTTCCAGTCAGTGAAAAGCACAAAAACTGTCATATCAGGTAATGCTAGAAATAAAATACAAACACACAAGCACACAAAGTACAGACACACTGACTCAGACAGATGCATGACCCAAACAGTCAGGTTGGCTGTTTCAGATAACCGTCTTCCCGCCCTTCCCTCTGCCTTATCTGCTCAGACAGGCCCTTTAGCTATCATCTACCTTTTTAACAGCCCTTAACATTTCACATCTGCTCCGACAAACTCTCATAAACACTATCAAATGCTTTACATATCAAAGCCAATCACCTGCCGTTGCTCTGAATAAACAAGTGCATGAAGACTTTGTCCTGGGTGAGTAACAGTGAATAGGGGTTAAAGTAGACCAAACCAAGTACCAGGAAAAATCAGGGGAAATTCCCTAGAACCCGCTCAAACAAATCAACCTTTATTTAGCTGACTGTTCTAAGAGTGTGCTAAATATTAAACAAGGCAAAGAACTACTTGATCTTATCGAAGCCAAAATGTATTTTGAGTTGCATAAATTCCTTGTCATACTAGACAAGTGCATATCAATTTCTGAGGAATGTATCGACTTCATACAAGTGAGCACATGTGAATTTCTTTAGATGATATTGAGACTTTGGAATTAGTTTACAGAGGCTCTCAACTGTCCCCAATGACGGGGCCACACACCAGAAACGCATCAGACTGCGATCATTGCAGGGTTTCCCAGGTTTAGAGGGGTCCAGATGGGCCGGGGGACGCTCAGATGGGCCACATTCTTTAGAAAACTTAAACCTGCCACCACATTTCTTCAGATATGGGTGGTCTGCCAGTGTAATGTGGGATGTAGAAAGGCACCAACTGTCGGTGAGAGGGATGAGCAGACATCAAAGGGCTTTGGGAGTGTGGTGGAAAGTGACCCGCGGTCCAGTCTGGTCCAGTCTGTCACCCTCAGTAGCCTCGACTCGCAGAGATCACAGACGCACTGACACAGATCGGCCTCACGCCGTCCCAGCGCACGTACGCTCACATTCCCAGCATCCCAGATTCCCCAGTCAAGGTCACATTGTGGCACCTTCTGGACAGGACCACGAGGGAGGGAGGGTAGGGGCAGGTGTGGGTGTGGGTGTGGGTGTGAGTGTGAGTGTGAGTGTGTGTGTGCAAGTACGTGCGTGCGTGCGTGCATTACTATACTTGTGGGGACCTAAATCTGTTTACATAGTCACGTGTAGGGACTCGCCTCCCTTATGGGGACAAATTGGAGTTCCCCATGAGGGGAATCATTCATTTTAGGGTGAAGACTTGGTTTGGTTTAGGGTAAGGGTAAGGGATAGGCATGTGTTGGTTATGGTTAAGGTTAGGATAAGTCTCCAGGGAATGCATGAAAGTCAATGTAATGTCCCCTGAAGTGATGTATACATGGTATGTGTGTGTGAACCCCTAACCCTGTGACCCTGTGACCTCCGTGACACCAGTCTGGCTCTGTCCTTCAACAGTAACAGGGGACCATCCATGTCTTCATGCAAGGTCCAATAATGCAGGGCTCGACAGTAACGGTTGCCAGGTTGCCATTGGCAACCATTCAGAAAAAATGTCAACCACTTCTTGGCCTTTGGTTGCCATCAGAGGCAACCAGTTTTTAACAAAGAAATAAGGACAGCAAACAGCAAAATGTGCACCCCAAAAAAGATAAATGGTCATTATTTGTTGTATTAAGAGCGATATTTAATTATTGTTGTGACCAGTCGGAACTTGAGACTTAAGTTGCACGTGCATTGGTGTGATTACGGAGCCAGAAACGTTTACTCGCGTGCGCGGTGCGCCGTGTGTTTGTTTTAAAAAAAACTGCGACGCTAATTAAAGTTGTTTGACTGTGGGGTAAAAAGTTCGGCCAACCCGTCAACATCTCAAACGAATGTTCAAAGTGATTCAACTGATAAAGCGCAAGGTGAACCCAAACGAAAAGCAAAGAGGAAATGTGTAAAGTCTTGGGAGGCGAAATATATATGTGCATTCACTTCCGGTAAAAGTTCCTTCAAAATAAGAGTCCCGATCTTATTACTACCAAAATAAAAGTGCAAAACTAAACTTTACCATAGGAAAATATTGGCATACAAATATAATCACTTCTATAAAAAAGTAACACATGTTAAATATAGTTAGACATAGTAAAGGTAATTTACAGCATTAATAATTAATATCTAATTCTTAGCTGTGAATGGTTTTCATTTATTTAACATTAGAAATGTATGAGTCTGGCCAATCCAAGACTTCAATGCTGAAGGGCCAATGGATCTATGGTGGGGGTCAGCACAAAGGTCAGGAAAACCCAAACTTGAAAGGGAGACAACGGATGAAAAATAAACTAGTGACTTGCTCAATTCATTTGTGAGGGATCTGTGAAGAACAGGACAACAGCTGCACCACTGGTATTTTGTATACCAGCAATTGAGGGCGGACAAGTTTCCTACCACTTAAGTTTCAAATAATTGCGTTAATTACTAGAGATGTCCCGATCCGATCACGTGATCGGGGATCGGAGCCGATCACGTGATTTTCAAAAGATCGGGGATCGGGAGAAAAAAATCGGGGATCGGGATTTTTTTTTTTCTAAAATATTTTTTTTTTCATTTAATGTTACAAAACAAAAATGACCATGTTCACGTCTTAAAGTCATCCTGAGGACTTAGTTTTGGTTTAAAATTACACAACATCATGTATGTGTTGCTTTCTTTGGGCTTGTTTTCAGACCTGGTTGCTTATTTCTCTGAAATCTGGCAACAGAGTGGGCGCAGTGTCTAATAGTAGCAGTAAGCTAATGAGAGGCTACGTTCAGCTGGTGACTCGGGAGTCGGGACAGAGAAAATGTCAGGAGTTTGGAAGTATTATAAAATTGAAAGCGAAGGCAGTGTAACAGCCAGATGCAATGTTTGCAAGGCAGAGGTTCCGCGTGGTGGAAAGAACAGAGCTACGTTCAACACGACCAATCTAATACGCCACCTGAGAAACAAACGCCAACAACAACACGACGAGTACACAGCGGCCACTCGGGTAACGGCACTGAAACAACCGACACTTTCAGAGACTTTCAAAAGGAAAGAGAAACTGCCCCAGAACAGTGAAAAGGCCAACACAATAACAGCCAAGATAGCTGAATTCATCGCGTTGGATGACCAGCCTTTATCTGTTACCTTTTTTTTCTCTTAATGCATTGCATAAAGATCGGATCGGGAAAAATCGGTATCGGCAGATTGTCAAAATCAAATGATCGGAATCGGATCGGGAGCAAAAAAAGGTGATCGGGACATCCCTATTAATTACTTATTGTAAAGCATTTGGACATTATTTTGTGTCACATGTTCATTATTAAGTTGATGTATAACTGTATAGTATCTTAATTATTTAAAATATAAGGTGTCTAAAAATGGCAACCGTATTTTCAGTTTTGGCAACCAAAAGCTGATGCCTGGTTGCCAGCCTGGCAACCACTTTTAAAAGTTAGCGTTGAGCCCTGCAATAATGTAAAATGAGTAAAACTACTATTTTAACTATTTTCCATGTCCTTCTATAGTTGTAGTTTGCTGTAATTGTTCCTCCTGTCAATCAAGTTCTCATTCTGTTTTTGAAAACAACGAATTAACTTAATTAGCTTTTAGTACACTAGAGTTATTCAAATCAAATCTTCCAAGCTAACTCACGTTAACATGTTGATTAATTACATATTTACATTTCTAAGCTGTTGTGGTTGGGTCTTACCACAAAGTCACTTTAAAGATTATACACAGCAAATCTGACTTGTTTTCAAATGTAGAAATTATTAGAAAACACAAGCTAGTCGCCATACTGCTATCATAGCTTTCTCTTCTTTTGTTCCATTAATTAAATTGGATTTTTTTTTTTAAATATTGTTTTTTCTTTGTTTCACTTTTTTTAAGTCCTGATTATATTGAATTGTTAAGGAGAAGGATCGGAAAAACCTAATATGGAAACAACTGAGGCCAATACGGATCTTACTCACTGCTGTCGGCTTTCACTAAAAGTTTATATTCCACAGAAGCTCCACTGAATCTTTTTATTTCTTTAAATCTAAATGAATGGCTTCTATGTAATTTGCATCACCACTAGGTCCTGCTGATTTTCACAGTCATTGTCTAGACCTGCTAATGTTGGCTCGATGTGAGCCTGACCAAGTTGTTGTTCAGGGAAATTAAAGAATGAGGTCAGTGATGAACTCGCAGACAATGAGACAGACCTGCTTACTCATCCAACCATTGGGCAGCCATTCACACACTCACTGCTGCTGCTGGTGAAACCCCCAAAACCTGCAATACCAGTTTGCACAGCCTACAGTGCATCTATCCACCTCTGTCACTTGTCAAAGCCGGTGTGTGCGTGGGTGTGTGTGTGGGTGTGCGTGGGTGTGTGTGTGTGTGTGTGGTGTGTGCGTGGGTGTGTGTGTGCGTGCGTGGGTGTGTGTGCGTGCGTGTGTGTGTGCGTGGGTGTGTGTGTGCGTGCGTGTGTGTGTGTGTATGTGTGAGCATGCCTGTTTGTGTGATTGACATGTCAGAACAGCCCAAGCAAACATTAAAGCAGGCTTGTGAGCGCTAATGAAAGGTTGAAGGGTGTGTGTTTGTGTGTGTGCCGTAGATATCAATCACTAAATGCAAAGCATGCTGACTCACACAGCTCGAAAGGAGCTCAGTTGAGACAAAGGGGAGCCCTCAGGTGAGTTCCCACTGTTACATCACAATGGATGTGAACTCTGAGTACCGTCTGGCCACTGGCTCTCAGCCAATCACAGAGCTGGATTGAGGGAAGGGCCTACCAAAATGATTGATAGGGATTAAAGACTATTAGGAACTGGCATCGATTTAGAAAGAAAGAAAACACTGCATACACGCTCACCTAACAGGTCGCATCATGCCGCTGCTTTTTCTTTCTGTAGCTACCTCTGGGATTTGTGGGACATTTTCCAGTCGTAATGCACCGCATGAGAAGAAGTGTAACAGATCAAATGTCCTAAGTATTAAAACAGGCTTTTAATGATTTACTGGCAGCAGCAATTACAAAGTTTCCTTATCTTTTAGTATGTTTTACGTACTTAACATTTAAAGTTATAACGTTTAGATTGTAAGTGTGCAATGCAGCCATGGATACCTAGGATATGGACAACTTTAACGTTTTTTAAGGTTTTAAAATGACTTATTGTGCAAGAGCAGAGGAAATACTTACAAGAAAAGTTATAATTTCTTAAATCTATCAGATGTTTTACTCGTCTCTTGTGTAACAAATGTAATGAAAGGCGTGCTTGTTGTCTCAGTTAATACAAATGTGACCACTGATTGCAGATTAAAGTGGACAATAAAACATATGTGTTGATGGTGCTTAAAAATATTATTAATGAGTTGCAGTAGAGAAACATTGTGATTATAAAATGTGCAACTATATTTGTTAGAGTTGCACATTTCTCTTTGTTTCAGTAGTGTTGGTTGAAGGGACTATTATACAGAATGATTTAGTGTCTCTTCTACTTCTAGTACAGAGTACAGACATGAGAGTATACATTATAGTCTATTCCTGCATTGGTATTGATCTGTACTCCTTTCAGGACCTTTACACAAACACCTGAGCTGTGACCCCGGCCGTTTCTCATAATTACACCTGACGTTGGAAACGGTTCCTGTCACACTCAAAACCACTCCTATCCAGCAACTCGTGCTGAAGTCACCTGCTAGCAATCACTCATCTCCCTTCTCCTACTCCATGAAACACACACCTTAACACACACTTCTGAACACACCACGTCCACAGAGGAGCTATTCTATCACCAGACGCTGGCGTGCAAAGCTGCTACACAGGACTATTTTCATAATGACAAGAGAGATTTGTAGAAAGGGGGAGGGTTGTTGTGGGGAGCAGACATGATGTAAAATAACTTAACTGCTTCATAAAGTGCAAAGGGGGAGAAGGGAGGCGGTGAGAGGAAGGAGAAGCTCCCATGAGGCCCGCAGTCGGACTACACAAACCACGCTGAGCTCTGCGCCAACATCAACATGACTGCACTGAGCAGATGTTGTTTTTGTTGCTGCCAAATTACGCTTATTTGCTACTCTACCCTTTTTGTAGACGGGGAAACGTGTCCAACCATGCATTTTAATGCAACCATTTATAAATATTTAAAAAAAACAACATGAGAGCTTGTGGGATTACTCTGGACAACTTCATCAGCAAGTGGAGATAGCTTTATAAAATACATTTAACTAATATTATTTATATTTTCTTGAACATACAGTATTTAATATGAATACATATTTGATAAGTCTACAACTTGGACTAGAACTGATAAATGATTATTTGTATGATCATTTGTTCAATTTACGATAATGTGAAAGAAAGGAAAATCAATACTCTTTTTTTAAGAAGCTGTGACTATCTACACAGGGCTGTACCCGAATATTCGACTATTCGAATATTCGTTCGTTGGCCAACTATTCGGGTTTCAATTTCATTATTCAGATATTCGTTTTTTTATTTTTTTTCAAACAAATAAATATTTTTTCAAAAAAAAATAATATTTTTTTCTAAATGTATGCTATTAATAGAGGCGAATTGCCATATTCTTATACTATATTTATACTTTTGAATTGCACTGTTAAAATGCGGAAATATATACAATCTCAGCCTGTGCTCCTGACATCGCGTTCACTGTTCACAGTCACGAACGCAAACGGCACGCTTCACCTCGCTTCACCTCGTTTCACCCATAAAATGCCGAAGACTTCAGCTGTGTGGGACCATTTTAAATTGGACGACGGTAAAAAGAAGGCAGTGTGCCAAATATGTGATAAGAAACTGGCCTACCACGGTGGCACAACAACTCAAGTCACCTGGATGCTGTAAGTAGTAGCCTAGCTTAGCTTAGCTGTTGTGAAGTTGCCATGATGAAGCTGCTTTATCCGCCGTTTAAACAGTAACGTTAAACATGATAAAAACGGTGCCACTTACTTTGCTTGGAAAATAGTTGCAAGCAAGCAACCGAATTGTTTTTTTATATTAGTTTTTTAATTTTATCAGAATAGTGAAAATAATAGGAGTAATGTGGGAACATCTGGGGCTAAGGCAATTATTGGCATAAAGTTGAGTAGCTCAGCCTAATAATAAATTGTGTCCATAGGTGCATCCCCACGCATCCCAGCCATCAACATCCTCAACAATACAGCAGACCCTACAGTTCCAAAAACCGATAACGGAGAAAAGAAAGATAGAGATAACAGATGCCATAGTAGATTTCATCGCTATGGATATGTTATAGCTCAATCGCGCTACCTCCCTTGTTCTATTTGTTACAGTTTGTTTTATTATAAAGCCAAGCCATTCATTTATTTGTATTTAAATTGTTCGTTTATTAAAATGTAATATTATTATATTTATTACAGTTCGTTCATTTATTTTTCGTTCTTCATTTATTTAAATAGTTTACTGTATCAGTAACAAGTATGACACCGTTAGGCCTACTGTTATACGGCTATGTTATTAAAAGTATTGTTGTTTATAACAGAAATATGTGTTTTGTATCTTTTGTTTGACTGTTCAGGTTGTAAAATGTTATAGACGGAATGTGGAACCAGATTTGGTCCCGGGTGCTGCGCTGGGTTAAATGCAGAGGACACATTTAGTTTAACTTTTAATGTTTGGCGAGTACTGAGACAATAAATACATATAAATCGTAATAGTATGCTCTTTCTCTGCGCTTCTGCTTAACAGCGTGTTGTCAGGTGTCTCGGATTCGGAGCGTGTTATGAAACCTTTTGGAGAAAAAAAAAAAAAAAGTGAAAAAAAAAAAGATTTATTAAAAAAAAATACAAATCTCTCCGCACCGAATATTCGAATATTCGCTGCTGATTACTACCGAATATCCGGAGCCCGAAAAATGGTATTCGGGACAGCCCAACAAAAATATAAACGCAACACTTTTGTTTTTGCTCCCATTTTTCATGAGATGAACTCAAAGATCTAAAACATTGTCTATAAACACAAAATAACCATTTCTCTCAAATATTGTTCACAAATCTGAAAAAATCTGTGATAGTGAGCACTTCTCCTTTGCCGAGATAATCCATCCCACCTCACAGGTGTGGCATATCAAGATCAGGCATGAAAACGGGTCAGGGGTGAAAAAGGTGAGAAGGATATTATCCCTCTAGGGGCGTCCGGGGGCATGCTCCCCCGGAAGAACATTTTGAATATTCCATATTTTAAAGCATCAATCTGATGCATTTTGAGATGCATTTGTTTGCCAACCTGGGGAGAGCTGGAGAAACTTAACTTCAGCCATGAGTCAAAAATATTATGACCTCCTTACTAAGTATTATCAGGGATGCAAACTCATCAGGTATGGAAAAGGTGACAAGGACCCGCCCCACGGAATATTGGCTTTAAAATGAGGAATAACAGAGGATTTTAGCAGTCAAAACAACTAAATCAGCAGTGTTAATAATAACAGAAACGCCAAAGAGTCACATCTAATAGAAATATATAAAAGCATTTATTTTAATTGTGTAGCAGTCAGTTTATAATTTTGGCAGCACTGTTGAGCATTTTGAAAATCTATTGTCATGCCTCTGTGCAAGCCTGAGTCTTTCTATCTTTATGGCATCTGGTGTAAAGTAACTAAATTCATAAACTCAAGTACTATACTTAGGTACAATTTTGAAATACTTGTACTTTATTTAAAGTATTTCAATGTTTTGCTACTTTGTTCTTCTTTTCCTCTACAGTTCATATGTAAATGGTGTACTTTTACTCCACTACATGTATTTAATACCTTTAGTTACTTCACAGATGTGGATGAATGATGTGAAATCTAATCAAGTGTTGAATCAGACTTTAGTTCCACCTGGAGTAAATCCACCAGCTACCCTGCAGTCTACAAAGTACTTCAGACTAGCTGCACCTTCACCAGCTTTGAGAACACTTTCATGATCAATCATTATAAAACATATCATATATATTATTCTGAAATGGACCAATCTGCACAACGACTACTTTTACTGTCGCTACTTTCACTATATTTTGATGAGAATACTTTTCTACTTTTACTTGAGGAACATTTTGAATGCAGTACTTTTACTAACAGAGTATTCCTTCCTACACTCTTGTACTTCTACTTTTACTCAAGTACAATATCTGAGTATTTCTGCTTTTAATCAAGTACAAGATCTGAGTACTTCTACTTTTAATCAAGTACAAGATCTGAGTACTTCTACTTTTACTCAAGTACAAGATCTGAGTATTTCTGCTTTTAATCAAGTACAAGATCTGAGTACTTCTACTTTTACTCTAGTACAATATCTGAGTGCTTCTACTTTTACTCAAGTACAAGATCTATACTTATACCACCTCCGTTTATCGCCTATGAAAAAAAAACTATTAGAAAACGAAGGCTAAAGCTAACGTTAGCAGATAGTGACAATGTATGCTAGCTAGCTAGCTCAACGATAATATTGCGACAGAAAAACTTTTCAGTGCACATCACGCTCTGCGCTCCGACAGGGAGCTCTGCTCTGAACACCTGAACGGCCCGTTCTAACAGCTGTTCACCAGCGGTCCAGTCTGTGCCACAGTGACTCCGGACCACACAGTTAATATTAACGAACGCACCCGTAGCTAATGTGGCTGCTGAAGCTAGACCATCATCGCGGAGCAGCAGAGCCGACAGGCAGGAAGACTCGAGCACACAGCTCGCGCTGCATTATAATATATAAAAAAAGAACACCATGCGTGTCATGATGGCACATAACAGCTCGCGGCCGCAGATTACTCCGGGTCCCAGACCCCCCCATACCCCAAAAATATTTTTATTGCAGATCTACATGAATCACACAAACGACCTATTTTGGATTCAAAACGGCGAATTTCGCCAAAAGGTGAGTGATTCTCATGCCTGCAAGATGCTGATTAGACAGCATGATTATTGCAGGTGTGCCTTAGGCTAGCCACAATAAAAGGCCACTCTGAAACGTGCAGTTTTGCTTTATTGCGGGGGTCTGAAAACCAGTCAGTATCTGGTGTGAGGGGTAGGATTTGGGTTAGGGTTAGGGTAATGTTGTGAATCGAGTGGCCTGTGTTCGTTGTCCTTAACATACGCCTGTCCATACCATAACCCCACCACCACCATGGGCCACTCGATTCACAACATTACCCTAACCCTAAGCTTAACCCTACCCCTCACACCAGATACTGCCTGGTTTTCGGACCCCCCCAATAAAGCAAAACTGCACGTTTCAGAGTGGCCTTTTATTGTGGCCAGCCTAAGGCACACCTGTGCAATAATCATGCTGTCTAATCAGCATCTTGATATGCCACACCTGTGAGGTGGGATGGATTATAAATGCTCACTATCACAGATTTTTGAACAATATTTGAGATAAATGGTTATTTTGTGTATATAGAAAATGTTTTAGATCTTTGAGTTCATCTCATGAAAAATGGGAGCAAAAACAAAAGTGTTGCGTTTATATTTTTGTTCAGTGTAGTTTGGTCATTTTTTTCTAGTTTGGTAAATCTCAAAAAATGAATAATAAATGAATAGTCTGCCTCTGTGATGAACATATTGCGGCTACAGAGCTCTCCATCGGTGAGGAGATTAAACCAGGCAGCTCACAGGTGGCTCTCTGCACAGTTCAGAGGTTGCCCACAGCTTAATGTTGGAAATATCAGCCGTCAGTCCACACATCAAAGCAGCCTCTCTATAAATAAACGCTGACGCTGCCCCTCTGCCTTCAGCTTCACCAGTTAGCGAGGGGGATGGAGGTGGGGGCAAAACCACAGAAGAGCCCCCAGCTGGAAATCACTCTGTTTTCCTTGACTCTCAAACGGGGGCTTTTTTGAAAACACCAAATGGTTGAAAAAACAAAAATGTCTATGAAGGTCCAGCATATTTCATAATAGGACGTCATACTGCAGCACACCTGCACAAACAGCAGCCGCACTGTAGCCTCCTGTACGGCGGCTCTCCATCCACACAGCAACAAGCCCCTCAGCGCTTTGTACAGCAGGCCGCACCATGCTTGGCCTAGCGCACGTTCTGCATATAAAACGGAAATTTGAACACTGAAAACTAGAAAAAGCAGTTGGCTTTGCTATGGTCTGCACTGCTCACCCACCGAGACAAAAGGTACTGAGGTGGCGGGATCAGTGAGGTTAACATGTATGTAAAGTCTCAGAAATCAGAAAGACTTTGGTATCCAATGATATTGCTTAAGTAAAATACCAATACACTCCATTTCAAGAGAAATCCTTTAGTTAAAGTACAGAGGAATTGATAGCTAGTACTCACTATAACAATGTATCAAATGACGACATTCACAGCCGCTTGTTGTGATTCATTAACAATGAATTATCCCATAATCCCCAAGGGTTCAGAGAGCTTTTAATTGACATTCAGCTCGTTGTTTATCTGTCCGGGTCACAACTTTACTGTCTTAGTTCACACTCAACGATCTCCTAGCACTGTTTTTTTCCCCACCAGGCAGTTGGTTTCAGAAAATAAGCTTTAAAAACTAAAACACTCCCCACCATGAAGCAGAAAGACACACTTTGCTACACGCTGGTGAACATAAGCAACTTAAGAGACAGATATTTACCTCAGTTGTTGCTCTGTTTTTTGTTTGTGTTTACATATTGTCACTGATATCAGGAGTGATAATGAGGCCGATATATTCAATTAAATTCTACAACACGTCTGTTTACAATGTCCGACATGTCAGCTGTTGGATAAATACATAAACAATTCTACTTTTGTTATATAATACCATCACTGTAAATATCTTTAACGATAGACAAAAAAAAAAATGGGAAAGAGAGGTGATGACATGCCGCAAAGGTCCGTGAGTTAGATTTGAACCAAGGCCACTGCAGTAAGAACTCATATATAAAATGAGGCTGTTAATATGTCATCACCTTGGTTGGTGATTGGCTAATGGTTACACAAGCCAAAACATCGTTATGACATCATAAAGTGGTCAAAATCTGCTCATTTTCAGACAGGTATTTATATAAATGGATCAGGACAAAAAGTGAGAGAATCTTTTTTCCTGAAACTTTCAGAGTCTCTTTCCACAGAGGGGACACATGGTGATGTAGAAGAGACATGAAGAAGAGGGGACACATGGTGATGTAGAAGAGACATGAAGAAGAGGGGACACATGTTGATGTAAAAGAGACATGAAGAAGAGGGGACACATGGTGATGTAGAAGAGACATGAAGAAGAGGGGACACATGGTGATGTAGAAGAGACATGAAGAAGAGGGGACACATGTTGATGTAGAAGAGACATGAAGAAGAGGGGACACATGGTGATGTAGAAGAGACATGAAGAAGTAGATTTTGCATAATAGGTGACCTTTAAATGCCCCATCAGGTTTAAAAAAGAAAGGCCCACTGCTGCTCAGAGTGGAAGGTACAGCGACCCAAACACAGCCACAGCCAGTCACTCAAACTAATGGCATCCTGGAGCTCCTCAAGAGGCCTGTGTCAGCCTCGGCCACCACACGGCTGCGGGAGGCTTGGAAGCTTCACATGGAAAACCCAAACACTTCCCTCTACAGGAGAGCCTTTCTCCCACAGTCGGAAAACATGACGGGCAGATCATGCCTGGGAGGCTTATGCAACAAGTAGCTTCTGCAGTTTAGCTCAAAAGGCGCGAGTAATACGGTTAGATTCTTATCTTTGCTTGTTGGAATGATGAAATATTGTTTGCAGACGCTCACACGCAGCTTCTGTGTAAACAGACAGGTGATCCGTTAAATGCAGTTAAGCATAAACTTGGAAATGACAGTTTTAACCTGAAGCTAATTTGTTCACAGAAATCATGGCAGACCTTAGTTACACACAGAGGCAGGAATGAGCTGGAAAAAACGCCTACCGCTTCTTGCTACTGTCGGATACACGCCATTCAGTCTGTAATTTAATCAATTATAGCCATGACAAATGATATTTCCACAACTTATTTTACAAATGTGCCTGGACTTAAACTATCCAAAACAACAACATGTGATTCTTCACTTTGTGTTTCCTTGTGCTTGAACTTTCCAAACGTATACGCAGACAAACAGAAATGAACTAGTGTTATTTTGTTTATTCTTCATGACTGTAGATTTAACAAGGCAAGCAATCCCATGTCATCAAGATGAAAATTGAGTATCATTAAAAAGGCAGTAGGATTGTTTGTCTGGGAAATATCAATGTCTGTACCAAATTCTAGGCTGATCCATCAAGTAGATCTGAGATATTTTATGGAAACTCTTTGCTCATATAACTCTGCCATGACTTCCAAGTAGCTTTTAAATCATAAGCTGCTATGAAAACACACAGAAGATTAAACAAAAACATTTCGTTCATTTTATCCAATTACGTTCAAGTTTATTTCATTAGAAAAATTGTTCAAACACATTTTAAATCATTTCCCAGAAAAGGCTACTGCTCAAAAATGGCTGAGGTTTGAGTTATGTACTGTTAAATGTTCACTTCCTACCCCAGCCCGGAGATTATTAAATGGGACCAATTGCTTTTAATAGACATACAGACACATCGGGAGCATCACCACCCAGTTCCTGCAGCTTAGGTGGTCGAATTAGTGTCTAAGGTCATGTTTACTGGGGAGAAACAGTGGGAATAAAGTGTGAAGCTCAGAAGGAGACAGCATGACAGAGCCAGCCTCAGCATTTGGATCTCATCAAAACCAAACTATGATGACGTTAGAACGTGCTAAGTGCAAGGATTCCCACTTCAAAGTAGGGAACGGGGCTCCAGTACAGTGTGGCGTCTGTTTGAAGCTTAGCGAACCATGTTGAGACACAACGCAGGCTGGAGGGGAAGCTGGCATCAGCTCGAGGGACAAGTAAGACACTCTGATCCGTGCCCAACAAGTGAAACATCTGAAAAGGCCAGAATGGAAAGGAGGCTGGATTTGAGATTAAGCGGGGATGACACATGCACACACAGCACACACACACACACACACACACACACACTGACAGAGAACAAGGATAGATGTTGGTCCCAATGCACCAAAGCCCAGTTCAAACGCCTTCTGGACCGCAGGAGGAGCAGCAGCACATTCATTTTAATAACTGCTCTTATTTTCTCTCCTGCCAACGGCTATTACCATAAGTCACGCACTGTTGCGTACCTGAAGAGCAGAGCTGCTGTTAATAATCCTGGAAAACACAAGAATCGTGACAGATGGATAATAAGTGGCGGAAAGTAAAAGACTAAATACATTACAAGTACAAATCCTACATTGTATATATGAATAGCCAGTTTAAAGGTAGGGTAGGTAAGAATGGAGAAACCAGCTCGAGTGCCCTAGAATTTGAAAGTACGCAGCCGAAAAAAATCTGCCCCTTCCTTCAGACTTCCTCACAGAGCCCCTCCTCCAACACACACGAACGCGCACATGACCAATGAGGGCACGAGATAAGTTTGAGCACGAGATGGAAGGCTGACAGGCAGGTAGGCCATCCAGTTACTTTAGCCGGGCCGGCTCAGATGATTGGTCGTGCTTTTTACAGTACCACGGCTTCCACAGATGACATTTTTGTATGTGTTTATTGTCAAAGCATTTCATGTATTCATTGCTATCGGGATGTTAAGAGCATTCCATGGAATATAACAAAAAGTGTTTCTGAAGTGAATTACCTACCCCACCTTTAAGTAGAAGTCGAGGACTATTTAATCAAAGTTTACAAAGAGTATCAACAATATGTGTCCTGCTTAAAGTGGACCTATCATGCTATATTTGAATAATATATTATAGGACCATACCTATATAAAACATGTCTGTGAAGTTTTTTTTTCAAAATACCAAACAGATTAGGGATGCTCCGATCGATCGGTCACCGATCGAGATCGGCCGATACTCACTCTCTACCGATCGATCGGTGCTCTCTAAACATGCCGACTGCGAGAGCCGATCGCATGACGTAAAATACATGACACTTTTCTCTGTGTGCGGCAAAACAAGCTCGCCAAAATGGCTTCACCGGTCTGGCATTATTTTAAGGTGTCCGAAAAAGACAGTAAAATAGCGGAATGCAACGTGTGTGAAGCAGAAATCCTGCAGCTCCGCCCACCGGACCAGTGAGCGGAACGAAACACACAAGAGTTAGACCTAACACACTTAGCTATTTGATCTACCTCTGGAACAAGCTAAACTAGTTATTATAAATATATTTATTCTTCACTGTCGGGTCACTCATTACTGGATCAGTGAGCTGCATGAGATACTGACAGGCTGTCAGGAGAGGGGGAGAGAGGGGGGAGAGAGAGAGGGAGAGAGGAAAAGAGAGCGCTTCCGCTCATTTCTCCCGTGTTATCCAAAGTGAATGTAAACTTGAATAATGTACATCATTTGAATGTAATAATTAAGTTGATTGTTGTTAGTGGAAGCTCCAGTGAATGAGCCCCATTAACTGAGTTTAAACTGAGCTTTAAATGGAAGATTTAACATGATGTTTAAATCCTCCATTTAGGCCCCGCCCACTCGATCGGATCGGCGATCGGTATCAGCCGATACGGATTCCAGCGATCGGCCCCGAAATTGGCGTATGGAGGAAAAGAGAGAGGGTTGTGTTTTCTGACACTTGGTGAGGTCCCCGACACACCGGGGACACATATTCATGTATAAAAGACGTACAAAAGTGCATTTTGCATGATAGGTCCCCTTTAATTTGGAAAGAGAAACAAAGAAAAGAACACTCCTGCTGTACAAATGTTCATCTCATTTTCTGGCCTTTCCTTGGGAGAAATTGGATGATTAAACCTCTCTGGGCCTCAAACGTGTTTAAATGAAACCATCTGAAAGGTTTAGAGGAGTAATCTCTCTTGGGTTAGATTGCTAACAACCAGAGGTGGGGACTCGAGTCACATGACTTGACTCGAGTCAGACTCGAGTCGCATATTTTTTTACTTGAGACTTGCTTGACTAACATTGATAAAAGACTTGACTTTGACTTGGTATTCATGACTTGAGACTTGACTTAAGCTTGAGATAGATGACTTGAAAGGACTTGACTGTTTAAATTTAAATATTTGCGTTTGTTTTTGTAGTGAGATATTACGTTTAGTTTTTTCGAAAAACGTGATTATAGCTCCGTGCGCGCAAACCTGGCAACCCACTAGAAGGCAGGAGTGTCAGTTAACATAGCAGCAGCTAGCTTTACTCCACAAATAGTGAAGTTTGGATTCAAGGATTATTTTGTCGATGACGGTAAGAAGAAGAGAACAGCGATATGCAGGGTCTGCTGCATACAGATCAGTGACACGACCAACACAACATCCAACTTCATTCGTCACTACAAAAAACCCCACAGAGAAAGGTGCGTGAATGTGTTGTGTTAGCTAGAAAGCTAACGTTAAGTTTAAGCTACGTTAGACTCAAATCGATTAAGCAAAGAGAAGACAAAATGGTAAATGAACACTAGAACCGCCAAGGGATTCATTTTGACTAACCCTGATACTGACGGGCTGTCGAGAGAGAGAGAGAGAGAGAGAGAGAGAGAGAGAGAGAGAGAGAGAGAGAGAGAGATGCCTCGTTTATTTCCCCTGTGTTGTTATCAGAAGTTACTGTAAACTTTGGAATAATGTAGTTCATCTACTACTAGTAGTTTGTTTAAATGTTTTAATTATGTTGTTTTTGTTTGTAGAAGTGCATCATTTCTTGATTTATTGTAAAATGAATCTTAACTTTTTTATCTGTTATGATGATAAACTGAAGCAATTTCTAAATTAACACAATTAAGTGAGTTTTAAATCGTCCTACTTAGTTTATAAGGAAATTATGAAGAGGAACAAATTAAATGATTTGAAAATGATATGTAGGCGCTGACGCTGTTGGCGGTTCTAGTGTTAACAGAAATTTAAATTAAATATGTGTAATGGCAAATGCAATTTAGTCGCATTTCAAATGATTAACTGTGTATGTAATGAAGATCATAGTGTGGGTTGAATCCATTTTCATAACCACTGTTTTTTAACTGATTTCAATGCGGAAACTGGGCTCATTCATCAGAATGACTTGACTTGCTTGACCTGAGCAATGACTTGACTTGACTTGCTTGACTCTCACCACAGTGACTTGGGACTTGCTTGATACTTGTAGGTCAAGACTTGAGACTTGCACATGTAGGAATTACTCCCACCTCTGCTAACAACTCACCGGCCAAGTTTCCATCAAAACTTAGCAAACAGTTTAACCACATTTTCAAACAAAAAACAAATGCCGTTCTGTTATGTGAATATTGAGAGTAGGTTGCATCAAAACACACAGCTGGCGCCAGAGAATCAAACAGAATCCAGGCATCAAAAACATTTGCCTATTATCTGATATACTGAAATACAGGATGTTATAAGTTAATTATTTACAGTGCCAACAAAGTTTGAATATGGAAAGCAGCGAGCACAAAGGGCGGGGGAACATTTGTTGTTCTTGGCAGGTTTTCCGTGAGCCCAGGCCTAGATCCGTTGTGCTTCAATGCTGCGTGATTATGAAAGCACTTTTTTTTCCAAGAGCTTTAAACTGATATTGGAGGGAAAATAAAGGCTGTGGAGTTGTTTATGTTGTAGATCCCTGCACTAGCACTCTTAATTCCTCTGAGTCACATTTACCTTATATTCAATAATACCTCAATTAAGGCGTTGGTAATAGCACTTTATCTTCAGCAGGTTAAAGCAGCTGTGATAACTCCCACTCAACACACTTCTATCTGAAACAATTACTCCTGAAGCAAATGCATGTAAAGCAGCGTGGGAAAGTGCTGCTACTTCTCGATATGCAAAGCCACGAAGGAGATAAGCTGTGACCGTTAACAAAACGGCAACGCTACATCTGCACACGTTCAAACTGTCAACAATGGGAACAAGCCTGCTGCCTGTTATTGTGGGTTTACATAGGAGCCCTTCGAAATATCATGTTTAATTTGACTAACTGGCAGGTTGAGAGGATAAATGAGAGGTGTCCCAAATATGAACAATTTCCATAATGGGATCTGTCCTCTCATAACATCTCGTCTTATTTTGAATCTGTTGAGACAGGAATAGGATTATTTAAAGCAACCTCATGGGATACACTGGGGCATAAGGTAAGGGCTTTGTTGAAAATACACAAATATGTAAACTTTTTTGCATCTCAAGGAATACAGACAGAAGTATAAAAGGATGTTTGTACGATGAACGTTTAGAAAAAGAGTGTACAAAATGTTTTAATATGTATTATTAGTTTCCCCAAAGAGAGAATGATCAACCCAATGTTGGTTGGCCACGAAAGCCGCTGCGAGTCCAACCCTGACTGCAGGAGGGCTCGCCTGCCAAGCAGCCTACACATGAGGAAAAAGTGACAAAAAAAGGCCCGAGTTTTCCAGCAGGATCTGAGCGAAAGACCCAGACTCTGTCCAAAGCTGTGAAGCCATGATTGTGTTCGACGAGGGCCTGACGCATTCGCCCATTCACACGTCAAACAAGTTTCCCCTCAATTGAGCGGTCTTTCTTCGCCCGCTCTGATTCAGTGGAAATGCAAATGTTAAAGTATTGCCCTGATTTGATGGAACTTTTAATTTTGTCAGTTGACGGTCCACCTCCAAACCTCTGCGCCCCCCCCCCCCTCCCCCCCACCACACCACACCACACCACACCCTCACTGACGCTCAACAAATGAACCATGACGCCGTAACTCGCCCCAATACCAACCTGACATTCAACTGTCCAAAAGACTTAAAGGTCCCCTATTATACTGTTTTTCATCAATATATGATCGGTCTCATTTATATACAAAACATGTCTCTGAAGTGTTTGGCTCCAAACACCAAACAGATCATTGTAGCATCCCATAAACGCCTCTGTTTCAGCCCTGTTTCCAAAGAGCTGATTCTGGGTCTGTTACTTTAGATGAAAATAAGGATCCACTCCCCACGCCCCTCTGAGAGAGATTTGGTTACAAAGAACACAATGGTGCTCTAGGAGGAGATTCAGGTGATAAAAAGAGAGAGAATCTCTTTACACAGAGGGGATATATTTTCCCTATAACTGTACAGGCCTAGAACCCCCCAAAATATTAGCAAATATCCATTTCAATGTTTCTGCTATATTCCTATCCGATACAAATGTTTGTGGTTAGTTCACAGGTCTGTAATAACATAGGACAGGAGAGTGTCTAAACTGCTTAAATCAAATAATAGGTGTAGATAATCTTGTTGGTAGCCTACAAATAATTGGTTAGTGTTTGACATGGAACCTACGGATTCAGTGTTTTTGTGTTTAGAGCTAAACCAGAATAGAGTTAAAAAATATATTTGATGCTGTTTGTAAAAGTTTGCAGAAACTGTGAAGCAAGCTGTGCACTATTAAAATAGCCTTTCAAATGCTATACCGCTTGTTAGCACTGTATAGTACTTAATACTAGCTCCACCTCAACCAGCCACAACAATAAAATACATTGATGCATGACAATCTCTAATAATGTAATAATGTGTCCTGGTAGTTTAACTAATTGTAAAATTGAATTGTTTTGTATAACAAGATATTTTTACTTTTAATGTTTTACTTACGCTTTGCTTTACCTAAGTAAAGGATCTGAATACTTCTTCTAAAATCAAATGCTTAACTCACCAGACCATCAAGCAATGATTCGTTATTTTAAAAAAAGTTGTTTTTTTATGTTTTTCTTTGTCAACGCATTTATTGCTAATAGAGGCATCATAACGTGAAGCTATAAAATGTGTAAGTGTGTCAAAATTGTTTGGATTTTCCTCAACATGTAGTTTGAATGAGATGAAACTGTTTAACACATTTTATATTAATCTCTGGACATCTATCCATCTGCACTTCCTGTTACACAACTTGGAAACCTGTCAATGAGAACAATGAAGTCACACAAGAAAAGCCTGGTGAAACTAAAAACACATGACAGCATGCACACAACACACTCACAAAACAGGTCCTAAAATCTGCCTCTGGGCTCGGGAGGACACTACGAGAGAACAGATTACAGGTGGTGAATCTCCATATTTGGAGTGTGAGTGACTGATTGGAGGAGACGCGATGAAGCAACATGTTGGTGACGGTACCAAATGAGGCAGGGGCACAGCAAGTTCATGCCATTAGTGCAGCTGAGTGTGTGAAGTGGACACACCCTCATCCAGGTAGGCTTTGCTTAAGTGGAAGGCCCTGGGGCCACAGGGGACCCTGAGCAATTAAAGGATTTGCCAAGACACAACCCAGATTCTCACAAGGTGTGGCAGCATGAGAGGGAGGAGGTGGAAGTTTTAGCTTGAGGCCTTTACTGTAAAAACAAATAGAAATCTGTTATTGAATCATTAATATAATTAAATGAGTTGATTTTGTATTATGCTTGTTTAATCGTGAACTCATAACCTGGCAAATGCATGACAAGTTTTTATAAAAACATTTGCATATTGACTGAAGTGAGTGGGCATACATTGGTTCACATAGAGGTACAACTGTCCTACATACAAAGTTATATTGTAAGCCAATCTCTGTCTCATTGCTTAGTTAGCACAGTAATAAAAACAGTCTACTGAACAAACAATCCTGTAAATGAAGACTGATGACTCAGGATCAACCGTGTCCTCATGCTTAATGAATCCAGCTGGTTTGTATTTTCTGGTGAAAAAGAGAGCCATCAAGTGGCCAAATGAAGGTCCTGAAGCTTAAGTTGTTACTGTCTATTTGTTTCTTTTAGGAGCTGGGATCTAGTTATGTCCTTTCGAAAGCGAATGGATGAAAATGCTCAATATTATATCTGACAGAATTTCTGAACTACATAAAAATCACTCATCGAAATGTCACATCAAGATTTTGAAATGACAAAAACCTCTTGCTGTAATGAAACATTTTAACAGCAACTCACACATAAATTGTAGGCAGACAATAAATGTGTGTAATGTTTAACTATTAGTTGTACCCGCAGCAAAATTACTTGGGCCTAATTGTATTGTCAATGTGTTTAGCTATGCAGCAACGTTAGTCTTATTAGCATGTGTACGGCTGCTAAATACTATCTTAACAATTATGGTCAACTAAAAACAATTGTTACACCAGCAGAATTTCATTGTGTTTTCTCGGTTTCAACATTAATTATCACATAAAAAATACAAATAGCGTTGTCTTTCTCTAAATGTATGCTAGGTCAATTAGCTACCAAGCTCACGGAGCTACTCACGCCAAGTTAGCAACATTACCGATCTTAGCTTGAAAGCTAGCGTTGGCAAACTAAAATTGTTGGGTAGTTTCCAAGATAACATAGAAGTTATTTTTAGAAACACTTACCGCTGCTCTGACGAAACTTTTAGATGCCTTTTAGACTTTTCTGAACATCTGGATGAATACAAATTGTCCGCTGAAGGATAAAAACTATTTATATCCCAAAGTTGGAGTTCTACTTCCTGCCGTTGGACCGCCGCCATCTTGTTTTGATGGGGAGTTGGCAAACGAAGGAAAACCTTTATTCAAACTTGAAACTTGGTTTTATTTAATTTATTTGTTTTAAATAAATAGTGGCTTTTCAATCACCAAAGTTATAAAACAGCGCCCTAGTAATATAATAATTGTTTTTATCCATTTAAGTCCACAGTTTGATGTTGATTTGGGTGACCAAACAGTTCAGCAGAAGAGCATAGGCCTATAGAAGATTCATTTGTTCCAAAAAGCAGCAAAAGCTTGTTTATTTTTAAAAACATATATTAAATCTGCTGTGGGATACACTGTAACTAAGTATGGCTTCATGTAATCAAGTAGTCGTACTCTAGACTAGGCTTCTTGGGATAACATTTGAGGTATTCTACTCAAGTATTTCCATTTTCTGCAACATTATACTTCTTCTCTACCACGTCAAATGGGAATATACTCTACTACATTTGTTTGACAGTTTATTTTTTAGATTATAGTTTTTCATATTATTTCTGTCCAGTGAAAAACATGTATTTTCAAATGTATTGTTTGTAATGTGTATGTGTATTGGCGGGGGTTTTATGTTGCAGTGTTCTTGGCCAAGAAACCCCAAGTTGCTACTGATGGCCAACGGTGTGTGAATGTTGGTTTCCCCAAGAAAATGCCACCTTGCATGGCAGTCTCTGCCTCTTCTATATGAATGTGTGAATGCTTTGTAAAAAGTGCTTTGAGTAGTCTTGAATAGTGTCAAAGCACTATACAAATGCAGTCCATTTGTTCTACCTCTCAATCTAAATAACATATTTAAAACACATCTTGGTTGAGCAGGAAAATGACTCATCACAAGCAAAGCTAAGAAAATCAATAGACATACGTTTATGACCGACAGGACAGAATTAAAAAAGAAAAACATTGTATGCATTATTTGTTTGTGTTTGGATCAAATCAGTTCGGAGGAAGAATTGGACACATGTAGCCTCAAGGTAAAAATACCAGAATAGAAGTTTATAGTGGTACATGCACATACACACAAGAGAAAACCTGATTAGACAGTGACTAGATAGAGATTTTAGCTTCATATCATTCATCAAAATGTAGTTTATTAAATGTATTAGAGAAAGGTTAAGGGCCTTGAGCTAAATAATCATTGCTGGGTCAGAACCCTTTATTGCTTTTAGGCCTTTTGATTATGTATGACATAAATAAAATCATGTATAATATATAAATAATAATACAAGTATAATAATAATAAAAACAATTTAACCAACATTGTTCTATTTTATCCTATTAAGGATTCTTGACAATAGTGTAACAAGAGTGTTACTTGTTGTCCAAGCTTAATAAAACATGTTTACATCTGTATTTTCCAGTGTATCCACAGGGTGGCAGCACTTTATCACGTGTTACAGCCTCCCCGCCATGCGCCTCCAGGGGTGACAGTGAGGGGGAAAACGTTGCATGCCATTGCAGCCACAATGATGAAGGTCACACCATTACAGGTTCCAGTTGTGTTGTGGAAAACATGGACTTTCATTTTTTCAGTGAGAATTCGGGAAAAGCTGCATTTTAATCATCCAACTATTGTTCTACAGTATATTGGGATTGAGTCAGCAATATAAACGGGACGGTGCTCTTGAGGAACAAGCTAACACCTTTTCCATGTATTGTGTAATGTCAATCCCTTGGTATCTTGGATGCACTGTGAAAAGAGTTAAGAACCTGGTTTATGCTTGACTCAGCAGCACCATATCCAACAATGACTGTCAGCTTCTGTATGGATGAAGTTGATCTTACTGTCACTTAGCTTTTCTGCTCAGAAAACATAGGAAGTCTCAGAATCAACTTTACGCGTTACATTTGAGGGGGAAAACAATATTTTCATATGCATGCCTGCATGGCGTAGCCGACCTTTTTGGGGTTTTCATGTAACTTTGAAGTCAGAAATCCAGTTACAGTTAATCTAGGGTTACTTAAACGTTTATAATTTCTGTGTGATTGAGTTTATTTTGAGCATTCAGAGTAGTTTAATGGTTAAAAAGTTGCATTTGTGGTTGTGTCAGATGACAGTCATAGTAAAGTAACATTTCACAGAGGTCATTATTTGCCACGGAAACTAAATCGATTGTGACTCACACAGATCATTAATGTTAAAAATATATGATCAGCAAATTATAATAACACTCCACTACATTTGACACTCCAAATGTACTATTGCTACTTTTTCAATGGACAAACTGGACACCCAGACATGAAACGCTTTTCTTTGGTGCTTTATGCTGCTGCCAATAAAAAGCGCCCCTGCTATTATGGCAAATGGACTGCATCATTGTGGCGCCTCAAAATATCTCACATTAGCCTTAACACACACCCATACTGCCATGCAGGGTTGTGATGCTGCTTACCGCGAACAGTTTGGGTTTACCTTGCTCGAGGACACTTATAATAACATGCTTTCAAGACAGTAACAACCAGGAACTGATCTGTGGTCAACCGGCTCTACACCCGAGCCACACACACACACACACACACACACACACACACACACACACACACACACACACACACACCACACACACACACACACACACACACACACACACACACACACACACACACACACCACACACACACACACACACACACACACACACACACACCACACACACACACCACACACACACACACAAGACTGTCGTACAGTATGACTGCTGAATGAGCTTTCTAAAAATGTATATTATGGAAGACATCTTTTTTCATGCATTTTTTTCCGAGGCATTGTCGATATTCACTAAAACATTCTTCATGAGACATGAGGATGGTGGGTTTGTTCTTATAGAGCAGGGGTGGGGAACCTCCGGCCTCCGGGCCGTATACGGCCCGCGAGACAATTTGGTACGACCCTCCAGGTAATTTATAAACACACGCAAAAAATAAAAAAATTGAAAGAAATCTAGACCGCAAACAAATTAAACAAGCGAGTGCCTGTTTTTCCTGGCCAAGGTCAGGGTCCTTGAACACAACACGAGCCTAACGTGTCATCACGTGGTATATGTCTCGACTGACAGGGGTGCAGTTCTGACGGAGAGCACCAGAACGCCACTCCAGCACTTCAGAAATTGCAGTACCGATAAGTCCATACACATGCCGCAGTTTCTGCGTGTCTGTGTCTTTAGTTGAAAGCCCAGTGGCGATCTGCTCATCTGTCATACTGATCAGACAGTCAATAACTGTGTTGTTAATCATTAGCATCTGGTTAGCTAGCTATGCTAACGAATATAAGAAGCTTTTTCTGCAACCAGTGAGGTAAAGGCACATCTTTATATGATCATTATAGTTATAAAAAAAATAAGAGAATAAAGTAAACAGGTATAAAATACTATATGACAGTTATTAATAAAGAAGAATACAGTTTGAAAGGGGAGTGATTTGTCAAATATCCATAAAGAAAAAGAACATCTGCTTACAGTTGTGTTTGGGTGTTGAGAGATGTGTCCATAGATCTCCTAATGTTGCTCTCAAAGTGCACCAGATTGATGCTTTTAACTTCAACATTTAAAAAAATCTTCCCAGGGGAGCATGCCCCCCGGACCCCCCTAGAGGAGGTTAGGTCCCCCCCCCCACTTAAATCATGTTCACATGGATAGGAAACTAAATACATTTGCACACATCTTGTGTCCATATCTTTCTGTGTTGGTGGTCACGCCCCACCCTGCACGTGCATGCATACGCGAGTCATGGTGAGATATCTGGATTAAGAGGTTGCTTTTTCTTTGCACAGAATGAAATGAATGGACTGTGATTTTAGTTTTTTTAAGCAGAGGTCAATAACTTGTACGGCCCTCTGAGGATATTGTAAAAATTGAAATGGCCCTTGAGAGGAAAAAGGTTCCCCACCCCTGTTATAGAGCATTGTGTAGCTACATTACTACAGTACTTTGAATAATACTAAAGGACAACATGTACATTTTAAAAAGAACTTGATACAGCTGTAGCTACTTTTTATGAGGATTTCTATGCAGCAAGCATTCTGCTTTCAGATAAAATGATGTGCCCTTGAAAAACAAGTATTGCTCTTGAACTAACTTCCTCCCCGGATGATAACACTAAACAAGTGTTTGATTTTTATTTAGAGGTCTTTGCAGTCTGTGGGACAGAAGATATTGTAAGTGTGTAATCCGGGTCATTTAAGACCTTGATCTCCCTAAAGTCAACCCCACATGGAAATGCGTGTGTTGGTTATGAGATGCAGCAGCATGGAGTTATTGTGTCTCTGTGGACAGCAGAGAGCACGAGGAGTGATTTCGTTTTCTGTCTGTTCTGACACACCTCTGCACACCAGCCCAGAGTACACAGCTGTATGTGTGTCTTCACCCCTCACAGTTAGTGGGTGAGGCGATCAGATTGTGTTAATCCTTCATTCATTCTCCTTTAAAGTGTCCATTAGCATCATTTCCCGTCCCTAAGCTCCTCCTCCCTCCACCTCCCCCTGACCAGCCGTCCTCGGGCCCCTCGTGGAACCGCAGCCGCAGCGTTTTGTGGATGACAAAGCGCTCCACGATGAAAGAGGCGCAGAACCAGGGCACCGCGTACTCAGCCGTGATCAGTCCCTTGAAGTTGTAGCGAAACTCGGAGTAGTCCCATGGACAGGCGTTGAACTGTCGCAGCAGCAGCCCCGTGCCAAACTCCCAAATGTACGTCCATAAGGTGTAGATGACGCAGCGCAGCAGCACGGGGCAGCGGCCGCGCAGCTGCAGGTACATCTGCTCCATGATGAGGATGCAGGTGCCGTTAGATGAAGAGCGCCCACACGCTGGTCACGCCCGGGAACTTCCAGTTGCAGTTAACCACAAACTCCCAGGCGGCAGTGAACATGACCTCGCAGAAGTAGCCGTGGATGGCGTAAAGGTACCAGCGGGACAGAGCTGTGAGAGGGACGGGAGCCTCGGGGCTCGCCACGGTCACCATCCTTACTGATGCTCTCACACTGATGTTCTATCTGTTATAATGTGTGGCAGGTCTGAGGAGAAAGAAGCAAAAGAAAGGTTATTAGAAAGGGACACAAAAAATTATGTCAACTTCATACACTTTCAGGGGAGACATTGAAGGTGATAGGGTCAGAATTTTAACAATGGAATCATGAAACTTCCCCAATGTATTATTTACATTAAGACTATTCCTTTTTGTATTACACATTTTTTGAATTGTTCAAATATACACATTTTGTTTTCTTCTGGTGAATTTATGAGAAGATGCAAAGTAATTAAAATAAAGGTATAAATGTGTATTTTTTTTGTTTTTTCCCACTTGTCTGTTAACATTTGTAAAATTACCCAAAATGTCAAAAGTTTCTTTACATTTTTTTATGCTATTTATGCTTGGTATTTTTCTGTGATACACATCTAAAGTTTTTACATGATGTGCTCTAATCTAGTGTAATTTTATCTCACTGATATCAATCTCACTGTCAAAGCAGTATTACGTTACTGGTAAATCCAAATAAGCATCCTCCGCCTGCTGCTTCACATTAAAGCTTTCCAATGGAAACACAAAGGGGTGACTTTTATTTTGAAGAAGACACGGAAAAGGAAATGCATATAGTCATCTTTGTGATTGCTAACCATGATATTTAATCGAAAAAATGCATCCAAAAACAAGACCACAGCAGTTCAGTTGAGTGTACAAAGCGGTACATGTCCAACTCCTCAGCTAGTAACAAAATCATTTAACAGTGTCCTGTTGTTGGAAAATTACTTATGGTGTGCACAGAATGAGATCATCACGGTTGAAATAATGGGCATATTATTATGGCCGTCTACTCACCCACACCCAAATCCGTGAACACATTACACCCGTCCTCATCAAGCTCCACTGGCTCCCCATCCCCCAGAGAATTCAGTAGAAAATCCTACTAAGGACATACAAAGCCCTCCATAACCTGGCCCCATCCATCCTGACTGACTCCCAAATATGAACAATTTCCATAATGGGATCTGTCCTCTCATAACATCTCGTCTTATTTTGAATCTGTTGAGACAGGAATAGGATTATTTAAAGCAACCTCATGGGATACACTGGGGCATAAGGTAAGGGCTTTGTTGAAAATACACAAATATGTAAACTTTTTTGCATCTCAAGGAATACAGACAGAAGTATAAAAGGATGTTTGTACGATGAACGTTTAGAAAAAGAGTGTACAAAATGTTTTAATATGTATTATTAGTTTCCCCAAAGAGAGAATGATCAACCCAATGTTGGTTGGCCACGAAAGCCGCTGCGAGTCCAACCCTGACTGCAGGAGGGCTCGCCTGCCAAGCAGCCTACACATGAGGAAAAAGTGACAAAAAAAGGCCCGAGTTTTCCAGCAGGATCTGAGCGAAAGACCCAGACTCTGTCCAAAGCTGTGAAGCCATGATTGTGTTCGACGAGGGCCTGACGCATTCGCCCATTCACACGTCAAACAAGTTTCCCCTCAATTGAGCGGTCTTTCTTCGCCCGCTCTGATTCAGTGGAAATGCAAATGTTAAAGTATTGCCCTGATTTGATGGAACTTTTAATTTTGTCAGTTGACGGTCCACCTCCAAACCTCTGCGCCCCCCCCCCCTCCCCCCCACCACACCACACCACCCTCACTGACGCTCAACAAATGAACCATGACGCCGTAACTCGCCCCAATACCAACCTGACATTCAACTGTCCAAAAGACTTAAAGGTCCCCTATTATACTGTTTTTCATCAATATATGATCGGTCTCATTTATACAAAACATGTCTCTGAAGTGTTTGGCTCCAAACACCAAACAGATCATTGTAGCATCCCATAAACGCCTCTGTTTCAGCCCTGTTTCCAAAGAGCTGATTCTGGGTCTGTTACTTTAGATGAAAATAAGGATCCACTCCCCACGCCCCTCTGAGAGAGATTTGGTTACAAAGAACACAATGGTGCTCTAGGAGGAGATTCAGGTGATAAAAAGAGAGAGAATCTCTTTACACAGAGGGGATATATTTTCCCTATAACTGTACAGGCCTAGAACCCCCCAAAATATTAGCAAATATCCATTTCAATGTTTCTGCTATATTCCTATCCGATACAAATGTTTGTGGTTAGTTCACAGGTCTGTAATAACATAGGACAGGAGAGTGTCTAAACTGCTTAAATCAAATAATAGGTAGATAATCTTGTTGGTAGCCTACAAATAATTGGTTAGTGTTTGACATGGAACCTACGGATTCAGTGTTTTTGTGTTTAGAGCTAAACCAGAATAGAGTTAAAAAATATATTTGATGCTGTTTGTAAAAGTTTGCAGAAACTGTGAAGCAAGCTGTGCACTATTAAAATAGCCTTTCAAATGCTATACCGCTTGTTAGCACTGTATAGTACTTAATACTAGCTCCACCTCAACCAGCCACAACAATAAAATACATTGATGCATGACAATCTCTAATAATGTAATAATGTGTCCTGGTAGTTTAACTAACTGTAAAATTGAATTGTTTTGTATAACAAGATATTTTTACTTTTAATGTTTTACTTACGCTTTGCTTTACCTAAGTAAAGGATCTGAATACTTCTTCTAAAATCAAATGCTTAACTCACCAGACCATCAAGCAATGATTCGTTATTTTAAAAAAAGTTGTTTTTTTATGTTTTTCTTTGTCAACGCATTTATTGTTAATAGAGGCATCATAACGTGAAGCTATAAAATGTGTAAGTGTGTCAAAATTGTTTGGATTTTCCTCAACATGTAGTTTGAATGAGATGAAACTGTTTAACACATTTTATATTAATCTCTGGACATCTATCCATCTGCACTTCCTGTTACACAACTTGGAAACCTGTCAATGAGAACAATGAAGTCACACAAGAAAAGCCTGGTGAAACTAAAAACACATGACAGCATGCACACAACACACTCACAAAACAGGTCCTAAAATCTGCCTCTGGGCTCGGGAGGACACTACGAGAGAACAGATTACAGGTGGTGAATCTCCATATTTGGAGTGTGAGTGACTGATTGGAGGAGACGCGATGAAGCAACATGTTGGTGACAGTACCAAATGAGGCAGGGGCACAGCAAGTTCATGCCATTAGTGCAGCTGAGTGTGTGAAGTGGACACACCCTCATCCAGGTAGGCTTTGCTTAAGTGGAAGGCCCTGGGGCCACAGGGGACCCTGAGCAATTAAAGGATTTGCCAAGACACAACCCAGATTCTCACAAGGTGTGGCAGCATGAGAGGGAGGAGGTGGAAGTTTTAGCTTGAGGCCTTTACTGTAAAAACAAATAGAAATCTGTTATTGAATCATTAATATAATTAAATGAGTTGATTTTGTATTATGCTTGTTTAATCGTGAACTCATAACCTGGCAAATGCATGACAAGTTTTTATAAAAACGTTTGCATATTGACTGAAGTGAGTGGGCATACATTGGTTCACATAGAGGTACAACTGTCCTACATACAAAGTTATATTGTAAGCCAATCTCTGTCTCATTGCTTAGTTAGCACAGTAATAAAAACAGTCTACTGAACAAACAATCCTGTAAATGAAGACTGATGACTCAGGATCAACCTGTGTCCTCATGCTTAATGAATCCAGCTGGTTTGTATTTTCTGGTGAAAAAGAGAGCCATCAAGTGGCCAAATGAAGGTCCTGAAGCTTAAGTTGTTACTGTCTATTTGTTTCTTTTAGGAGCTGGGATCTAGTTATGTCCTTTCGAAAGCGAATGGATGAAAATGCTCAATATTATATCTGACAGAATTTCTGAACTACATAAAATCACTCATCGAAATGTCACATCAAGATTTTGAAATGACAAAAACCTCTTGCTGTAATGAAACATTTTAACAGCAACTCACACATAAATTGTAGGCAGACAATAAATGTGTGTAATGTTTAACTATTAGTTGTACCCGCAGCAAAATTACTTGGGCCTAATTGTATTGTCAATGTGTTTAGCTATGCAGCAACGTTAGTCTTATTAGCATGTGTACGGCTGCTAAATACTATCTTAACAATTATGGTCAACTAAAAACAATTGTTACACCAGCAGAATTTCATTGTGTTTTCTCGGTTTCAACATTAAATTATCACATAAAAAATACAAATAGCGTTGTCTTTCTCTAAATGTATGCTAGGTCAATTAGCTACCAAGCTCACGGAGCTACTCACGCCAAGTTAGCAACATTACCGATCTTAGCTTGAAAGCTAGCGTTGGCAAACTAAAATTGTTGGGTAGTTTCCAAGATAACATAGAAGTTATTTTTAGAAACACTTACCGCTGCTCTGACGAAACTTTTAGATGCCTTTTAGACTTTTCTGAACATCTGGATGAATACAAATTGTCCGCTGAAGGATAAAAAACTATTTATATCCCAAAGTTGGAGTTCTACTTCCTGCCGTTGGACCGCCGCCATCTTTGTTTTGATGGGGAGTTGGCAAACGAAGGAAAACCTTTTATTCAAACTTGAAACTTGGTTTTATTTAATTTATTTGTTTTAAATAAATAGTGGCTTTTCAATCACCAAAGTTATAAAACAGCGCCCTAGTAATATAATAATTGTTTTTATCCATTTAAGTCCACAGTTTGATGTTGATTTGGGTGACCAAACAGTTCAGCAGAAGAGCATAGGCCTATAGAAGATTCATTTGTTCCAAAAAGCAGCAAAAGCTTGTTTATTTTTAAAAACATATATTAATCTGCTGTGGGATACACTGTAACTAAGTATGGCTTCATGTAATCAAGTAGTCGTACTCTAGACTAGGCTTCTTGGGATAACATTTGAGGTATTCTACTCAAGTATTTCCATTTTCTGCAACATTATACTTCTTCTCTACCACGTCAAATGGGAATATACTCTACTACATTTGTTTGACAGTTTATTTTTTAGATTATAGTTTTTCATATTATTTCTGTCCAGTGAAAAACATGTATTTTCAAATGTATTGTTTGTAATGTGTATGTGTATTGGCGGGGGTTTTATGTTGCAGTGTTCTTGGCCAAGAAACCCCAAGTTGCTACTGATGGCCAACGGTGTGTGAATGTTGGTTTCCCCAAGAAAATGCCACCTTGCATGGCAGTCTCTGCCTCTTCTATATGAATGTGTGAATGCTTTGTAAAAAGTGCTTTGAGTAGTCTTGAATAGTGTCAAAGCACTATACAAATGCAGTCCATTTGTTCTACCTCTCAATCTAAATAACATATTTAAAACACATCTTGGTTGAGCAGGAAAATGACTCATCACAAGCAAAGCTAAGAAAATCAATAGACATACGTTTATGACCGACAGACAGAATTAAAAAAGAAAAACATTGTATGCATTATTTGTTTGTGTTTGGATCAAATCAGTTCGGAGGAAGAATTGGACACATGTAGCCTCAAGGTAAAAATACCAGAATAGAAGTTTATAGTGGTACATGCACATACACACAGAGAAAACCTGATTAGACAGTGACTAGATAGAGATTTTAGCTTCATATCATTCATCAAAATGTAGTTTATTAAATGTATTAAGAGAAAGGTTAAGGGCCTTGAGCTAAATAATCATTGCTGGGTCAGAACCCTTTATTGCTTTTAGGCCTTTTGATTTATGTATGACATAAATAAAATCATGTATAATATATAAATAATAATACAAGTATAATAATAATAAAAACAATTTAACAAACATTGTTCTATTTTTATCCTATTAAGGATTCTTGACAATAGTGTAACAAGAGTGTTACTTGTTGTCCAAGCTTAATAAAACATGTTTACATCTGTATTTTCCAGTGTATCCACAGGGTGGCAGCACTTTATCACGTGTTACAGCCTCCCGCCATGCGCCCTCCAGGGGTGACAGTGAGGGGGAAAACGTTGCATGCCATTGCAGCCACAATGATGAAGGTCACACCATTACAGGTTCCAGTTGTGTTGTGGAAACATGGACTTTCATTTTTTCAGTGAGAATTCGGGAAAAGCTGCATTTTAATCATCCAACTATTGTCTACAGTATATTGGGATTGAGTCAGCAATATAAACGGACGGTGCTCTTGAGGAACAAGCTAACACTTTTCCATGTATTGTGTAATGTCAATCCCTTGGTATCTTGGATGCACTGTGAAAAGAGTTAAGAACCTGGTTTATGCTTGACTCAGCAGCACCATATCCAACAATGACTGTCAGCTTCTGTATGGATGAAGTTGATCTTACTGTCACTTAGCTTTTCTGCTCAGAAAACATAGGAAGTCTCAGAATCAACTTTACGCGTTACATTTGAGGGGGAAAACAATATTTTCATTATGCATGCCTGCATGGCGTAGCCGACTTTTTGGGGTTTTCATGTAACTTTGAAGTCAGAAATCCAGTTACAGTTAATCTAGGGTTACTTAAACGTTTATAATTTCTGTGTGATTGAGTTTATTTTGAGCATTCAGAGTAGTTTAATGGTTAAAAAGTTGCATTTGTGGGTTGTGTCAGATGACAGTCATAGTAAAGTAACATTTCACAGAGGTCATTATTTGCCACGGAAACTAAATCGATTGTGACTCACACAGATCATTAATGTTAAAAATATATGATCAGCAAATTATAATAACACTCCACTACATTTGACACTCCAAATGTACTATTGCTACTTTTTCAATGGACAAACTGGACAAATTGGACACCCAGACATGAAACGCTTTTCTTTGGTGCTTTATGCTGCTGCCAATAAAAAGCGCCCCTGCTATTATGGCAAATGGACTGCATCATTGTGGCGCCTCAAAATATCTCACATTAGCCTTAACACACACCCATACTGCCATGCAGGGTTGTGATGCTGCTTACCGCGAACAGTTTGGGTTTACCTTGCTCGAGGACACTTATAATAACATGCTTTCAAGACAGTAACAACCAGGAACTGATCTGTGGTCAACCGGCTCTACACCCCGAGCTCCACACACACACACACACACACACACACACACACACACACACACACACACACACACACACACACACACCACACACACACACACACACACACACACACACACACACACACACACACACACACACACACACCCACACACACACACACACACACACACACACACACACACACACACACACACACACACACACAAGACTGTCGTACAGTATGACTGCTGAATGAGCTTTCTAAAAATGTATATTATATTGGAAGACATCTTTTTTCATGCATTTTTTTCCGAGGCATTGTCGATATTCACTAAAACATTCTTCATGAGACATGAGGATGGTGGGTTTGTTCTTATAGAGCAGGGGTGGGGAACCTCCGGCCTCCGGGCCGTATACGGCCCGCGAGACAATTTGGTACGACCCTCCAGGTAATTTATAAACACACGCAAAAAATAAAAAAATTGAAAGAAATCTAGACCGCAAACAAATTAAACAAGCGAGTGCCTGTTTTTCCTGGCCAAGGTCAGGGTCCTTGAATACAACACGAGCCTAACGTGTCATCACGTGGTATATGTCTCGACTGACAGGGGTGCAGTTCTGACGGAGAGCACCAGAACGCCACTCCAGCACTTCAGAAATTGCAGTACCGATAAGTCCATACACATGCCGCAGTTTCTGCGTGTCTGTGTCTTTAGTTGAAAGCCCAGTGGCGATCTGCTCATCTGTCATACTGATCAGACAGTCAATAACTGTGTTGTTAATCATTAGCATCTGGTTAGCTAGCTATGCTAACGAATATAAGAAGCTTTTTCTGCAACCAGTGAGGTAAAGGCACATCTTTATATGATCATTATAGTTATAAAAAAAATAAGAGAATAAAGTAAACAGGTATAAAATACTATATGACAGTTATTAATAAAGAAGAATACAGTTTGAAAGGGGAGTGATTTGTCAAATATCCATAAAGAAAAAGAACATCTGCTTACAGTTGTGTTTGGGTGTTGAGAGATGTGTCCATAGATCTCCTAATGTTGCTCTCAAAGTGCACCAGATTGATGCTTTTAACTTCAACATTTAAAAAAATCTTCCCAGGGGAGCATGCCCCCCGGACCCCCCTAGAGGAGGTTAGGTCCCCCCCCCCACTTAAATCATGTTCACATGGATAGGAAACTAAATACATTTGCACACATCTTGTGTCCATATCTTTCTGTGTTGGTGGTCACGCCCCACCCTGCACGTGCATGCATACGCGAGTCATGGTGAGATATCTGGATTAAGAGGTTGCTTTTTCTTTGCACAGAATGAAATGAATGGACTGTGATTTTAGTTTTTTTAAGCAGAGGTCAATAACTTGTACGGCCCTCTGAGGATATTGTAAAAATTGAAATGGCCCTTGAGAGGAAAAAGGTTCCCCACCCCTGTTATAGAGCATTGTGTAGCTACATTACTACAGTACTTTGAATAATACTAAAGGACAACATGTACATTTTAAAAAGAACTTGATACAGCTGTAGCTACTTTTTATGAGGATTTCTATGCAGCAAGCATTCTGCTTTCAGATAAAATGATGTGCCCTTGAAAAACAAGTATTGCTCTTGAACTAACTTCCTCCCCGGATGATAACACTAAACAAGTGTTTGATTTTTATTTAGAGGTCTTTGCAGTCTGTGGACAGAATATTGTAAGTGTGTAATCCGGGTCATTTAAGACCTTGATCTCCCTAAAGTCAACCCCACATGGAAATGCGTGTGTTGGTTATGAGATGCAGCAGCATGGAGTTATTGTGTCTCTGTGGACAGCAGAGAGCACGAGGAGTGATTTCGTTTTCTGTCTGTTCTGACACACCTCTGCACACCAGCCCAGAGTACACAGCTGTATGTGTGTCTTCACCCCTCACAGTTAGTGGGGGAGGCGATCAGATTGTGTTAATCCTTCATTCATTCTCCTTAAAGTGTCCATTAGCATCATTTCCCGTCCCTAAGCTCCTCCTCCCTCCACCTCCACCTGACCAGCCGTCCTCGGGCCCCTCGTGGAACCGCAGCCGCAGCGTTTTGTGGATGACAAAGCGCTCCACGATGAAAGAGGCGCAGAACCAGGGCACCGCGTACTCAGCCGTGATCAGTCCCTTGAAGTTGTAGCGAAACTCGGAGTAGTCCCATGGACAGGCGTTGAACTGTCGCAGCAGCAGCCCCGTGCCAAACTCCCAAATGTACGTCCATAAGGTGTAGATGACGCAGCGCAGCAGCACGGGGCAGCGGCCGCGCAGCTGCAGGTACATCTGCTCCATGATGAGGATGCAGGTGCCGTAGATGAAGAGCGCCCACACGCTGGTCACGCCCGGGAACTTCCAGTTGCAGTTAACCACAAACTCCCAGGCGGCAGTGAACATGACCTCGCAGAAGTAGCCGTGGATGGCGTAAAGGTACCAGCGGGACAGAGCTGTGAGAGGGACGGGAGCCTCGGGGCTCGCCACGGTCACCATCCTTACTGATGCTCTCACACTGATGTTCTATCTGTTATAATGTGTGGCAGGTCTGAGGAGAAAGAAGCAAAAGAAAGGTTATTAGAAAGGGACACAAAAAATTATGTCAACTTCATACACTTTCAGGGGAGACATTGAAGGTGATAGGGTCAGAATTTTAACAAATGGAATCATGAAACTTCCCCAATGTATTATTTACATTAAGACTATTCCTTTTTGTATTACACATTTTTTGAATTGTTCAAATATACACATTTTGTATTTTCTTCTGGTGAATTTATGAGAAGATGCAAAGTAATTAAAATAAAGGTATAAATGTGTATTTTTTTTGTTTTTTCCCACTTGTCTGTTAACATTTGTAAAATTACCCAAAATGTCAAAAGTTTCTTTACATTTTTTTATGCTATTTATGCTTGGTATTTTTCTGTGATACACATCTAAAGTTTTTACATGATGTGCTCTAATCTAGTGTAATTTATCTCACTGATATCAATCTCACTGTCAAAGCAGTATTACGTTACTGGTAAATCCAAATAAGCATCCTCCGCCTGCTGCTTCACATTAAAGCTTTCCAATGGAAACACAAAGGGGTGACTTTTATTTTGAAGAAGACACGGAAAAGGAAATGCATATAGTCATCTTTGTGATTGCTAACCATGATATTTAATCGAAAAAATGCATCCAAAAACAAGACCCAGCAGTTCAGTTGAGTGTACAAAGCGGTACATGTCCAACTCCTCAGCTAGTAACAAAATCATTTAACAGTGTCCTGTTGTTGGAAATTACTTATGGTGTGCACAGAATGAGATCATCACGGTTGAAATAATGGGCATATTATTATGGCCGTCTACTCACCCACACCCAAATCCGTGAACACATTACACCCGTCCTCATCAAGCTCCACTGGCTCCCCATCCCCCAGAGAATTCAGTAGAAAATCCTACTAAGGACATACAAGCCCTCCATAACCTGGCCCCATCCATCCTGACTGACCTCCTCCGCAGATACACTCCCATTCGCTCCCTCCGCTCTGCTGCTGCCGACCTCCTGTCCCTCCGCACCCGGACCAACCTCAAGTCCCGGGGCGGCAGAGCCTTCTCCGTTGCTGCACCCACCCTCTGGAACTCACTACCCCAATCCATCAGAGATTCTTCCTCCTTCGCCGCATTCAAAACATCACTCAAAACCCACCTGTTCAACACTGCATTCAACCACTGACCACCCCCCCCCTATTTTGTTTATCTCTTTCTGTTTTGTTTTTTTTCTTCTTCTCTGTCAAAGCGTCTTTGAGTTTCTAGAAAAGCGCTATACAAGTCTCATGTATTATTAGACTTCTGTATTAAACACCTCTTTTTGGCACGGTTACTCCATTGGCTTTTCTTTCAAAGTACCTGCCTGAAGAGTGTTCGCTGTAGACTTGACCTGCACAACTCGACAAGGATTGACATCTTAATGGTGTCTATCCAAAGTTGAATTCAGGACAAGGCAGTAAACCCTTGATTGACGTCACAACGATGAAATTGGAGCCGGCGAGGCTTCAGAGGACTTCACCTCTAAGGCCTTCGCTCTCCTGATGCTATTTACACACTGTCTGAGGGGGTCTCTTATCTTTATCATCTGACTGCCACATCATGTGCTCTTTTTATAAATCCCGCAGCTTGACGCACACAGGCTTTGGTGTCAGGTGTCAGGAGACCCACGCAAGGTCGTATCCTTCTTCCAACTCTATTTATCACGCCGCATGTCTAATAAAAAACACTGGAGGCAAACAGCATCATGCCGAGAAGTTCAAAGACCACATGGTTGAGAGTGTATATCTTCTACTATACAATGCCTCCAGAGGAAACTGTGTCATAACGGCAACCATTATATAATGGATCATAAACGCTCTGCAAAATACAAAGCTCAGAGGTTAGGAGTACAATATTGTGTTTGAAGTACAAAAGCAGATTTTTTTGTTGGATCTTTTGGTCTTCAAAGAACTGCTGGGGCGCAGAGTGGGCCCATGGGGATTAGCACATTTCTCCAAAACAAGGAACAAGGGTTTCATGTGAGGACCTGGGCCACAGCGATGGACCAGCTGACCTCCGTAACCCGCATACCGTCTTTTTACTGCCTGCATGGGAAACGCTCCCTCTCATCTATCAAAGCACACTTCGGGCAAACAGGTTTTCATTTGAGCATAATGCTTTATTCATTTAAGAGAACTCGAAGCAGTAAAATAGCTTCAAAATCTTAGATTAGTGGCCAGTTAACGTAAAGCATGCTAGACTTTTCCCTGTGAACCTCACATTAGTATCAATGAAGACCTTTAAAGCCAAGTCATGCGCTTATTGCCTTCTACGTCGATTGAAATGAGTAGAATGATACCTGATAGCTTCGATGTAGACTGTAGAGCCTAAAAGCACCTCTTAAGATCACAGATTTAGAGGTATGTGTTTTGTATAATTTTAAGTATTTCAGTTAATGTCAGTCTTTTCATCTTTGGTCTACACGCACTGCACGTATTGACAAAGTGTATATTTTTAAATGTTCAATAAACATACATCTGTCCTGAAAGCATTGTGTCTGTCAGAGACATCCTGATGTAACATGATAAACTCCTTAAGAAGTTTGGCAGCATCTTGACACATGCTTTTATCACGAAATAGGAAGAGAGCGTGTTGTAACAGAGCAGGTTACTGAGTATCTGTAAAGAGAGATGTAGAAGAGTGGTGCACTTTAAAGGTAGTTAAGATGTAATCAAGTGAAACCAGAGCTTTATCTTCTCTGCTTCTGATATGAATAAGATTTGAAATGTGATTTAAAACAGTGACAACAAAAATACATATCAATTTAAATGGGAGTAATCTCATTCTGTGTTCTGATATTTTACTTTAACTTTACTACATAATTGAATGTTAATCGTGGATGATATTCAACAAAAGTCCTCGTTCAGACTCAAACTGTCAATGTGTGGTCAGCGTCTTAAACCCGACAACGCCAGCCTTCTCCCACTTGTCCTTTCTGTGTCACACGAGGCACATCTTTCGACGCGTTGCCCCAGTAAGACACATTTCACACACTGTTTGATTCTGTTGTTGTTGTTGCAGCTGTTTTAGTATATCGCCCAGCACCCCCCAGCTCTTATGCATTGAATTGAATCTCGCTACGGGACATGGCAGAGTGGTGAATGTGGCAGAGCTGCTTTGTTGACCTCACGTTAACCACGGGGACACACACCAGAGGCAGGGTGCTGTCTGAACCGAGGGGGAGGGAAGAGTTCTGTCCGAGGGGAGACACCAAATGAGTGAGTGTTTCTTAAATAACACATACATAGTATGATTCAGATAAAGGGAGTGTAGAACTACGGTTGAAAACAAGGCTGTCAGTTAGACACGAGCATAAAGAAAACACACCAATGTAAGTGAGCCAAGGTTGAATTGAAAAACAAACAGAAACAAAGTGGTGCCTCGACTCTGCCGCCAGCCTGCTGACAGCTGTGAACTCTGATGGTGATTAAATCACCCATAACCCATTTCTGACCTCACATGCGCCATAATCCCTGTTCATGTACTCTGGCTCTGGCTCAGATCCAAGGCCAGCGCAGACTTCAGGGAGGTCACTGCGACGCTGCAGCACGGCGTGGAGAACCAGAAGCATCCAATGTGGTTAAGTGCCAGTGATTTGGCAGACAGATAACTTAACACCAAGACATCTGCTAATATATTTATTGAATTAGTCATTCTCAAGGATTTATGCGTTCTAGCCTCAAAAAAGATGGGAAAGAAAGATTAAAGAAAAGACATCTATGTAAAGTGATTTCCAAGCAGCACTACTAACCTAACAGCTGCACAGACTGTTAGAGGTGTAGCTTCCTGAGTCAACACAAATTCATCCTGATTGAATTTGCTTTCTTGGATGGCTGATGAGCAATTTATTTAGTGATTGACGAGAAGTGTGTGTAAGGTAAGGGGGAGGGAGGAAGGTTTGGGGGAAGGGGGACTTTTTTCCGAAGCAGCACAAAATAAACGGATGTCGATCAATTCCAACAGACGGATCAATAACCAGCGAAACAGCCACCTGGCTCTAATCTCAAACAGTCTCCTTCACCATTTGAAATAGAGTTGTTAGTGCCCAAATATCCTTGACAAAATATGTTATTGTAATGTCCTCTTACTGGGCAAAACATGTATTACTGTTCACGGTCAATGCAAGGTACAAAAAGCCTGACCTCACATAAAGACGGGACGCAATAACGGTTTAAATATCTGCACATTTACTAAGTCTAAAATCTAAGTTGCAGCAACTTTTTTTTACAATCCGATCACATGTTTAATGTATCGTCTCGTAGCCGAACCTGCCCATCATCACTGCATCTCAAATATTCCTGCTATCCTGTTTGTATCACGTTAAACTAAATATCTCTGGGCTGATAATTAGACATCATCTTGGACTTTATAATGATAAGACCCCCTCTTGGACTTTCGATAAACTGGAATTTGCCCTTTTCCTTATAATTTGACATTATATATAGACCAAACGCGGGCCCACCACCTACGGGAAACAACGATGGGGTCGGGTGCGCTGCCAGAGGGTGGCAGTGAAAGCGGAGGGTCTCGACGGACCAGACCCGGGCGGCAGAAGCTGGCTTTGGGGACGTGGAACGTCACCTCTCTGGGGGGAAGGAGCCGGAGCTTGTGCGGGAGGTGGAGCGGTACCAGTTGGATCTGGTTGGGCTCACCTCTACGCACAGCGTCGGCTCTGGAACCTTACTTCTGGATAGGGGTTGGACTCTATTCTTCTCCGTTGCTCAAGGTGTGAGGCGCCGGGCGGGTGTGGGGATACTCACAAGTCCCCGGTTAGGTGCTTCGTTGTTGGAGTTTACCCCAGTGGACGAGAGGGTCGCCTCCCTACGCCTGCGGGTTATGGGGGGGAAAACTCTGACTGTTGTGTGTGCTTATGCACCCAACAGCAGTTCAGAGTATACAGCCTTCTTGGAGACCCTGGAAAGAGTCCTGTATGGGGCTCCTGAAGGGGACTCTTTAATCTTGCTGGGAGACTTCAACGCACATGTGGGCAATGATGGAGACACTTGGAGGGGCGTGATTGGGAGGAACGGCCCCCCTGATCTGAACCGGAGTGGTGGTTTGTTACTGGACTTCTGTGCTAGTCATGGATTGGCCATAACAAACACCATGTTCGAACATAAGGATGCTCATAAGTGTACGTGGTACCAGAGCACCCTAGGCAGAAGGTCCATGATCGATTTCGTTATCGTATCATCGGACCTGAGGCCGTATGTTTTGGACACTCGGGTAAAGAGAGGGGCGGAGTTGTCAACTGATCACCATCTGGTGGTGAGTTGGGTCGAGTGGCGGGGGAAGCCTCTGGATAGACCTGGTAAGCCCAAACGTGTAGTTCGGGTGAACTGGGAACGTCTGGAGGAGGCCCAAGTTCAGGAGGCCTTCAACTCGCACCTCCGGCGGAGCTTTTCGTGCATTCCTGTGGAGGTTGGGGAAATTGAATGGTGGTCGGTGTTCAAAGCCTCTATTGCCGAAGCCGCGGTGGGGAGCTGTGGTCTCAAGGTCCTAGGTGCCTCAAGGGGCGGTAACCCTCGAACCTCCTGGTGGACACCGGTGGTCAGGGAAGCCGTCCGACTGAAGAAGGAGGCCTTCAGGGATTTGTTATCCCGGGGGACTCCCGAGGCAGTTGCAAGGTACCGACAGGCCCGAAGGGCAGCAGCCTCATCCGTGGCCGAGGCAAAGCAGCGGGTGTGGGAGAAGTTCGGAGAAGACATGGAGAAGGACTTTCGGGCGGCACCAAAGTTGTTCTGGAAAACTGTCCGACACCTCAGGAGGGGGAAGCAGGGAACCATCCAAGCTGTGTACAGTAAGGATGGGACGTTGTTGACCTCAACTGATGGTGTGTTGGGGCGTTGGAAGGAACACTTTGAGGAACTCCTGAACCCGACAACTCCGCCCTCTATGTTAGAGGCAGAGCTGGAGTATGACGGGGGATCAACACCAATCTCCCGGGGGGAGGTCACTGAGGTCGTCAAACAACTCCACAGTGGCAAAGCCCCGGGGGTGGATGAGATCCGCCCGGAAATGCTGAAGGCTCTGGGTGTTGAGGGACTGTCATGGTTGACACGTCTCATCAACGTTGCGTGGAAGTCGGAAACAGTACAGAAGGAGTGGCAGACCGGGGTGGTGGTTCCCCTTTTTAAAAAGTGGGATCAGAGGGTGTGTGCCAATTACAGAGGCATCACACTACTCAGCCTCCCCGGGAAAGTTTACTCCAAGGTACTTGAAAGGAGGGTCAGGCCGATTGTCGAACCTCAGATTGAGGAGGAACAATGCGGATTCCGTCCTGGTCGTGGAACGACGGATCAGCTTTTTACTCTCGCAAGGATCCTGGAGGGGGCCTGGGAGTACGCTTATCCGGTCTACATGTGTTTTGTAGACTTGGAGAAGGCGTATGACCGAGTTCCCAGGGAGTTACTGTGGGAGGTGCTGCGGGAGTATGGGGTGAGGGGGTCTCTACTCAGGGCCATCCAATCTCTGTACTCCCAAAGCGAGAGCTGTGTCCGGGTCCTCGGCAGTAAGTCGAACCCATTTCCGGTGAGGGTTGGCCTCCGCCAGGGCTGCGCTTTGTCACCAATCCTGTTTGTAATATACATGGATCGGATTTCGAGGCGTAGTCGTGGGGGGGGGGGGTCTGCAGTTCGGTGGACTAAGGATTGCACCACTGCTTTTTGCAGATGATGTGGTTCTGATGGCTTCATCGGTCTGCGACCTTCAGCACTCACTGGATCGGTTCGCAACAGAGTGTGAAGCGGCTGGGATGAGGATCAGCACCTCCAAATCTGAGGCCGTGGTTCTCCGCAGGAAACCGATGGACTGTCCACTCCAAGTAGGGAATGAGTCCTTACCCCAAGTGAAGGAGTTCAAGTATCTCGGGGTCTTGTTCTCGAGTGAGGGAACAATGTAGCGTGAGATGGGCCGGAGAATCGGAGCAGCGGGAGCGGTACTGCAGTCGCTTTACCGCACCGTTGTGACGAAAAGGGAGCTGAGCCAGAAGGCAAAGCTCTCTGTCTACCGGGCCATTTTCGTTCCTACCCTCACCTATGGTCATGAAGGATGGGTCATGACCGAAAGAACGAGATCGCGGATACAAGCGGCCGAGATGGGTTTCCTCCGCCGGGTGGCTGGTGTCTCCCTTAGGGATAAGGTGAGAAGTTCAGTCATCAGGGAGGGACTCGGAGTTGAGCCGCTCCTCCTTCGCATCGAAAGAAGCCAGTTGAGGTGGTTCGGGCACCTAGTAAGGATGCCACCTGGGCGCCTCCCTAGGGAGGTGTTCCAGGCACGTCCAGCTGGGAAGAGACCAAGGGGTAGACCTAGGACCAGGTGGAGGGATTATATCTCTTCGCTGGCCTGGGAGCGCCTTGGGATCCCCCAGTCAGAGCTGGTTGATGTCGCCAGGGAAAAGAAAGTTTGGGGCTCTCTGCTGGAACTGCTGCCCCCGCGACCCGACCACGGATAAGCGGGAGAAGATGGATGGATGGATATAGACCAAACGATTAATGGGAAAATAATCTGCAGATTATTCAACAATGGAAAAATGGTTAATTGTACATTTTGCTCTATAAAATATGAAAAATAGCTGTAACATCGTCTTTAAAGGGGGCTATTTTGTCAGATGGTATAATGCCATGTTGCAACAACTTCAGTGTTAGGCGATTTATAACAAATATGTGTGATAGACAAAAGGAGTTCATAATAAAAGTACTTATTCCATTTCCGTGCTACTAGCCATTGCAGGGTTTCAAATGAATACACCTCTCCTTCCCCACTCCTAAATCCAGACATAGGGCTGCTCGATTATGACAAAAATCATAATCTCGATTATTTGGGTCAATAATTGATATCACGATTATTAAAAACGATTATCCATTTATTTGAAAACATCCAAATGTGAACAGTATGTTTTTAACAGTTGATTACCCTGAACTTAAAGTATAATTCAATACAAAAAAAATAAAGAAAATAAATTATTGTTTTATTTCGATTATGTTGTTTTCATAATCGTTGCAAGCCAAAATCGTAATTGCGAATAAAATACGATTAATTGAGCAGCCATATCCAGACGTTCACCCAGAGACACATAAACCAAAGGAGTACAGCTTCTGGTCGAGCTGGAGAGACGCCGTGAGGGCTGAGACTAAAAGCCTGCACACAGCACTTCCAACACAGAGCCTCTATAGCTGCAAGGTGAGAGCCTGGACAAAACAAGCTGAGTGATGGGTTCAGAGAGTGGTAGGATCTGCCCTCTCGAAAGTATGCCTAAAAGGTTTCACTGACTCTTTGTCCACTAACATTATATAAAAGATGTTTTTTCATATTACTTTATGACCTTTAAAAAGATTTAAAAAGGCACGTTGCTAATCCAACATACTAGCATCGGGCTGCTAACTTTAATAAGATATCATACTTTATATTAAGTGTTGTTAAAAACAGGCAAACAGATATACTACTATACCATCTAAGTATAACATGACAAGAGCTTAACACTGAAAAATGTAAGTGTCTTTTTATCTTTTCTCTCAGGACAGAGAAATAAAAACCAAAAATAACATAAACATTAATAAAATGTGTCTTTGTTTGCTGGTATATGATAAAGAGGAGGAAAACCTCCTCAAATACAACGACAAATCAAGTTTGGTTTCACAAGGGAACGCAGTCTCATCCAATATCCTCGGGCTATTATAGGTGCTGCATGGGATGGAGAAGAAAGTGGAATTGGTTCACCTCAAACTAAAGCAGATTTGACTGAACAAAATGTGCTGTGTGTTGAAGTTATTCAATCAAGAGACATGCATTTCTGATGAAGCATCACTTTCTGCTGATGCTGCAATAAAACCTCTCTGTCACTTCACATCACACACACGGAGGGAACAGAGAGATGTCCGTATGTTGTCTTGTCTTTGGGAGCGGGTGCACAATCAACTTTTAATCTATTCTGAGTCATCGAAGCTGCTTTGGGGGGGGGGTATTGTGTTGTACCTTTTCTTCTCAGTAATATACCGTCTTTCTGTCTGCTTGTCTGCCAGTTTACAAGCCTATTTATCACCCATTAATACTCACAAAATCTCCTTTAAACAGACTGACCTTTACGTTTACAAACCTTCTCGGAAAGTCTCTTCTATCTCCCTCACACTATTTCACTCCCTGACCCACTCATTACAGCTCTTGAGCGCTTTCCAGTTTAATTAAAGGCCCCGAGACATGGGAGCTAAGCCCTCTGTCGCTAATAGCACGCGGGTCATGCCTCATAGATTAGAAAATTGAAGCAGCTACAGAGAAAGCAGGATATTTACTGACATGGTCATCAGTGCAGCGGAGAGTAATTCCTCTAATCAATGGTTGTCAATGCATAATTTATCATGGAGGCTCTGTGAAGAATTAGGAAAGAAAGATCTTTGCAAAACAAAAGGTCTGTATAAAGCATAGAGGGGTTTTAACTTTTGAGGTGCAGAAGAAAAATCTAATTGTATCACACACAAAAAAATCAATTTAAACTTTAAAGCCAGACTCATAGTGGATTTTTAAGTCCAATATTTGTATATAAGAGAAAATACAGGATAGAAATGATGATAAAAAGTGAAAAGAATACAACAAAAGGTATGATAAATATGTAGATTATGAGTTTGGTGTAGGATGTGCAATGTGGGTGATAACATGTAATGTGGTTATGAGAGAACTGTGAACAATATGTACGTAGAATAACTATTTTCCTGTTTAAGTTAAACGTGTCAGTCCTCTTTCAGAAAAAGGTCAGAACGTTTCCAAACTACATCTGACATAATCAGCATTTCCATATTTCCAAATTGGAATGATCAGTTTATATAACTTTGTGAACACGCAGGACTGTTTTGGTTTAGAAACTCTCCTCTGCTTCGACGATGACCTTTTATGTGTCTTTAACCTGCTGTTCAAAAAGGCATTACCAACATACCTTATAAGGTCTGTTACAATGAGAAGCAGGAACTGAAAAACCTGCATTAGGACCGATTAGAACAGGCATACTTAATACTACAATAACTCAGACCAAGTGTCCACACAGCTGAGGTGGGCTGAATGTTTTTTTTAAAGCAGTGCCCCTGTCATAGGGATCCTTTTGGGATTCTTCGATGCTAACGCTGGTGCTCAGGTTATAAATAGGTCAAACATGTCGATACAGTCAGTGCAAAACTGAGGGGGAAAGGCCTTATATGGAATAAATCAATGAGGGATTTAAAAAAGCCAAACCACAGCCAGATATCGCAAGCATTTTTTTAAGCATTCATAAATGTGACCTAGAAATTAAATCATCATGGGAATGAATCGGCTCTGTAAATAAGACTGCAGAGGGTTGTAATTACGCTAGATGGCCAAAGTCATCATATTTTGTCCCTGGAAACTAGGGGCCACTGCGCATGCTCGGCTGCTGGGACTCCGCTGCAGCATCACGCTCCTTCCAACTGAGCAGTGCGGTACGATTATCCTCTACCAAACATTCAAATCAGCCCTCTGAAATGTGACCAAACGGGATCTAAAACAGACGTTTCTTAAAAACCACCACTAACATATACAAACAAAGTACACACACGGGTTACTACACTTGTGTCCTCTTTGCTCTTTCTGAGCTTATTTCGACTGTCCCATCCATATTTGAACAGGTGTAAAAGCCCAACTGTGCACAGAAAACACGCCAAATAAAGAGATGCATCCTGTTTTAAAAAACGACATGCAGATATTAACTATACATTCATTGGCTTAAAATGCGTTTAGTTTAGGTTACAGTTAAAACATGCTTTTAAAGCTGGCAACTTGCAAGCAAACACTCATTAAGGATAACCGAACAGCTATTTCCAATCCAGATATAATAAGAACACATGTTATCACTTTAAAAACTACACAAACATATATTGTTCTCTTGAAAAGCCATGATAACATGTTGGCTTCATGTCGACTTCATGTCGGCTATGCAGACGGACATGAATCACCCTCAGTGCAGGTTATTTTTTACCTTTGAGCTGTGCGGTGTCTCCCTCAGAATACACCCGGAGGATCATACACATTCACCGGGGAAGATGGTCCAGGATGTCGCGGTGGCGGTCTGCAGCTCGGCTGGTGCCCCCGGTTCTCCTTCCTTCACCGTGTCTTTGCTGTCCGATGGAAATTGACACTTTTACTTCACTGCAGCAGCAGCAGAAGCAGCACATGCTCAGAAAGGCTCACGCACTTCTTGCATCTTTCGTTAACCCTTTCTATCCCGCAGCTCAGCCTGCAGACTCACTGGAGGTCCCCTCGGTCTGTGTGGATCCACATGGTGCTGAATAGGCTTAGTTAATATTTAAGCGCATCCTAAATATTAAACACATAGGTTAGTGAAGAATTAATGACTCACCTTAAAACTTTAATTTACCCCACTTATGTAGCCTAGTTGTTAACCCTGGAAGCCCATTTCCTCCAGAAAAAGAAAAAGGTCATTATAATGAGAACAAATATTATAAAAATCGCTAATCTCAAAAATAATGAACAGTTTTTCAAAAATAATGACTTAAAATGTCCAAATAATGAAAAGCTTTTCAAAAATAATGAATGTTTGAAGTTTTTTCAAGATTAAATAGCTTCAGTATTTTACGACATCAAGTCATTTATTTGAGATAGTAAGTCAATATTTTCAAAAACTTCATTTCATTATGTTGCCACAGAATGTAATTAGAGTCATTATTTTGTGGAAAGTTTGTCATTACAATGACTTAAAGGCTATTTTTCTTCTATTTTTTCACTGGTAAATGGGCTTCCAGCAGTTGGAACTTTTGAGAAAAACGATAAATTACCAGTAAATTACACATTATTTTAGCTTACACTTAGCTAGCTTAATTTAGCATAATGACTAGAAGCATAGCATGTTATAGTTTCGTCTAATTTGTACACAAAACAAACAAAAATGTTGTTATTGATATGAGTGGTATCAAAGTTGAATACATTTATGATATCAAAAATATATTGGTTCAAATAAGAAAATTCTTTAGATAAAAAGACAATTCAAACCTTCACAGCTAGTCTATTTTTATATAACATTACAAGAGGGATTCTTATTATTATATTATGCTTATTGTGCTCATGAGATGTTGCTATAACTTTGGAATAAATAGACAAAATCACCAATCCCAAATGTTGATGGGTTGGATAGGAAACGAAGGGAAAAGTCATAGAAGAAAGTTTTAGCTTGCAATATTAATGTAGCAAAAGCCAGGTGCACACTGTAGAGACAATGAGTTATTGAGGCTCTGGCTATACAGTCTGGGCTCTGGCCTTGGCCGCGTGTGTGTGCTCAAGTCTATGGGATTAGTTTTTTATCATAAAGATAAAGCAATACGTTCTCAGAATAAAGCAAAACTATGAGTTTAAAAGAAAAATAAAATAAAATAAATTTCAAAAGTAAAACTATAAGTTGCAAGCAAATCATTTGTGTAATCATGTAAACCAGCGCCATATAGATAGAATCAGTCTATATGGCGCTGATGTAAACTATAAGTATTTTTTTCAAACATCCCAGGTGGGTGGGACTTTCAGGGGTGTGTCCCCATTGGCTACTCAGTTTTTGAGTGACAGCCCAGTCCTCCAGCGATTGTACAGTGCAGGCAGTTGCGGTGCGGTAGCTGAGCGTGGATAGAACACCCCCAGAAGAACCAGCATTTCAATTATTCTTTCACACACAGTGACGTCACGAGCTACCCACAATGCAACGCGCCATATATATATATATATATAAATACGCCATTTTCCTGGAGGTGCTAATATAAACAGCTAGCTAACAGAGCAGAACAGAGCGCACTAGGTTTTTTTTCTGAATTAACGACCGAAGAAATCGCTGCATGTCTTCGGATTACATCTCTGGACTTGAGGGGTGTGCTCTTGGTCGTTACCAGCGTAAACTAGAGCTGTGTGGGTTGTCGGATTGCTCTTACAGACTGCCTGCAGATGTATGGAAAAACGAACCTTGAAAGTGGCCTTCGTCGATTTTGGCTGCATCTACGTCTAATTTCTGGAAACGCCAGGTGAATACCCCACTTGTCACAATAATATTATCATGCCATTGCATATATGTGGTATTTTAGAGTTGACTAGATATTGATTAAGGCAATAGACTATGATATTCTGCTTGCACCTCGCGTGAAATGGCGGATACCGGAAGTACGGTGTCGCACTCGGCCCAATACCCGTATGTGTGTGTGAAAGAATTATAATACTACAAGTGAAAATATATGTAAGTATTGATCATTTGTGTTGTTTGTGCTGTACTATATGGTCTGTTTCTTTATTGTGTTAAGTGAGAAGAAAAGCTGTGCTATGAAAGTTAGCTTTTGCTACCTTTAGATCCATAACAATGCAAGCTAAGCAGCCTAACAGTTAGCTACATAGCTAGCAATGAGTGAGCGTTCAGACACCGCCGCACACACTCAAACGGACTCGTGTGTCTGACTCTACCAACAGGCTTTCATGATTCTGTTTAGATATGCAAGTATAAGCCATGATAGCTTATTTTATTAACACGTTAATTTGATATGAAAATCAATGGTGGCTTAGTTAACTTTGTAGGAAAACCTACCGTCCATGATGCCCCTGAGCTGTGTTTTATTTGTTAACTTCATATTTTTCATTTCCTAAAACATTTATTTTCCTCTCATATTAACAGTGTGGATCATTGAGACAGCGTGGCGTCCAGAGGTCTTCTCCCATTTCCCCACTTCCTCTGAGGGGACAGCACGGAAGGGGGGCATGAAGAAAAACCATGCTTCATCCATGCATTGTTGTTATCACTTGCTCAGTGTCATTTCATTTGACCGAATGTCTTTACATTTAATAGATTGTATTATTTTCCAGCTTTTTGTTTTATGTCCTTTTATTTAAAACATTCTTTGAGACTTCTTCTTGGTTCAAATTTCAATAAATGTAATTTGTATAATCACTCTTTTGTCTTTATTCTACATGAAAATGTTAGAGATTCCATTCAAATCTGTTGATTATTCAGATCTTCCTCAGGAATAGTATGTCTAATTTTGAATGCTAAATGTATATCATTTTCTCACAGGATATAGAATGAGACAACACAGTTTGTATCCATTGTGTATGAATGCTTCAGCTCTTCAGACCCACATAGTAAGATGTGAGCATGTTCCTAATTGTGTATGCAACCTAGGTCTGGTCTGTTTAATAAAGCAAATCTGCCACTTTTATATTGCAGAATTTGTTAAATTAAAGCAGTCTTTAATTGTTCGTCCTATCCAGCCATCTTCTCCCGCTTAACCGTGGTCGGGTCTCGGGGGTAGCAGTTCCAGCAGAGAGCCCCAAACTTTCTTTTCCCTGGCGACATCAACCAGCTCTGACTGGGGGATCCCAAGGCACTCCCAGGCCAGCGAAGAGATATAATCCCTCCACCTGGTCCTAGGTCTACCCCTTGGTCTCTTCCCAGCTGGACGTGCCTGGAACACCTCCCTAGGGAGGCGCCCAGGTGGCATCCTTACTAGGTGCCCGAACCACCTCAACTGGCTCCTTTCGACGCGAAGGAGGAGCGGCTCAACTCCTCATCCCTCCCGGATGACTGAACTTCTCACCTCATCCCTAAGGGAGACACCAGCCACCCTGCGGAGAAAACCCATCTCGGCCGCTTGTATCCGCGATCTCGTTCTTTCGGTCATGACCCATCCTTCATGACCGTAGGTGAGGGTAGGAACGAAAATGGCCCGGTAGACAGAGAGCTTTGCCTTCTGGCTCAGCTCCCTTTTCGTCACAACGCTGCTCCGATTCAGTGAGTGCTGAAGGTCGCAGACCGATGAAGCCATCAGAACCACATCATCTGCAAAAAGCAGTGGTGCAATCCTTAGTCCACCGAACTGCAGACCCCCTCCCCCACGACCACGCCTCGAAATCCGATCCATGTATATTACAAACAGGATTGGTGACAAAGCGCAGCCCTGGCGGAGGCCAACCCTCACCGGAAATGGGTTCGACTTACTGCCGAGGACCCGGACACAGCTCTCGCTTTGGGAGTACAGAGATTGGATGGCCCTGAGTAGAGACCCCCTCACCCCATACTCCCGCAGCACCTCCCACAGTAACTCCCTGGGAACCCGGTCATACGCCTTCTCCAAGTCTACAAAACACATGTAGATCGGATAAGCGTACTCCCAGGCCCCCTCCAGGATCCTTGCGAGAGTAAAAAGCTGATCCGTCGTCTTAAACATAGCAATATATGCCTTTGAAATGTCTTTGAAAAAATAACAGTATGCAGTTTATATTGTGTATCACCTTTAGCTTGAAAATACATAGATGTGTTTTTTTTTTATCTATAAAATAAATAAATAGACAGACAGACACTTTATCAATCCCAAATTGGGAAATTATTTAACAGCAGCAGTGTGTTCAGGTATTAAAATATTTAAAGTTGGAATAAAGTATAAACTACACAACACAAGTGTAATGCACAGCAATCCATAAGGTAAGTCCGATATGTTCATGAAACTCCCCAGGAGACACCTACACTATACCTCATTCACACCAACGCAACTCCGGTTCAAGCTCCGTGCTAGAGCTTTTCAGGTTCAGAACCGGTTCTTCGGTTTAGCTCCGGCTCTTTTCACACTGCCCAGAGTCCGACTGGTGCTGCGTCATTGCGTCATGACGTAACCAAACCGGGCGGAAACCCCTCACAGCTCACACTGACAACAACAACAACAATGGCCGATTGTGCTCCAGCTTCCTCTGTACCTCTTCGGAAGACCAGATGCCCAGTAGGTAGCTGGTCTCTTCAGTGGACCACTGCTGCTTGTTAAGTTTCTCCATCGTTGTGTACAAACTGGATAAAACGCCGGCTTTTTGTTGTTGTTCAGGAGTTGATCCTGCCCCTGCCCCCGCCTTGACGTAAGCGTGACGTATGCGGTGCTTTTGCTCTAGCCAGACAATTATTTGGTGCTTGAAACGAACCGGATTCCGGAGCTAAGAGGCTGCTCCGCTGCGGTGTGAACAGGAAAGCCCGGTGCTTTTCAAGCTCCAGCTCCGAACCGGCCCTGATACACGTTGGTGTGAATGAGGTATAACGTGGACGAGTGGACTCCGGAGTTTGCTGGATGAGTTGCACTGTATGATCTGTGGTGTAGTGGGCTGTCACTCAAAAACGGAGAAGCCAATGAGGACACACCCCTGAAAGTCCCGCTCACCTGGGATGTTTGTGTCAAAATCGAAAACAAAAAATGAGGGAGCACAAACAAGAAGAGCTGCAGCGAGAGCAAAAGTCTGATCATTGAGAAAGAAGAAACAAGAACTGCAAACAAAAACCTATGTTAAAACAAAGAAAAAAGACTTATAGTTTACATGATTACACAAATTATTTGTTTGCAACTTATATTTTTATTTTTGAAATTTATTTTATTTTGCTTGACTCAGTTTTTTTCTTCTTTTAAACTCATAGTTTTGCTTTATTCTGAGAGTGTTGCCCGCATAACTTGGAATGAGTGTGAATGGAGGATTCCACTGTCTGCAAAGAAACTTTAGCAAAAACAAATTACATCGGATAGCGACACAGTAGGGAGGGACTTCACCGGCCGGCCGAATGCTGATTGGAGATCGTGTTGCCAAGAGACTTTTGTCTAAGTCTGTGCACCTACCAGAGAGAACCAAACTCTAAACCACGGTGTCTTTCCATCTAGTCTTAACCAATCATAAATGTATGGGCAGAGCCCTGTGTAAAGTATTGACCCACGAGGTTCGGGGCTCTTTACGGAAATAGTGGTAACAGATAACAGCTTTTCTGTCTGTGATTTATATGACGTGACGAGTCCTTGGCCAAGTGAATATATATATTTTGCTCTCTTATAATAAATAGTTAAACTTAGAAGTTCTTTGTCTTTCCTGGAATAAAAGAACACGACAATAGCAAAAGTATAGTGAAATGGCCACAGCTAGCTTTGGCTTAAACAACATTAACTGACTTTTTTCTATTCAAGTTGTATCCTGTGATTAAACATGTCAATGATAATGAACTCACATATTGACAAATAAGTATTGAATAAGGTAGTAGCAAAATCCTGTCTCAGCGAAATCATCAAACTGAAAGCTATAGCATCAGCCGTTGCCATGCAGAATTCAAAATGTAGTTAAGCTAGTTTTATGTTATGCGTTTATCATAAAATTGTTTAATATATTGGTTTTATGTCATTAATAGCTATTTATAAAGGAGATATAGAAAATATACAATTACAATACAAAAAATATCAACATCCAATGTTCCTATTCTCTTTACATCATTTTGAAAAGACCTTGTTTCCTGACACTTTCAGACCTTTTTAGTAATTGGTTTAACCTCACTGGGATTCCAGTGGGATAAATATTTTAGGACTTTGAAGAACAGGTGTGATCCTTCACACATATCCAGTGACACAAGAAGTGACACCTGAGCAAATAGTGAACTCTTTTGATGACCGTTTTAAAGAAATCAAGGACTGGTGTTTAAGTTCCGCAGCCAGAAACCTCTAAATCATTATCAGTGATACTGCATCACTATACATTTACTCTCAAAACACACTTTCATCAAATTAAAGTAATCATATGGTGTGTTTCTGCTGGAATAAGTTACAAACAAGTGCTTATAGAATGTGATGATTATTAAAAGTGGCTGAAAACTATTTAGCATTCCTGTTTATTAATTATTGAGCAGTGGATTTTGAGACATATCTCTTATATATTTTTGCTAAAAGGGTGTCAATTTTGTCCAATGAATGAGGAATATTAATCTGAATATGCTAAGTATCATAAGTTGTGGGAAAGATTGTGCAGTAAAAAGTATTGTATTTACCAAATAGATGTACTGAAGCATTAAGTAACTCAAAATTGTACTTTAAACATTACTCAATGTTACTCCATAATGGATGTAAGGTAGAAATCGCCGTGTCCTTCCTGATAATGTATGCAGTAGTCAAAAGTACATTGGACAACATAATAAACCTGATGAAATATGATAATGCTATACAGGATGTAACTGAAATATCGAACCTGATAACACCATTTGTTCTTTCTTGTTTAAGTGGTCTTCAAAGGGAAGTTGTCCCTTTCAACAGGACATGAGTAGTTGTTTCGAGATTTGAAGAGCATTGTAATAACGTTATCTGAATGCTCACTAGGCAGATATGATTTTCGATCGGCCGTTAATGGTGGATACCAAAGATTACCTTACAGTTTCCAGAGAGCCTCGTAAAGCCAGGAGGGGTGCTCGCTCAGAATCATTACGTTAGCAATCAGCATCGACCTACAGATGAGTGGACTGAAAGAGAAAAGAACAGCAGAGGGCGTTCAAGTGCGAGCAGATACTATAAATATTGAGTTTTTTCGAGCACTAACAATCTTAGGCAGAGATTGAAGCTAAAAGCCAAAGTCTGGATGAGAACATATTAGAGACATGCCGATTCGTTACATACAATCTGACAGGAAAACTGAGAGAAACCAACAATATTTTATGTGCAGGATTGATTTGATGAATTGATTTAAGGATGTCTAGGATCCATTTGACCTTGATTCCTGACATGACTATGGTTGATCCTTCAATTCCATATTTCACATAAGGGTATTTCCCAGGGTGTTAGCAGAGGTTATACGAGGGAGAAAGAGTCATTTTGAGTAACTACATTACAAGTCACTTATTAGACACTTATCCGAAGCGACTTACATACTCAATCCCAACAGGAACAATTTGGGGTGAAGTGTCTAGCCCAGGGACACAACGACATGCTGACTGCAGTGGGGTTCGAACCTGTGACCCCCTGATCCGAACACCAACGCACAACCACTGCACCACACGCCTCCCTAAAGGTACCTGTCATGGTCCTGGAGTAAAACACCTGCATGTGTGAAGTTGGTTATTAGTGTAAACCACCCTAAATTGGAGATTGAGGTACAGACCTTCCGGCGCAGACTGAAAACTCATCTCTTTCGACTCCACTTCGAGCGATAGAACTATTAACAAAGCACTTATATACTAATAAAGGACTGGCTTATCGAAAGCCAGTTGAGTAGCACTTGAAATGTTTTGCTCTATGAAACCTGATGTACTTATATGATTCTGTTTTCTTCAAGTTTGTATTTTGTTGGTCGAACGCACTTATTGTACGTCGCTTTGGATTTAGTGTTCTCAATTATTTGTACACTGAATTGTAATCCAGTTGTTATTCTTAATGACTAGCCAGATACACTTTTACAAAACGTTACACCTTAGGTTTCAATTTCAAATGTTTGAATGGTGCAGACCAATCTAAAAGACGCTGAAAGTTCCGTGTGAAAAGAAAAGTTAATTCAAAAGAAGCATAACTTTGATATAACTATTTGTTTGAGAGTTTACACATTATGTTTTTCAGATGGCTCGTTTAAGCAAAGTTCATCTTTACAAATGTTTTAGGGAAAATGCATTTAAAAACCTTACATTTCTTCAAATCACTTTTTAAAACCAATCTTTCTAAGAAAATCCTTTTATTGACATCACCAGTTTGTTTGACCCTTCAGTTTAAAGATATTTATCTGTCACCTCTTATTTGATGGTTTGGTATTTTAATCTATTATATTTCAATCAATGCGATGCGTTTTATTTACATTTTACAGATAAAGAAATGTGTAGGTTTGTTATCATATTGCAATGTCAAGAATGAACGGTCCAGATCTAAATAACACAGATGGATACAACAAAAATAACTTGTCAGCAGATGTTTGGATCTTTGTATTTTCTGATAACGACCTATGGTTGATGTTTATATCAAGACAAGCTACTTATGAACATAAAAATAAACACATTGACAAAACGACTGGACATGAAAGCAGAACACATTCTTGGCTTTTGGTTGTTTTTGAAGATTTCTTACAAAACATGGCTGTATTTTCGCATTTAATCTTGTTCCTAATACTGATCATTTTTCAGATTCAAACATATAAAGCAATTTGCAATGCACTTTGCATATACCCTGTTTGCATACGTGTGTGAGTAAGAAAACACTTTTCACCTCTGTGCACAGACACCAAAAGAAGAGGGAAAATCAATTATCTTTTTTAATTACATTATCTAAGCATCGATGCATTACTTGTGAAAAAGGTAGAAAAAACAGCAAGTCTTTCTCAATAAGTTAAACCTCTCTGGCCGAAGAGCGGGGCCGGCTCACAAAACTGAAGATTTCCCGTAAAGCATTCAAATTTGTTGAAACAAAAGACAAGGAGTTAACCGGCTGAAGTTAAAAGTAGGCCTCCTTGTTGAATTTAACTTGTTAAGAAACCAAGACAAACATAGAAGATGCGAGTGGCTTATGTTACAGTCCTTCCACCCTTTTCCACCGGGCTCTGCAAGCACATTTTCCTGAAACTTCACAAGTTCCATCGTTTGATCGACAAACAATAAGCAGAGTTATAGTTGGTAAAAAAAAAATTATAATAACAATAACAATAATTACAATAACAGTAATAACGAGAATTGTAAGTAATAAACACAGTCCTGTACAGTCAGGCTCATCTTGTGAATGACCGCAGCCAAACGTCTGATGTTTACGTCGGTCTCCAGCAGAGCGACTCGACGCTGCCCTCCGCGATTAGAGGAAACCCTCTGCTGCGGAAACACACGGGGAGAAGTGGTTAGGAGCGGTGTTCTTGGTGTGACCGTTTTAGTTTACTCGGGTACTCGGGATGGGAATGATTAATCGAATATTCAAAATGATTCAGGTATTCGAATATGAATTAAATGTATACGACAGTGCCAATTTAAAATATCAACAAAACACATGTAATGTTCCCAGGGGTTATATAAAATCCTAACTCAACCCCTGAACGTTACACTAACGGAGAGTCCTACACAACAAACAACATTTATTCATCATTAAAACTCTTTATTTTAATTATTATTATAGAATATGTGAAATTTCAGTAAACCGTTTTTTTGGGGGTCGAATATTAAAATATACATTTGCTTTCAAATTCCCATCCCTATCGGGTATACTGTGTGTATTTTTTCCTTTTGCACAGTTTTGTTAATTAAAATGTCCAGGTAATACAAGTTTACATTCCCAATCCTAGACATGTTGATGTTCATAGGTAAACAAGTCTATATTTGGAGATTTTGACAAAAAAATAGAAAATAAACTTTAAAAAAAAAATACAAATTCAACTAAAGAGATTTAAAAATCTGAAATTTAAATAACCAATTACAAATTAAACAAAAAAAGTAAAATAGCGATATTTAAAATCTATATAAATATGTATACATAAAAAAAGCAAGTTACAAAATAAATTTAAAAAAGGAAAGAAACGTAAAAAAAATGGACAAAAAAATGTTACCACACAAGTTTGAATAAAAATCCTACGCTACAAAAATTATAAATCTACTATACTAATACTAAATGTTATTAACTTAACACTTATTAAAATGTTGATTTAGTAATGTGTGAACGGTATGAATGAAGTTTCAAAGCCTAGAGCTACAGCCCAACAGAGGTAAACGAACCCTCACCTCACTGGGTTCGAGCAGACGTCGTTCCCTCAGAGCTCTCAGTCCAGCTCGTGCACCTCGTCCTGCAGGGAGACGGAGGGCCGCGGACCCTCGCTCAGACGCTTGGCCATGATGTCCCACTGTGGAGTCAGCATTTTGGATTTAGAGCCTGCAGAGGATGAAGAAAGAAGAAGAAGAGATGTTGGTCACACACAGGAGAACCTCTTCTGCCCCCTGCTGGCTCCATAGAGTAGTGATGTCTCATGAATAAACCTTCCTATTCATGTCCGCTGTTGCTGTATTCTTTAAACTACATTAACCTTAGTTTTAAAATAACCCCTAAAAAGCAATTTATAACAACAGAAACAGTTAAAACACTCCTTTTCATTTGTTTTGTACAGAAACAACAGCAGCCTGTTTTGAGTAAATACCACTTCACAATAGTCATTCAGAAAAATATGTTGTTGACAATCTGAAAATCACAAAAGCTAGTTCATAATTTCGCACTTCACTTACAAAGCTTGTCTGCAAACAAACATTGAAAGCTGTATTTCTCACTTTTTTACCCCATGTGCTTTGGTCTGAAATGGCGGCCAATGAAAACAGCTTCATAAAATGCAGACATTGATCCAAAACAAAGGATAGCAGGTGAGAGCAGGCTATCTTTACATTTCTGCCAGAACAAAAAGATCAGACCACGCAACTCGTCCTCAGAAACCTTCATTGGTTAGCTGTACAACATTAAATCCTCCTTTTGGTTAAAAACACCTTTTGTTCTGGCTCCACTGCACGGACTCGCTGTCACTTAACAACCCCAGCATTTACTCGTTTTCACAACAAGGTCAAGTGAAGTTATTAGGGAACATAGAACATGATTTTTTTGACTTTTCGACCACCGACTAGGAACTCTCTGTCATCGAGTCCATTTCCTATCAAATGTAAAACTTCTATCAAATGAGGAACTATTCTACGTTTCAGCCTCAGTCCATTAGAGTTAGATTAACTTGAGGTCTATGGAAACAAACTAAAACAATGCTACACTTATAATCACTGATAACAGGAAACATGATGGAGGCCTTCTGTCAATTCAAACCTGACATAATTATGACTGAGTTAGTCAATTGGTGGTGAAAACTATGAATGAATAAAAACTAATTGCTCATACTTGATCCCGGCTGCTTGCCATCCTAATCCCCCCCCCCGGCCTGGGCCTGAGGACGGCTCACAGACCGGTGAAGAAGCTCCTCTCCCTCAGGACACACTTCCTCCTCCTCTCCTCTCTGTTACCATGACAACACAGACTGTAGCCTCCAGCCAAAGCAGCGAGGAGGATGATCCTCTTCCTTCCTCTTCGTCTCTCTCCCTCTTCTTCTCTCTCTCTCTCTAGCAGACTCTCCCTCTCTTGATCTCTCAGTCTGTCTCTTCCCCTCTCTCTTTTCACGGGGGAGAGGGGAAAGTGGGACACAACCCAGACAAATTAAAACCACAACACTAACTCTGGAGCCGGCGGCGGTGGATCTCCACAGAGTAAACATGAAGCTCAGACATGCCTTTACGCTCATCTATATATTCAAATAATCATGCTTTTGGGAAAGGTATCAAAAGCTTCAATTTATGTGTATTTAATAAATGTTTAATTTGTATGACAGCAGTTAATAATAATAATTTATATGAAGCTTTGTCATGAAAGAATATGTTAAAACGGTTTCCCTCTGCCTTGTTTCCGGTCCAGATCCAAGTATTTTCCTTCCTAAATTAAAACATTGTTCTGCTTCCAGGTAGTACTATTCCAGGTGACAAGTATAGTCATATTTGAGGGTGAAAATACATTTCTTATGAAGGATATTACGCAAAATGTGATGTTTTATATTGAGTGGAAGATAAAGTCAAGACTTTAACGACCAAAAGAGCTCTACCACAGTACCATGGTGTTCAAAATCAGGGCCGCCCCTGGCCGACTTGTGGCCCCACGCAAAGTTACGTGATGTGACATGTGCTAGTGGAGCACGCGCCGGAGCGTCGCAGCAGCGAAACTGTGGCACGCTTGCAGTAATTGTGCCGCATAAGCGCATAAAAGTTGCACCGCATTTGCGCTTCAGATGAGGCCCCCTCCGTGAGATGAGGCGCGTGATCTGCGTGTTGGGAGGGGCGGCCCTGTTCAAAATAATCAGGATTTAACATATGGAGCTCAGTGAAAGTTAAATATTTGGAAGCGAAGGCGGTAAGGAAACCTAAATATAAATATATACTAAGAAGTTCCTCTCCGGCAGTGGCTCAGTCAGTAGGGGCTTGGACTGTGAGCCGTAGGGTCGCCGGTTCAAGTCCCCGACCAGACCTAAAGATATGGAGTGTGGACTGCTACTTGGAGAGGTCCCAGTTCACCTCCTGCCCTGCCGTGGTGCCCTTGAGCAAGGCACCGGACACCCCTCCCACCACTCCCACCGCTCCCCGGGCGCTGTGCAATAGCTGCCCACTGCTCCTAGTACTAGACTCCTGGTACCGGGATGGGTTAAAAGCAGAGAACACATGTCACTGTGTGCTCTGCATGTGAGACCATTAAAGAGCGGTTCATCCCTCCCAATTCTTCTTCTCCTGTCACTCACCATCGAGTCCGTTGTGCTGTTCGTAGCTGCGTTTGCCCAGGATGGTGGGGGAGCCGTTGTTGAGGATGGGGGAGGCCTTTATGGGCGTCAGGCTGCCTGTGGAGATGGACGCTCCACGGATCGGAGGGTCTGGTTTGGCTGGACGGGGATGTGCTTCTGTTAGGGAGAGAGGGAGAGTAGAGGAAACGGGAAGAGAGGTGGAGGCAGAAAGAAACAGAGTAAAAAAGATACCAGAGGATTACACAGGGTGGTATCATCTCCAAGGAAATCTGATTCATGAGCATTTCTCAACATTTTAAGAGACTTACAAACCCTGACAAAAAGGAATAACGTTATCATTAGGCGCATTCACACCGCAGTACTTTTCCCACAAAGGTTCATGAGAACTTAGTACATGAGAACTCTTTAGTTCTCATGAACTAAGTACAGATCGCGTTCACACCGGAATAAGTCCCTGGGGGAGGATTAGGCAAATGAAGCCGCTGAAGTCACTTCTTCTTCTGCTTTGGGTTTACTGGCAGGCCGCAAACCACTTCACGGCGTATACTGCCGCCCGGAGTCCCATCGCCAGAACGCCGACACCTCCTCATCTCCACCGCTCCCATGTTTTATTTTGTGTTGCCATAAGTTAGTCTCTCTGCGTTTCTGCGCTGGGCTAATGCTAATAATGCTAATGCTAGGATAATAAAATGGCGGCTTCACAAAACTTATTGGGAGTTTTACGGGGCGTGGTTTGCAATCCGCCCAGCCAATCAGACATAGGAACCTTTTTCTCCCACGAAAGTCCCTGCTCTCTAGCAGGGACGGAAAAGGGGGTAAAAAGGTTCTGATGAACTAATTTTAGTTCCGGCTCTTTTTGGTGTGAACGCGACATTTCGGAACTATATCGGAACTAAAGTGGGAAAAGTACTGCGGTGTGAACGCGGCTATAAGCGACAGAATTGTTTCAACTTTGAAGCAGAACAAGATATCAAATTGCTAATGTCTTTGTTTTTAATTTTGAGCAAAACTGACTGAAAATAGAAACTCCACATAAAGTTTTTATTACCTAAATACCGCACCACTGACTCCAGGGGTTTACGGTCCACAGGTTTCAGTGGTGCAGGCTTTTTTTTCTCATCTGGCAACAGCATGGCACCTGCAGACATAAAAGAAACAGTAAGTAAAAACGTAAAGAATGACGTAGTCTACATGGAGGACGGAGAGAAACGCTTACACTCGGCCTTTATGGCTGCTAGGTTGACCGGGAGGTAGGGGTGCCTGGCCAGAAACCGCGGCCTGATGATGTCATGGCAGATGCGCCGTGCCATCTGCGTCAGGCCGGTGGTCTGCAGGTAGAAAGCTTGTCGCGTCTTCACTGCACATTTAGGGCTGCCGCTGTGACGCATGGGGATGCCGTGGGGGCTCTGCAGGGACATCAGATACACAACCGTCAGCACAAATATTCATATATAACCATTTACATGGCTAATAAGTACAATTTAATTTATATATATATATATATATATATATATAGAAGTTTAATTTTCCAACAAAAACAACAAGGAATAAAAGCTTTTCTTTGGTATACATGATAACAAACAGAATATCTGAGTTTGAAACAGTTGGTTGGATGAAAACATACTTTTTTTTTTTAAGAGTTAATGAAAATAAGATGCCCTAATGAAGTGCAAACTTTACCTTAGATTACAAGAGGATAGAAGGAAAGGTTTTTCTCAGGAGGATGAACAACTCCTTTAAAGGCAGGGGAAAGCTTTAGGCAAACTGTAAGGCTGTTGTTTGCAGAATAAATCAACTACATTTCTAGTAAAGCTTGTGTGTGTGTGTGAGGTGCTGTTTATACGGTAACTAAGCGGGTTGTATCCGCTACTTTTCTCTTGTGTATAGCCCGTTCGTTCACACGAGGCCGTAACGGAACCGCGGAAACGGACCCCTAAAACGATAACGGGTCCCAAGGTGGATAGATCTGCGGACGGAACGCTCTGGGGGGCCAAATAGCCCCGCCTCTGCTGCTCACTGCTGTAGCATGGTCAGTAGCTACTGACCATGCTACAGCATGCGACAGATGTTAGTGCAAAATCTACAGCTCCTCTACCACAACCATCAGCAACAAGTGGACATGGAGAACTACATGTTGCTAAATCCACGCGGAGAATAAACAGAACACGTTTATTGAGCCGTATCCGTGTGAACGGAAGACTTTTTTGATATCGAATTCGGTTCGTTTGCGTTTCGTGTCCGTGTAAATGGGGTCAGTGTGTGTGTGTTAGATTGTACCATGCTGCTGCGGTTAGGTCCAGGTCTCTCTCCATCCAGTCTTGTGGGCAACTTCAGCCCGCCGTACTTCTTCCAGTAAGTCCAACAGGAAGCGCAGAGACGACACTGCATGTTGGGAGGGCCCCAGGAGTACCACTGGTAGGAGCTGCTGGCTACACACACGCGCACACGTACACAGAGACAGAGGAAAGTGAGCGCAGTGCAACAACCATAGACTGTATATATAAGCCAACAACACATAATCATCAATATGTGCTCATGTGCATGCAGGCGAAAACACAACCTTTAATCATTCATCACTGAATTAACTACAGCCTCTAAAATAACCCAAATAACACTGCAGGGCACGTAATGCTGTCCTCTCTCCTCTGTATTTTGTAATATGTGTGTGCCACAAACAAAGACTACAGCGTGGATCTGAGAACATCCTTTTTAAATTGAAAATGTTAATAGAGTGGTTCAGTAATGAGTCCTGAACCCGGAAAACACTTCCCTTGTCTCGAAGTCAATGGTTTTCTGAACGAGTTTGTAATTGTGGTTGACACAAGCTTCCAAGATGTTCACGTTTTGTTCTACGACATCAAATATAATGGGTCAATAGATACCCCCGCGTAATCCCTGTTGGATCAGTTCAGTATTTGGTTGCTGTATGTCAAGTTAAAAATCGGAATAAAATGCCATACGTTTGACATACACTGAAACTATGTATCACCAATTAAGATGCACATCACAAAGAACACATCCCCACAGTTATAGCAGAGTACATTAAACTGGTTAAACTAAAAAAGTTCTCTTTGTTTTGTTCCTGCCTCCACATTAAACCAGCAATTTTCTCAATCTGTTTTTCCACCACATTTTCCAGAGTGGATAAAAGACCGACCTGGTGTGTTGGTTAATTAAAGAGCACAACCGCCTCAAACTCTCTGACATTTTACATTTCATACCGCTGATTATAGCGCATGTTTTGTTAGACTCTTTTAAATATAATTGCAATTGTGAATTCTCGAGAATTATTACCACAATTATAGGAATCTTACGAATAAGCCCCAATGTTTGTTTTAGATTTCAAGCAGCATGTGTTGCAGGAACATGACGGCAGGGTCCCACAGGTCAGTGACTTACTGTAGCAGCTTTCACAGGCTCTGCCGAGGGCGGGGATCTGCGCCGTGCCTGGAGCCCCTGGGACCCCTGGGACACCTGGGACTCCTGGCAAACCTGGGACCCCCGGGACACCTTGCACCATTGGGACCCCTGGGACAACTTGCATCGCTGGGACCCCCGGGACCCCCTGCACCCCTGGTACACCTGCAACCGCCACTCCATTGACCAGAGCTGGTTTTAAATTGTTGCTCAGCTGGTTGGGGTTGGGCTTGTTGCTGGAGCGGGCACAGAAACAGGGAGAGGGTCAGACCAGTACATATAAACACATTAGAGCACATGTATAGTCTACTGCAAGTGAAGTGTCCTAGCTCTGACAACAGAAGCAGATGTTTAACTTTGACACTTATAAGCCAACCGAGCACAGGTCTGGACCCAATCCTATTTTACTCTAATTACTCCAAGTTTGATTAAGCCTTGCTATTTTAATGACACATCTTTCCTACCCATTACAGCAACGGTTCAGCCATCCACTGACAATATGCCAAATCAAATCTGTGCATCACATTAATGGTGTAATACGGCAGGAGAAATCAATGTGCTCGCTTCATTTCAAATACTAAAACATTATTAGTTTGTATGTCCACCAGATTAGGTTGAAAGTCAAGCAGGCAAACGTATCCTTAACCTTATTAAAAAACATCATGGAGATTAAGATTGACCGTTTTCCAAAACTGGACTGTGTGCGACCCTTGTTGATGTATCCATGTATTGAGACAACACAATGATCTGATGTATTTTATTTAACCACATAGAAACGTGCAGAGTACTCACTAGTTAGGGATGTAGACCTGCTTCAACTTGCTTTCGGCCTCGGCTGCTTTTAATCGTTTCTGGAGCGGAGACAGGGGGTGAGGAGGAGGAGGAGGAGGAGGAGGAGGAGGAGGAGGAGGAGGAGGTGAGAGAAAGAAGGTGAGGTTATCTTCAACAATACCCCATATGGATTACATCGATTTCAAGACAGTTAAACTGACTCATTTCTAATATAAAAAAAATCTGACGACAGACATACTCGAGCTGAAACACGCCAAACTGTGAAGGGAGAATAAAAAAGTAAAAGAAAATGTAAGAATTATTTTGGGCCTTAAATTGGGCGAGAAAAAGGATGAAAACACTAGTCAAATGTAAATTAGTTCAAAGAAGATAAACGGCCATCAGGAAGGAACAAAAACATCAACTGTTACACTTGTTTTGCTTTAAAGAATACAAAATATATAGCTTACTATAATTGATCAAATATTGATTAGGATTTTAGTTAACTGCCTGAGATATAATAGATGTTTTTACCTGCTGTACATATCTGTCTGTGGTCTTCCACATGTAGTAATACTCAATAATACTCGTCAGGGACTTCCAGGGCAGCTGGAGGAAAAGAGAGGAGAGGGCACAAAGTAAACTTTCAGAAAGGTCACCGTCACATTTGATCTCCCACGAGAAAATACTATGTCTTTATAACAAACTTTATTAAATGTCACCTTTCAAATACAGGTAGAAAGCCCTTTGCAGTGAAAACAGGGCTTGTTTAAAAGCACAAAGCAGCTACACACATAATAAAACCCAGAGTAAAACCGATAAATCAAAGTAAAAACATAATTCAAAGTCACATAAAAAGCAATTCTAAAAAATGAGGGTTTTTGAATGTGAGTTTAGAGAGATGGCAGCCCTGGTCTCTTCAGAGAGGGCGATCTAAAGTGCAGGAGCCCTGACTGCACTTCAACTGAAATGTAATCATCCGTCAAGAGTTCCTTTGTATAACCACTGGTCACATGATGCGTTTGAACCCACTGGAGCCGTAAAGTTCCCTGGGAGAAGTTTGAAAGGAACATGATCCGTCAAGTGGAGGCCCCACCCAACATGGTGCTGGAGCCCTGTTGTTGGAGAGAAGGCCGGGGAGGAAGCCAGAGAGAGCCGCACTGACAGCATTCGGCCACCAGGTGGAGGAGTGACGCACACAGTGAGAGCCTCCGAGCACAATGTGACACACACACACACACACACACACACACACACACACACACACACACACACACACACACACACACACACACACACACACACACACACACACACACACACACACACACACACACACACACACACACACACACACACACACACACACACACACACACACACACACACACACACACACACACACACACACACACACACACACACACACACACACACACACACACACACACACACACACACACACACACACACACACACACACACACACACACACACACACACACACACACTTCAGGCTGAATATGGTTTCTCTTGGCTTTACATTAACTGTTTTCTTTACGTCTTAAAGATATTTCTATGGAATGTTTCTGGGGATAAATGCTCATTGTGCTTAGCTTTCAAAAGTGTTCACTCTTTACTGTGGGCTAGCTGCACTCTTAGTTTATAAGACGACTATTGTGCTCAATAGATAATCTGTGGAACGTCAGCTAAATAACTCAATGATGATCAGGAACAGTAAGGCCTTAACACGGTGGTCACTGCGTTCGGAAGCAGCAATAAATGTATACTGCGTACAGTTTTAATTAAATAAGAAAAACCAGTCTTTAAAAAAAGGCCCGAGCCACATAGACATAGTGAGAACAATTCAACACCTTGCTCCATTTCTTGCTGCAATCAATACCACTCTTTATCTGTTACCACAACTTAATTTAAACCAATGCATTTGATTGAATCTTAATGTCTGTTAACGGATACAATAAAATAAATCTAAGTAATTGCACTTTATGATTTTAAGAAATGATTCGACACATAGCCTGATAATCATGATGATTTCATCTAGCAACCAATTGGTGGTTCTGACGTTAGATATTTTATGATTTCTGAGATTGTAATAAAATAAATCCATTGACAAAACCCCAGCTTTAGGATATAGTTTTGGCAACAACACCTACCAGCACCAAAATAGTCCAAACAACAGCTGTTTATGTGCCCGGACATTTTCTTGCAACCTCCAATATATCAAACCATTCCTTTAAATATCGGTCAGCTACTCACAAAGTCCTGCTGGATGTCGGTGAAGTCTTTGCCGTATTTCTCCAGCGCCTCCTCGAACAGGTTGGCCTCCGAGGCGCTCCACTCCTCCATCTCATCCCTGCAGAGGACGGGCCCTCCCTGAGGCACCAGCGCTGAGATGGCCCGGGTCATGTCGTAGCCCGTGGCGTGGAGGGTGTCCATAGCGTGAAACTGAACACAACATATGAACACATGTTAGTCTCATGACCCGTTAGTGTTGTTTGAAACTTCTCTGTTGACTTGTTGGGAGGAGGATGACTGAGTCCATGGACTGTATATGCAGCCCCTTGTTCAAAGGCTTTGGGCTGTGAACGTGTGTGTGTGTGTGTGTGTGTGTGTGTGTGTGTGTGTGTGTGTGTGTGTGTGTGTGTGTGTGTGTGTGTGTGTGTGTGTGTGTGTGTGTGTGTGTGTGTGTGTGTGTGTGTGTGTGTGTAGCTTCTCATCTATGTTTTATATATGAGAATGAGATCTAGGGCAGAATAGACCCACACCGGGCTTCTGGGGCCAAGCGCTTGTTGAGGATAACTACACACAAGGCTCTAGAATCACTAACACACACGTGCATTACAAGAGCTTTCTTTGATTAGCACAACTGCTAAATGTTCCCTCTATAGTGTGATTCTGATTCAACCCAAGGCCGCTTTGATGTGTGTGGTGTGTGTGTGTGTGTGTGTGTGTGTGTGTGTGTGTGTGTGTGTGTGTGTGTGTGTGTGTGTGTGTGTGTGTGTGTGTGTGGTGTGTGTGTGTGTGTGTGTGTGTGTGTGTGTGTGTGTGTGTGTGTGTGTGTGTGTGTGTGTGTGTGTAAGTTTCTCACCAAGGTGATGTCTCTGGAGGCCGCAGCTGCGCTCATGTGCAGGCTGGGCTGCCGGACTGAACTACTGCAGTCCAACGCTCTGGCGAAGGTTCCTACCGACCTACAGGACACAGATATGATGTCAATGATAAAGAAAATGTACACATAGCATGATAGAGAATCTACTTTTGGTTTTACTTTCACCATCTCCATTTAGTCATTGATATAGTTCTTTCCGTCAGCCTTTTTCTGAACCATTTGTGCACAGCAAGAAAGGATGTCCAGTGCGTCATGATTAAATATTCAGTGTTGTAGTGTTGCAGAGCAAGTGGAACTGCAGCCAATTTGAACTGAATGTGATGATACTGCTAAGCAACCATATCTAGCTCAAAACCAGAATCACTGACTGTGATGGAAACTTCTAAAGCAAGGGAGACTCCGAGAGACACGGGGAGAGCAGGAACTTTGATGGCAAACACTGATGGTTTATTTGGAGCTTCGGCCGGAGAATTCACAAGACATGTCGTGTGCCACGAGGTGACACAGATCTTCACAACTCTGAAGATCTCTACCCCAGACCCATGTATTTAGCTAGTTCTGAGAGAAGCATCAACATTGTGCATAACAAGATAAAGCAGTATAATAGCTGATAGAGATCAGCTGATGCCAACAGGCAGACAAAACACTGAGAGCAGCCCAAGGTTAGAGGCCTGTGCTCATTGAGGGCAGTACAGACTGATAAACTGGGTCAAATGTATGGGCCCAGGAAAATATTTCCCCAACACTGAATAGTTAAGTTCCATGTCATCAGTTTGTCATTTTATCCTAGCATGGTGAAATTGTCATAATAAGCTTCTGCTTTCTTAAGTTGTGGCCACAAAAATACTTGTTTTGTGAGGTCCCTTTTACCTTGACCTTTGTCCACTAAAATCTATCCATCCATCAGTTTCTCCTCGAGTCCAAGTTGACTTCGGGCCACAAAAGTTATCTCAAAGCGCCATCAGGAAATCACTGTCAAGAGAATCGGACTAGCAAGCACACACCGAGAAAAATTGCAAGGCCAATAAAAGGCAAATGTTTTAATGAGGAAGGGACACATGGACACTTTTGCTTGGTGCTATGAGGAGCTCTGAAAAACGCAACAACCTCTCATTTGAAGGAATATGCGTATTTTCTTTTATGAATAGACAAAGCTCTTAAATACGAAGCGTGAGCCATGATACGGTTAGCTTAGCTTTGCATGAAGACTGGAAGCAGCGAGCCAACTCTGCTGCAAGGTAACCAATTCACTCACCAGGGCATCTAAAGCTAACCATATGTTTCTGTCTAATCTGTAAGAAAGTGTGAAAAAGACATGTTATGGTTCAACATGAGAATGTGGGTAAAACTACCTTAAGTTTTGTCATCACAGAAAAATGTAACTGCAACCAAATTATACAGCTGAAATTTAGAACAAGGTAACATATTAATTAACGCACATCCGAGGTGTTGGTGAGTGGATTAACACTTGTTTCAGTCCTTATGCTTTGCAGGCTATGCTAAGCAAAAGTTCTCTTGGATGAGGCTTTATATTCATCATAAATATATATGAGAGTCCATTTTCTCAACTAACTCCCAGCCACAGAGCACGATGTATTAGGGCTGTGCGATTATGGCAAAAATCATAATCACGATTATTTGGGTCAATAATTGATATCACGATTATTTTGACGATTATTCATTGACCATTTATTGAACTTTAAAACAAATAATATTTTACCAATAAACAAGATCAACAAATATGTTGGAGCGCACTTCCAAAACTATACTAAACATATATTATTAATATGATAAATAAAAATAAATTGGACCAAAATAAATTAAATCAAATATGATGCAGTGCACTGTCACAACCTACTGAAAACTCCTTAACATATAGCCAACATTTTTGTAAAACATATTCAACATATTCCACTCAGTTAAACGTTGAAGGCTGGCCAACCGTCATGGTCCAGAAGTAACAGGAAATAAATGTTGAACTACAATTTAAGACCAAATAAAAATGTTTAGGCCACCATGGCAAATGCTGGTAGGGCTGCTCATGTCATCTCTTAAAGATGCAAGAAACACCAGCCTGTTTACATGGTCTGGTTTCAGAGATGAGCGCAGGCAGGTGACAAGCCACATGTACTGAAGACCCTCAGCCACGCCCCGACACATGGGGTGACGCCGGCCAATCACAAAGCTTTGATGCGTTCAAGTGCATTATTCTAGCACAGGAAGATTATGTTACAGGACATTAACGATCAAACAGAATATTGTTGTTCTATTTTTAGACACATCTCGCGATCGACTGGTTGGGCACCCCTGGGCTAGACCATAGGTCCGTTGTGGTCGCAAAGTAGTCAGCTGAAGCCACATCTCTCTCAACTTCCCCACGGCATGTGTCATACAGTATAGTGCAGGCAGCGCAGACCTGCTGAAATAATACCGAGACGGCATCGCGTAACGCTTGTCCAACGTGTTGACAAGTTGCTTGAAGCCCTGGTTGCTAACAGTGCTAACTGGGCACATATCTTTAGCGATGTGAAATGTAATGGCAAAGTACTTGCAAATAGTGGAAATAGTTTTACCCTTCTTTTTAACGAGTTGCTGCTCTTGTTCTGACATCTTCGCTCGCGCTGAACACTCACAACACATGTCACTCCCACGTGGCCGAGTGGGCTTTTAGGGAGGGGCGAAAGCGCACCCAGCAAAATAATCGTATTTTCTCAATTATGCTGTTTTCATAATCGTCGAAAGCCATAATCGTAATCGCGATTAAAATACGATTAATTGCACAGCCCTACGATGTATGTATATTTTCTTCTCTCTCTTTTAGATTATTTGTAATCCTTTGCACTTTTGTGATGACTTACCGAGCTACTACTAAGAACTGGTCGATCTGTTTCTCCGTCAGTAGGCTGGTATAGTCCCAGACCTTCTCCTCTAGTTTCTCCAAGTCTCTGCCATCTTCCTCACCTGCACACACAGACGCAGTTAAAGACACAGTTAAAGACACTTTTCAAGGCTGCAATGCTTCTTACCGACCACACATGTGCAACAAAAATGTGCCAATTCCCTGATGTTTGATTTTCTTCCTGCTTTTCCCTCTTTTCAAATCACTTGACTTGAGCAAAGCTATAATGAATGCCACAGTTTAATAGGTGGGTCTGTCAGGCTGCCAATCTGCCTGAACTTCTAAAAAAAGCAACAGAATTTCGCTAACTTGGCTTTAATTAGAGAGCTTGGAGTCCCAACAGTGGCTAATTGAAATTTCAGAGGTTTTCCTACATGCTAAGAATACGATTCTGTCAAAACACTTAAACACGATCTGGCTGAGAAATAATCACAATTGAAATGCTGAATATCTAAAACACAACACTGGCACATCATATCTTTCAGATTTGCTAGGATAAGACTTTTTTTTGTATATTATGGAAGTTACAAAGAAGAAAACACTCGTTGCAAGTGTAAGGAATAATCTCATTAGCCAAATTATAATTAGGCCACATTCGCATTACTTTGAGCTTTCAGATGCTTTCAGACAGCGAGAAGCAGCTTCCATTGTTTTCAATGCAAACCAAGCTCAGTGGCAGCAGTTTATGAATGCATTTTCTGCACTCTATCATGCATTTTGTGGCGGTTCAACGTTTTCAACTTAAAAAAACACAAACGAGGGAAACTAAACATGAGCTAATTTGAGTGTTTCTGATTCTCTAAGGGATTCAGAGGGATTAATGGAGAAAACCTTAATGACACTAGTTAGTAAAAGCTGCTTTATTTATTGTACAGTAATACTCATTTCTTCTATTTTAAGATAAGAGTTACTATATTTACCCGTAGAATGAGATGACTGGGGGTAGACTTTATGAGAGCACCTTCAGATTAAGGCTTAAAACTAAACAGCTGTCATGTGGTAAATTGCAGATATTAATTTTGTGTTTGCCAACGATATTTGAGTTCAGGGCTCATTATAGTCAGATGATTCAGGTTGTCCTTTATAAACAGGGAAATGGGAACTTGAACCAGTTTTCTAGTAAACGTTACAATAAAATGTATTTTCAATTCAAATGAGGCACCCCATCCTTTCAATACTGGCGGGGTGACTTTAAAATGTGCAGCACATTAACATTAATCAGTTCTTCTAAATAGAGTGTCACAGTGACGCGTCCTAAAACCCGAAAGTACGTTTTTTTTACCACTTCCGGTTCCTTCGACAAAAAGCAATTTCTCCGGAGGGTTTTGGAAAATAGCTGGAAATAAGGTCTGTGGTTGAGACACATTGAAGAGACGGATCACGTTTTGTTCTACGGCATTAAATCCATCAGCAGTGGTTTTTGAAGAGCTTACGTGTCTGAAAAACGATGGTTGTTAACAAGTGGCTGAATAGGACTACAGAAGTTGTCGAGGCCGTTTTACGTCATTACACCGAACACGTAAACACTCGCGCTAAGTTTGTTCCCCGTGTTCTGCTTGAAAGCAAGTCCCCGCCTCCTGAAAACTGTTAGAACAAACACTTCAACTTTTACCATTTAGAATCTGTGTGTTTTAACATGGATCTTAAGTTGGCGTGATGTTGAAGCAGCGACTCCGCTGTAGTTTGTTTATAGCATAACGTTAGCATTTTGCTCCTGGCGACTAGATTTACGATTAGAAAGTAGGGTAGACGTGTGGATGTTATCCGGCTGAACAAAACGTGATCCGTCTCTTAAATGCGTTTCAACCACAGACCTGATTTCCAGCTATTTTCCAAAATCTTATGGAGAAATGGCATTGCGTTTTTGTCGAAGGAACCGGAAGGAGTTTACTTCTGGGTTTTAGGAGGCGTCACTGTGGCAGCTTTTTATCATTTAATTGTGCTGTTTAGTAGCCATGGAAACCAAGGTTAGTTTTTTTTTTTTTTTAAATAACTTTACTTGTAAAAAGAAAGTGAGTTCATAAGGAAGCTTGGGGCAGAAAAAGGTTGCATACAGTTAAAGGTGGGGTAGGTAAGTTTGAGAAACCGGCTCGAGATACACTTTTTGTTATATTCCATGGAATGCTCTTAACATCCCGATAGCAATGAATATCTGAAGTGCTTTGACAAAAAATCCATAAAAAAATGTCATCTGTGGAAGCCGTGGAGCTGTAAAAAGTACATCCAATCCGTTTAGCCGGCCTTCCATCTCGTGCACGCCCAAATGTATCTCTTGCCGTCATTGGGCGTGCATTGCGCGTTCATGTGTGTTGGAGGAGGTGCTCTGTAAGGAAGTCTGAAGGAAGGGGCGGATTCTTTTCAGCTGTGTACTTTCAAATTTTAGTGCACTCGAGCCGGTTTCTGAAACTTACCTACCCCACCTTTAATGACATTTCCCTGAGAATTGAACAGCAACAAAAACATGAAAAGTTAACAAGTTAATTTAAGTTGAGGATAGATTGCTCCAAACAATCATTCAGTACCCAGGAGGGTAAAAAGACCCCTGAAGGAAGAGCATTATAATGTGTTGCTCTGTGAATAAGCTTCTCTAGGAAAACTCAATTAAACAAAAAGCATATTGTACCTTCTTTCAGGAGGTCGGTGATGTCGGCCTGGTACTTGTTCCCGACGCGGATCTCCCCCTTATCAGCCAGCAGGGTCTTCTGCTGAGGGTCATACACCAGCGAGTAGAAGAAGGCATCCTGGGAAATACAGATGGCAGGAAGGCGTGAGGATGGTATGAAAGAAACAGGAAGCGAGACGGGCAAACGGAGAGGCGAAAGAGAGGAGTGTGCGTGTGTATCTTCCCCTCTGCTAGTCTCTCGTCTCCTCATTACTGTATGTGAAAAGAACATTCTGGGTCAACACATTGAATAATTCATCTGGAAACAAGAATCTCTTAACTCATACGTTTCTCACAGACACACTTTTAAATAATCAGTTATCTCGCCCACCTAATCAAAGTTTAGGAGATCCCGTCGTATTATTTTTAGCGTGAAGATCTGATGGTACGTACCTCTCTGTCCAGATAAGACTTCAGGGCTTCCGTCTCGTTCAGCAGAGTCACACAGCACTTCCCCCTGGAGCCCAGAAGGGATGTAAGGAAAGGTAGAAAGGGAACAAGAGAAGGGAGAGAACATGGAGAATGAAAGGGGGAAAAATGTGAAACGCAGGACCTAACGTTCACGAGTTGCGTACCCTGGTTAAACTGTGTGAGAGAACTCCTCGGTGTAGGATGCATTAACAAGCAGCAACAATTACATTGATTTGTAGTGCGATGGAAACGTTGTCAATGCAGTGTTGTTTCTTTGTTTTGCACAACACCCAAAAAAGGAAAATAAGTGAGATTTTTTTGGACATATTGGAATGATAAATGTGTTTGATTTCCAAACTTTCAATATTTTAATTTACACTACATACATTTTATCCAAAGCGACTTACATACTCAGTACTGTGGGCAATCCCCACGGGAACAATTTGGGGTGAAGTGTCTCAGGGACACAACGACATGCTGACTGATCCGAACACCAACGCACTAATCCACTGCGCCACACGCCTCCCTACATAATTGTTTTTATTTTATTTAAAGAGACCATATAAAAGAGGAAATTAAATCATAAGAAAAGAAAATAACCTATACAAATGAATTAAATTAACATTTTGATTCATATATCTGGATGTCATCAACATGTCTGTGAACATGGAACCCGTCAGAGGCTGTGTGACTGTTGGAATTAAACCAGTGAAAGAGGGATGCTCTTGTTGCAGTCAGAGCATTTAGTCTCTCTTATGAGAAGGTAGATGCTCGACAGCATTACCAGGGAGTAAACAAAAGTGAGTTAACTGCTTGATTTTAAAGCTTTAGATACAAAGGAAGCGTACGTAGCAACAACACTGGATTTGGTTTCAGCTGGTCGAGAACGTTCATTTGAGTGTGTTGACACTACTAATGCTACGTTCACACCGGACGCGATGCGAATATTCGCTTCCCTCTAGTCGCTCGAGTTTCACCGCGGCTGCCAGCTGTGTTTACTCGCATCATTCAAACAAGACGCGCTGGCTCGGGGGCTACAACTACAACAAAATGAACATATTTTACCGTGATTAAATTGTAATACACGTTTCTAAATGATGCCGACGTAAAACAACATACTGATACCGGTTAGTAAAAACCATGAATTAATGCTTTGACAAGTCTGCAGACAGACAGCAGGCGAAAAACCTTTTAGAATGCTTGTTTTCTGAATGAAGATCGGGTCGACCAGGCTAAGCTAACGTTGTATATGCTCACTCCACACTCATAACAACGGCCTACAGACAGAAATAAACCAGCGACCGTATTCGCCATGACACAGACAGTCTGTGGTTTGTTCTTGTTTAACTTTTGTACAGTTTCTGAACAGATATGAGGAGCTGTGATCTCTGTGTGCTAACTGCTAACAGCTAATGGCTGATGTTTTCTGGTTGAACGTCAGTGACGGCAGGCTGAGATCCTCACCGCTGATTGGCTTCCGCAAGAACGTGTCACGTGAATTTGACGCCCGAGTTGAAAAAATGGAACTCTCGCGTCCACCGCTTCATGCGCGCCGTCGGAGCGAATTTGCGTCTGATCGCGTCTCTGCATTGACTTTACATGTAATCGCGCCGCCCCCAAACACCGCATCGCGTCCGGTCTGAACGCAGCATTAGGTCTGTCTCCAAATTATTTACCAGCGAGGTATTCATACCTCTCTAGCCCCGGGCGAACAGGGTGATCAACTGGAACACCTTCTGACACCTCGCTGCTGCAGCACGGAGCGAGGTGTCAGCTCAGAGAACTTAAATCAAGATTTGAATCCTGTTCTCTAAACAAAACGACTCATTACGGTTATTTTTATTCAAGCAGATGTCAGTTTGCTCTCACAGCCAGTCCTCAGAAATGTCAAGTAATAAGGTGGTAATGATTATGTGGGATTGCCTGGAGCTGCTCCCTGATGAGCAGAACATTTCTATATGTAGACACAGCTCTCTGTTGACATGTCGTGCTCATTGTGCTCCCTGCATTTCAGAGGATTGTTTTATGTCTGAGACCGAAAGCTGATCCAAACTATCTTTCGGCCGTCATGTATGTGTAGCAGATAATGTGAGTGAAGGAATCAATAAATAATCTTATCATCCTCCGAGTGAAGGAGTGACGTTTTCACAGCCACACAAAGTGTTTGACTAATGTGTCAAAGTTCATTAAAAACACAGTAGGATCGAGATGAAAGTAGCATTTGCTGCAAATCAACATTAATGCTACCTGGGGTTTTGTTCCCAATGGAGCTGCAGCGTTACGTAAATCAGTCTAAAATCGAGCGAAAAATGACCTGCAACTACTTTCAAAAAGGTATTCATCGATTTTAGAAACAAAAGTTCTGAAATGCTAGAATATGCTGCTCGTCCTGATCCTAGATTGTAGTAAAAGAAAGGGGTTTTTGTTGCTTTTGGGTTTGTAGTTTAAAGAAATAACGCTGTGCATGCTAAGTATTGACCCGTTACCATAGAAATGTGAGTTTGACTGGCTGCTCCGTTAACATCCGTATAGATCAGGAGTCGGCAACCCGCGGCTCTCGAGGTGCATGCGGCTCTTTAAGCCCTCTGCTCTGGCTCCATTGAGCTTAGACAAAAATAAGAAGGAAATCAAATAAAAGTATTTGTCGGACTATTTAAATGTTGTTGCACGGTTGAAAATGTTTCGTATCTTGTATTTTGAGGTGATACTGTGACACATAAATCAAAATCAAAACGGTTTTAATTAGGTCAACTCAAATATGCGTCACATCCTGCTACGGTCCCGCGCCAGCGCCTTTTCTTGCAGGAGAATAACCTGACCCCGGCTCGATGAGCGAACTCTGGATAAATCAAAGAAAATGAAAGTATGGGAGGAACAGAGGGTTTCATTCTGCGTGGTTAGAGTTATCTGCTTTCACAGCAAACGATGCTGGCTTACCGCTATGTTTGATATGTGGAGAGAAGTTGTCAAAGGTGCTGCAGCCTTTACGAGTTGGAGGAAAAACACGGAAGAGGAAGACAGCTGACGACCTTCAGTCATCATTCAATCAGTAAACTCTTTTTAGGGTGCAGCTATAAGTTTTAGTTATTTCAAAGTGGGCCCATTTTAATTATATTAATTTTCTTCAAATGTGCAGAGGACTCCCCAAGTGCTGTGTTGTTTATTTTAAAGTAGGCCTGTGTATTTTTTTTTCTTTTTTTTTTAATTCTCCTTATACGAGTTATTTGTTTCTTATTAGAGGTTAACAATTTTATAATGTAATAAATAATAAATGCAAAAAAAGGGAGTTTTTGTCTATGATGTAACAATAAATACAACTTTATAAGCTATCAAATATGTTTTGCAGCGTCAGACAAAACAAATTGTTAGAAAAGGAGACAAAATGGCTCTTTTGGTACAGACAAATAAACCAGGACCGTAAATCTTAAGGAGGACAATTTAAAATGTAACAGTCTAAATGACTATGTTTATTTGTTTTAAATCAAGGGAAAAGTATTCTGTCATCGATACAAGTTAATTGTATTTTTTTTTGCCATTACCACATTTTTTTTGAGTTTGTTTACAATCAATTTCAAGGAGGTTTTTTTTTTTGGGGGGGGGGAATGTTTTGGGAGCCACTAGTAGCCCAAAGGAATTGCCTCAGTCACAGCTTGGTATCGGTATGTGTTATCAAAACAGCGCTCTGTGTGTGACCAAAACTCTCGAAAGAAAGCAAAACAAGCTGAAGTGAAACAGATGGTTCGTGGCGCAGGGGCAGCAGCGTACCTGATGTGTGTGGCAGGTAAAGACTCCAGTTGGCGGGACAGGAAGAGCTCTCGGTGTCTGAGCTGGTGTTTGTGTTTCTCGGGGAGCTCCGCCATCTCTGGATTCTCCATCTCCTCTTCCAGCTCCCCTGGGGGTTAGAGAGGGTCAAAGGTCAAACGTATACCCATCGAATGAGGTGGAAGAATGACGTCCGCAGGGGAAACAGGAGAGTGGGAGGCGATGAGACGAGATTTAAAGCACATGATGGAACAATAGAGACCTCGGGGAAAGGGACTCGTGTATGCGTACAGGAATTGTACATGTATCCCGCTGATTATGTCTTCATGTGACCTGCGATATGAATCTGGCTAAGAGTTTCTCTTCCATTACTGTATTTCACAACTTGAATACAAAAGTCATGCCACACCACTCAGGATGCTCCATCATTTTAATGCCCTCCTCCAACTGTGTTTCCATTGCAGTATTATTTAGGTAATCTCAAGAGAAATCACCATTGCCGAGTGTACTCTTCTGTTGTTATCCATTTAGAGCAGCAAAAGGACACCGCAGGGGATCCTGTAGCTTCCATTGAGAAAAGTTGAACACAACTCAAAGATGGAGAGATCTACTTTTTGAGACTTGCCGTGTTGGAATTTGAAGAAGCATAAATAATTAAAAACTCAAATTAACCAGATTTTCCCAGCAGAATTGATTCATTAATACTTTTAATTATGTGAATTACTTGGAGCAAACAGTTGCAATGAATTAATAATGGCAAAAATAACCAAATGAACAGAAATGTTAGGTCTCTTCCTGATAATCAGCCTGCTTGGATTTGTGTGCATTCAGTATGAACCAATCCTGGCTGCAGCTCTGTAGGAGACCAGAAAGGTCTTTGTACGATGTCTGCTTTTATATCTTAACAAGAACACATTTTAGTTTAAGCCCGCCAGCTTCCAGTTTGTGTTCGGGCGGCAGACACCCTATCCGTTTTTAAGAGTGCGCTTAAGACCTTCCTTTTTGATAAAGCTTATAGTTAGGGCTGATTAGATTCAGCCCCTAGTTTTGCTGATATAGGCTTAGTTTGTCGGGGGACATCTTACTTCTTCCTTCTCTCTGTCTATACCTGTGTACTCTCATGTTCCGATTAACCCAGCTTCCCCAAATGTCTTTCTTTTTGGTGTCTATATACGCCGGGATCCGGAGTCATGGATGATCCTGCGGTCCTGTGTCCTGGATCGCGAGCCCTGGATCTTGAGTCGTGGCTGTGGTCCTGGATCATCCGTCCTGGATGGATATCCTCGTGGATTCATCTTCCTATTATACACACATGCATTTCCAAACATTTGGACTACCTATGTTACAAATGTATTATCTTTTCAATTTACACACGGCATCTATTGCACGTCTGTCCGTCCTGGGAGAGGGATCCCTCCTCTGTTGCTCTCCCTGAGGTTTCTCCCATGTTTCCCTTTAAACTGGGTTTTCTCCGGAAGCTTTTCCTTGTAGGATGTGAGAGTCTAAGGACAGAGGGTGTCGTATTGTCATACTGATATTCTGTACAAACTGTGAAGTCCACTGAGACAAATGTAACATTTGTGATATTGGGCTATATAAATAAACATTGATTGATTGATTGACTGTGAGAATTATCTGTGAGAGGTATCAGTTTCAGTCATGTTTGCCGTCACCCCAGTGCAATGGAGTTGAGAGTAATTTATATGCTGCTGAATCACTGACAAAACATTTAAAACACTCAACTAAGGATGTCACACCAACTTTGACGCCTAAAGAAAATATGTTTTCACATTCTTTGCAAAACTTGCAGTTTCCTTTCAGGCTGGGGATCTTGAATGAATTGTTACTAATTCACCACAGCGTATATTGCATTGTGTCAGGAGCATGAATTTCCAAGATGATTTTTTGTATTGCAGGTGTAACCTTGAGTATCCTGGTGCCCTGGACAAAAAGAATCGATGGTGAAAAACTCTTGGATAATCAGTCTGAAAACGGGTGGACAGAGCGGCAGTTGAAGGGCTATCAGCCCATTTGAGTCGGCTATGCGTCTGAGTCATCCTATAAGAATAGATTTAACCACTGCTTGTAGGCAACATCACCGACGCTTCCTCACATGAGGATGAGGAGGAAATGGAGGTGGGAGAAGCGGAAAGAGAAGATAAAAGAACGCGAGATGGACAGGAAAATAGATCCACAGAGAGACACATTGGAGAATACAAAGGGAGGAAGACAGAGAGACAGCGAGGAAGAGGGGAGGAAGGGAAGGGGAGCAATAGAGAAATCAGCAGGGAAAACAGGGGGGAGCCAGAGAGAGAGAGCGGTAGAGAGAGTAAGTGCAACAGAGAGGAGGAAGAGCAGTCAGTACGTGCTCCAATTCATTTGGAGTTTCATTAGAGGAAGCGAGACAGAAAGAGGGAGACGGGGAGCAGAACAAAAGCAATCAAGGGATTTTCAGGAGAAGAGATGTGTGGCCAAAATCAATAAGTACTCCTTCACTCCCTCTGCCCAGCACTCAGAGCACACACACATCCTGCCATGTAAGCGCAACAAAATATGGACTAATGTTATTAATAAAAAGGGAAAAACAACAATACAAAGGGAACAAGGGTGAAGTGGGGAGACAAACATGAAGTGTGTGTGTGTGTATGTGATGATAAAAACATGCGAGTAGCTAAATATTAAATGTTGTGCTCGTACATATTTAAATTGTCATTTTAAGGTTCGTGTTTCAGTCGTAATCCGGCTCAGCGGCTCATAATGAGCTCCTGACTGCTGCTGGAGTTTCCCCTACATTAGGCATGAAAATCTATAAAACTGCAAACTGAATCACATCGCAAAAGAAGTGAATTAATTATTGGCCAAACTAGCTTTTACTGAGCGGGGGGGGGCGTAGGGAACACACACACAGTCATTTTCTGACAGAGAATCAGTTTAAACATGAATGAAAAGACAACTGATGGACAGCTTTCGTTACACAGGAACTTTGTCGCAGTCTGTTCTTCTAACGGAGACTAGTTTTAAATAGAGCTAAACAACAGCTCTCAAGCAGACCGATGGCAAGATGTACAATTTTAGAGTAAACACTTTTAATCCAGGCTTTCCTGCAGGAAATTGGTGTGTTTTCTCTCTCTCTCTCTCTCTCGTCTCTCTAGAAGAGAGCGTAGAGATCGAGCGAGATAGAGTAGAGCAGCAGTACGAGAAGAGTCGAGAGAGACGAGTAGTATCTAGATAGCGAGCTATAGAGATAGTCTCTATCTCTATCTCTCTCCAGATCGCTATATCGAGCTCTGATATCTCTATCTCTCTCTCCTCTATATCTATTCATCGCTAGTATCTATAGATTCTCTCTCTCTCTCCTCTATCGTCTCTATCTCTATCGTCTCTATCTCTACCGTCTCTCTCTTCGAAAATGTTACAAAGATCTTAACAATCAATACCGAGCTGAATCAGACAGGTCCCGACACGTCAGATGATTTATGCGGCAACAATTAGTTTTCTTATTATGATGTTATGAATTTTGGGGGAACTTTATTTGAAAGCCATCAGCATAGACTTAAATAGAACACGACACAAACTGAACTCATGTTCGGCACCTTGACATCCCTTCAATAGGCTATTTTCTGTGTGATGCAGCAACTGCCTAATAAAGCCTAAAAAGTCTGTATAATATTTCTGAAAAGCTAAAACTACACACTTGTTTCAGGCAATGCAGCTACTAACAAACACTGCGAACAAAACTAAAAGATCTGAATATATAAGCTCGCACTGACCATAGATTATAAAAAAGGAAATTAAATTATACAAATGCAGACAAGAGTAGATTATTTTAACTTAAAGAAAATACCTTAAAGGTGGGGTAGGTAAGTTTGAGAAACCGGCTCGAGATACACTTTTTGTTATATTCCATGGAATGCTCTTAACATCCCGATAGCAATGAATATCTTAAATGCTTTGACAAAAAAAAATATCATCAGTGGAAGCCGTGGCGCTGTAAAAAGCACGACCAATCACCTGAGCCGGCCCGGCTAAAGTAACTGGATGGCCTACCTGCCTGTCAGCCTTCCATCTGTGCACAAACTGATCTCGTGCCCTCATTGGTCATGTGCGCGTTCGTGTGTGTTGGAGGAGGGGCTCTGTGAGGAAGTGGCAGATCTCTTCCGGTTGTGTATTTTCAAATTCTAGCGCACTCGAGCTTGTTTGTCCAAAATTCCCTACCCCACCTTTAAGGACGGAGGAAAAAAGCTGGTAAAATGTATTAAAAACCGGTAAATTAAAAACCTGCTGGTCAAAATGTCCGGTAATAATTAGGGATGCTCCGATCGATCAGCCGCCGATCATTATCGGCCGATATTCACTCTTAATAGTTTGATCGGTGCTCTCTATAAAGGCCGACCAGGAGAGCTGGATCTGATCGATATGGACATAAACGCGAGTGAAGTGTAACCGGACGCGAGAGAGAGATCAGAGATCAGCTGCTGTGTCTGAGGGAGGCACGCAGCTCTGCATGATCACCTGAAGCCCCGCCCACTGTTTAGCAAGCTGCATGAGAAACTGACGGGCTGTCAGGAGAGAGGGAGGGAGAGGGAGAGGGGAAAAGAGAGGATCCGTTTCTCCCGTGTTATTATCCAAAGTTAATGTAAACTTTTGAATAATGTAATTTGTTTGAATGTAATAATTATGTTGTTTGTGGAATCATTTATTGAAAAATGAATCTGAAGTTTTCGATCTGTAACGATTATAAACTGAAGCAATATAAAAATGACTCCCATTAACTGAGTTTTAAACACCAGCATATCCGGTCATAGTCCGGTAATTACCTGCTAACGGAAACTCTGCACACAATTATTATTATTATTGAAACATGACCGGTAAGTTTCAAATTTGTCCGGTAAAATTAATTCTTTCCAGATTTGACCGGCAACAAAGAATCCTAGCGGAAACCCTGGTACGCACATATGCATGGTTTTACACACAGTATCCAGACTGTGTGGTACATCATCTCCTCCATCTGGATCCTGGCTGAGCGTCCTTGAGTAGCAACTCAACTCCCCAACCTCAGTCCTTCTCCTCTGAGCCAATCTCCTGGCACTGCACCCACACCATACTCTCTACAAATTGCCTCTCCATCTCACCTGTCCCAGCCAATTATCAATTATTGATGAATGGGTCACCTTACAGGGCTGAGAGACGGCAAGGGGAGGGGGAAGGAGAGGGCAGGCCTGAGGGTGAGGAGAGCACCGCAGACCGCTATCCCCTTAACAGACTGACTGCGCCTCCATGATACAGTAAGCGTTTGAGAGGCAGTGAATCAGACAGCTACATGCTTCTGCTCAAAAACCATTGAGAAACAGTTCATTCACGGTTCTTTCTAAAGCGGGAAGATCTGTCAATGTAAAATCAATACTGGATGAGAGAAGACACCATCTGGGAGTTTGGTTGTGGTATTATTGTGACATTTTGTCTCAACATGGTGTTAAAGATACCTTACCACCCCCCGCTCCTTCTAGTTTCTAGTTTACACACACACAGTTTTTGCAAAACTCAAAATGTACGGTCTCTATCCCAAGCCCAGATAACTTTGTTTACCTCACAAGGGATATTTCCCACAGACATAACAAAGCTTCCTCCAGATAAACAGAAGACATTAAACAGCTGTTTTCACAAGCTCATAAACACATTTGAATTTGTTTAATCCCCTTTAAGTAACTGTAGTCAAATCTCAAAAAATGTGACAAACAAAAAACAAAGTCTGTAATTGGTTTAAGTTAGTAGGCTGGTATGTATGTAAACATAAGTCTTACAGTAATCAGACTTCAGCACTGATCAAACCTGTTTTCCCGTTTCCTGACTCAATGTTAGTTCTCCCAGAAACCAGTTTTTTGGAGTGCATATGAAATCAAGTTAAGTTCAAATTAAAGTTTAGCAGCAGAAAGGTAAGCACATAATGCAAACTTTTTAAGCATAATATCCTCCTTCACATACTGAAAAACATACAAAGTAAGTACATTTTGAAAAAATATTTAAAGGTGGGGTAGGTAATTTTGGAGAAACCAGCTCGAGTGCGCTAGAATTTGAAAATACACCGCCGGAAAAAATCTGCCACTTCCTTACAGAGCCCCTCCTCCAATACACACGAACGCGCACATGACCAATGAGGGCACGAGATAAGTGTGTGCACAGATGGAAGGCTGACAGGCAGGAAGGCCATCCAGTTAATTTAGCCGGGCCGGCTAAAATAATTGGTCGTGCTTTTTACAGTACTACGGCTTCCACAAAAAAATGTTATGGATTTTTTGTCAAAGCACTTCAGATATTCATTGCTATCGGGATGTTAAGAGCATTCCATGGAATATAACAAAAAGTGTATCTCGAGCCGGTTTCTCAAACGTACTCACCCCACCTTTAAACGAGTAAGACGTCAAAGCTGCTGCAATACGTGAAATCTCTTTGTGCACCATAACAACTGTGGCGACATGCGGCGAGGACGTTGCCTTCTCCACTTTCTAATCATTAGGGCTGATAAGGACACAGCTAATAAAGCTCTGCAGCTGCAGATGCAAATGAGAAATTCATCCTCTGACTGTAGGATATCATCTCAGGTTAAATATAGTGCCGCGGTGCAGCTCCATTGATTCAACAACTAGGAAGAAGTGCCATCCTGAATTAAGTTATAAAAAGGTAGTAAAAGCATCCAAAAAAAGTGATGTGACATGTTTATGACCTAGGCAAAGAAAATGAGTGGTTTTAATATACTGCGCCACAACCAGCACCCCTTCACTGGCTCCACTTTTTGAGCATCAGGTCACTGGCAGCATTATTGTCCATTGTTTATGGGAGCTAGGAGCCACATCTCAAAAATAGAAAAAAAAAGGTTTGGTCATGGCAAATTCAAACGTCTGAAGGGAGGGGCCAAGGAGGTAAAAATGCCAAGTCCGCCACAGAAGCTGACCACTCAGGAGGCAGCTCCGCTCAGAGGGGAGGGGCTAAAGCTGGAGACGGAGGCCCCATTGAGGGAGTGCACAGAATCTCTGCAAGCAAAATATTTGATCAATGACTCACGGCAGACACGCATAAAGACACACAGGCTCATACACACACACACTTACACATAAGACTGCCATTCTCTCTCAATTCAAAGGAAAATGACCTAAATGCACCCCTTCAGTGACTTCTGTGACAGAGCTAAAAAAATCAAGTCATCATGCAGAGCAGACCAAAGCATGCAAACACACGCACACACACAGGGAGCTGCAGCTACAGAAACACAGACAGGATACAGCCCACACCCATGCGATGCGCAGCCAATTCTGCCATGCATTTTTTACATATTGCAAATGTCTGGAAGCCCCTCGCCGAACTGCTGATGGTAAAGAGAGCAAAGCCAAAAAAAAGCATGTAGAGGAACGGCCTATAGTATACTATTTAAAAATACTCAGGGCTCCTTAAGCTCAAGGTGAGTTAAAAGGTTCTTTTTTTTTTTTTTGGATAAACTTGACAGAAATCAAGTTTAAAGAAAAAAACAAACCTATAATTGTTTTGGGTTAAAAACCGGAAGCCTCACACATTTGTTTGGAGAAATAATAATTGAGTAAAAAGAAAACAGTCTTACAGACACACACACTGATGCTGTGTGGTCCAACAGAACAAAACAATCCACACACACACACACACACACACACACACACGTTTTTATTGTTAGTACGACAGCACTACTATGAATGGTGGAGGGAGTTAAATCAACAAAAACATATTTTTTACCATTGATGTGATTAGCCTCATCTTTTTTTGTTAGCTTTACAGACGGTGGCTATGTTTGATGGACATGTTAAGTGGTTGTACTTGATGCAAGCACTGTGAACAATAGGGACCTTATTTTATTTTGCACCTCTGTCCTTTCAAAATTCATCACGTAACTTGATTTTCTGCCTATCTTCAAAATCTAAAATAGACCCAAAATATAAAAACAATTAAAAACATACTACGTTTCTTCCGACCATGTCTAATGAAAAGCATTACCTGGCACTTAAGCTTACTAACACATTACATTACATTACATGTCACTTGTTAGACGCTTTTATCCAAAGCGACTTACATACACAACACTGTGGGCAATCCCAAGGAGCAATTTGTGGTGAAGTGTCCCAGGGACACACCGACATGCTGACTGCAGTGGGATTTAAACCTGCGACCCCCTGATCTGAACACCAACGCACAACCCACTGCACCACACGTCTCCACACATTTTGGTATTTACAAAAATGTACACATTTTATTCAGTTTGAAGCAAAACTATGTAAATATTTCAATTGAAATACACAATAATAGCTTCGACCTCAAATATCCACCTCAACAATAATTGAATCTTGAACTGAGTCATGTTTATCCTTACTGCAAGTCATCACATCTGCATATTTCCAGAAAGTGGTCCACTGAATACATATTAAGAACAAGTCATGCACAACATTTTAATACAGCCATTATTTATTATTGTTAATCCTATGTGCACACCACTCATGAATCATGAAGCATCACGACTCTAAAAGGATTCTCCTCTTCATTTTTTGCATTTTTTTATGTGGCTTGTAAGGATGAGTAATTTAACAATTACGACCAGAGTCTGTCAGGATGTGGCTGGTTGTGGTATTTGACCACTAACATTATACTGAAGATGGATAACCATCAGTTTCCCAAGAGAACAGATGCTAAGAAAGAGTTCTTTTAAATGACTGTGGTAAGTTTATAAATCCAAAACAGAGATCACCTGTTGTTTTAACACACATGTAATGCCTCAGCCATCCACTCTAAAATATACAATTTCCATCCATATGTGTCCAGACTCAGGAAGGGACACCCAACATCTGTGTCATTATAACAGTACCCTACCAAATGTGAAATAGTGTCACAACCCCCCCTTCTGCTCCTGCGTAATGGTGGTAAAGTTTTTTTTACACAATATCATTGTCATCATTTTTGTCGTAATTAGTTTATACATTATAGCGTGTTTTGTGAGGTCAGTCAAATCCAGGACCCTGAAGCGGGCAGGGAAGATAGTGGCCGACACCTCCCACCCTGGACACAAACTGTCCATCAGGACCAAAACCTCTCGCCACCTGAACAGTTTCTTCCCCTCTGCCTCATCAACAAGGCCCGGCCCCCCCACTGACACTTTACCTCAGACTCCATGCATTACATTAATGCACAACAATATTTTGTATTACTGCTGATTTTTTGTCCATATTTTATTCCTTCTACTCTATTCCATTGCAATGTAAATACTGTTGTATTTTTCTAGTTCTGTGTTTTTAATTCTTCTTTTTATGCACCACGACACCAAGTCGAATTTCTCGTACGTGTAAACCTACCTGGTAATAAACCTGTTTCTGATTCACATCACACTTGATTTAAAGTGTGTGCCAAATCTGAAGAAATTCCCTCAAGTTGTTCCTGAGATAAAAGTGTTAATGACAAAGAGACAGACGGAAAACCAAAAAACGAAGAAAAAATATTCCGAGGAAGGATAAATCCCACTCTGCTGCTCTTCTTTCAAATCCAGGCCCTCTGGAGCAGTGCCTTGAAGGCATATTTGGCCACCGACCCCTTGGGGGACAGCCGGGACATTTAAGATCGTCTCTGGCCTTTAAAAAGACACACTTTTGTTCCCAGCAACTTCAGCCTCGTATTTCGACAACCTTTTAAAACTGACCATCTTGATCCTTCTGGGCTTCTGCATTTCCCCATCATTAAAAAAACAAACATTGTTTTAATGTCTTTCTCTGTGAAAAACACCCTGGTACCCATAACATTAAAAGGCTGCTGGAGCCCAGTCTGCCAGCTGTTCCAGACACGCAGTGTTTAGCTCCAAGCTCTGGAGAAGAACACCACATTCAAGAGCACGCCTCACACCCACGCTTTAGAGCACATATGCATAGACGCACACACAGGTGTCTTCGTATTGATACACCCAACAGATCGAATGCTGTCTGCACTCAGGCCTGCCGGAGGAGGAGGGGGGGGGGGATGCTGCCGTCTGGACTGTTTCTCTCAGCTTGGTAATAAAAACTCAATTCAATTTGGTATCACCCCTGCTGTGCAAACAAGCCTCCCAATCCAGCCAAATAACAAATTGTATTTTAAAGTTCAGGGAAATCTTCTTAAATTTGACCGAGGCACAATACCTCTGCAGTGGAAAATAACTGAAGCGTGTTGCCCAGATAGAAATGTTTGAAATCCTGTTTTTTTGTTTTCTTGATGTTGTGTTTTGCAGGCGGGGTAACGGTCGGTCACTCACTTGCATGTTTGTCTGCCAGGGCGATGAGTGTGCCGGAGATGTCCCTGCGTCGGTAAAAACACACCACTTTGGCCTCCACGTTCCCATTGGCTGTCTGCAAACCAGAGACAATCGGCGTTACCACGGCAACAAGTGGTGCCGCACACAGAGCACCCACACACGCACACACAGATGATTACAAAAAAAAACCTTAGATGAGGAGAGTTCTTAACTATGGCTGAAAAAACTCAGTGTGAGGCTCCAGCTAATTCTCCCAAAATCACTTTAAGTGTCGCAGTTATCGGGACAGAGCGGTGTGTTCAGGGGTCGTCTGTTTTGTTACTTGTCTTTTCCTCATAATACTATATAGGTATGATGATATTTGTTTTTATTTAAGAGCTGAATGGTTTGTTAATGACTTTATTGAATGATACCTTAACATTAAAACTCTAGGTAGAACAGTTAAAGCAATAAGACTCATTGATAAATTGATTTGTAGTACTTTTTTTACTTGCAACAACAACAACAACAACAACGACACAAGAATGAGTTTGAATCTTATTAAAGGCCGGATTTTTCTCATGAATCACTCTAGTTAAATATAATGCAAGTAGAAGATGGATGGAGAAAAAGCCAACACATCCAACATGTCATATGTTTTTACATTATATATATTTTTTTATACTTTTCCAATCAGAGAACAATTAAAAATCTAATTTCCCACATTTCTGTGTTTGAAAATAGAGCGTAATACAAAAGAATAAAAGGTCATATATTAATAGTCAGCATTTTGTCATTAGTATGGGAGTTATTTCAAGGTTAAACAACAGCAGCTAAGCAGATTGGAAAATGAAATACAATGTAAATCTTCTGAGTCACTTCAGCACCTGGGCTAAAGGTGTTACATTTAACCAAATGTTTTCTTTTCGGTGATTTCACAAAAAATGATTCATGCATACATATATATATGTGCAGGAAAGTTAACACTGTAAAATGAACTTAAAGCAAAACAAAAGCGGAGACAATGAGAGAGTGGCGAGGGCAGCGAGAGAGAGGAAGATGAAGGATGGATCTGTTATCACAGGGAGGCGTCGAGGTGTAGTTTAAGCATCTGGCACTCAAGCAGCCGAGTGAATACACGTTCCTCGCTGATATTAGTTCATTTATCACCTTTTGCAACGTCACAGTAATGGCAGAGAAATGATCAGAAACTATTTGTTAACCAATCAATTGTTTCGGTCAGTTTTTTGAAGGAAACATGTTTATTTACTTCCGTTCCCACTTTCATTATGTGAGGATTTCCAGGGTTTTCTTGTCCGATGTGATATTCAAGTAAGTCATGCAAGAGTTGTTCAGACAAAACTAAACAACATCATTTGGCACATACTTCGCCCTTTTCTTCCACTCTAACAAAGCATGGATTTATTAGTGGCAGCCTTGGATTCTTAACTTGTAAATAAAATCATTAAGTGTTTAAATTGTAAATTTGTATCTTTAAAATGTTGGGCCACAATGTAAAAAGACATTACGCATGAAGGCTCCAATGTGTTTTTTAGCAGTTTTGAGCAGCTGCTGGTTGTCCGGACTTTTCCCTTTACCGTTTTACACTTTCTAAACACGCACCTCAAACTTTATGTTAGAGAAAGCCGGCGCTCCCTGCGGGGCGGGGAGACTGACAGTGACGGCAGAACAGAGGCTCGCTCTGCGCTCCGTGTCAATCACATTAGGCAGCCGGCAAGTTATCCACACAGGCCGGGACAGGGGACCGACACGCGCACCTGTAACCAGTCCGCAGAGACGGGACTCTTTTTCTGCTTCCTCGACTGAACAAAGTGCGAGATGGCAGGCTGGAGTTTACCCGACAGCATCCTGAGCGACATTATTATCTTAGGTGTGACATCTCAATACAAACACTGTTTTTACGGCTTTCAAGGCAATACAGATATGGCCTTTTAGAACCACACGTTTCCTTTACTTTAAAGTGGTACATTGCAAGTGTATTATTCATAGCAACAACTATCAATATCACCATTATGTTATAAGCATATCAACAAGCTGGTCATAGATGATTACTGTTAAACAAAACATTGGTATAAGACACAAAAAAGCTGTTAAATAACCCAATACACATTTTTTTGACAACCGCATTTTCCGTTTAACTTTAGGTTAGGAAATTGTAAAGCTACAAATAACAAATGTTGTCATTATAAATGATTGTGTTGTTCATTTCTGCATTATTCAATAAATAATTAGGTCTAAAAGCTCAATAAAAGTTTCATAACAATCTGAAGTCTAAAAATCTGTTTTCTTCAGTTTGCTGAAATCCCCAAATCTGTAAATCCTCACAGTTCAGAAGTTTAAATAAGTGTTTGGTATCTTTGCTAAATTATTTAACACAATGCATTGGTCATCAAATTGTTTGATTGGCTAATCATTTCAGGGCTATACTGGAATAAATGCAGCAACAACAAAACCAGAATGCACTGATGTTGAGTTTCATAAGATGGATAAAACAACTGGAAAAGACAGAGTTTAATCTTATACCTTATCCCCATATAAAAGTCTGATATTGAACAGTCCAGGGCGTATGGTAAAACATCCAAACTAAGCTTTATGAGAACCCAAAAGGACGAGTATATATTTGACAGTTAAACATTTACTTTAGTTATTAAAGTTAAGATTGTTTTGGTTTAATATCTAACAAATCAGACGGGAGCAGTAGAGTGGGTTTTAAAGGTGTAGCTTTCAGATCTGTGCTGCATTCAAGCACACTCACCTTGTTCAACTCCTCTATCCTCCTGATCAGCAGTGGGTTACTGGACGAGTTCTCAAAATAAACATAATCTGCAGAGGAACAGCGAGAAGGAGGAGGAGGAGGGAGAGGAGGAGGAGGAGGAGGGAGAGGAGGAAGAGGAGGAGGAGGGAGAGGAGAATGGAAAGAGAAAGGAAAAGAGAGAAGAGAAACGTCAGTCAGCATTTCAGGTTCATCCAAATGTTCAGGGTGCTTTCCAGATGAACAACACTGGCATCTTTATAATAAAAAAAAAAATGGGACACAGACATCTACTAAATACTAAAGAAGGATTCATTTTGCACTGACTACCGAATGTCATTATTGATGTTTTTCAAAGGAAGCTGACGTCATTCCACCGAAACTAATTAAAAAACATCTCTTCAAGTTGAATGAAGGGATTCATCGGGTTATTTACCAGCCTGTTATTTTTAAACTTTGATTTTAAACTGTGCGACCTTTCTACAGTCGTTGGCATGAAAATGACGCCGATACATATTTTGACCTGAGATCATGTGCAGCATGTGGAAGAGCATAACAGGGGAAATTGGGTTGGGCAATTTGTTAGATACAAACGTGTCTTTTAGAAATGATTACATGTATCTCTTTGACTTCACAACACTCAAGCCATTCGGCTACAACACTAGTACGCAACACTGTCATCTAATTCTAGAAATAGCTTAATACTTAAAAAATAATGTAGTGTAATCTTTATCGAGAATTGCGCAGAGATACCGGGCATAGACTGAATGAAGAAGACATCATCTTCACATCATGATCTTGAACGTCAACGTCTTGGAGCGATTCAGTGCGTCCATTTTTTATAAATAGGAGATCCTGCTGTAGTCTGAAGGTCTGACTAAATGAGACGTTGCCGCACAATAAATGTGTCTCTATAAAGCTCTCCATTCAGACTGCAGCCTTGTATTTCCTCATGTTTCCTTTGTCTTATCACCCTTCATCCTCCCCATGTGCGATTGTTGTTTGCATGCACGGTGTGTCTGCATTCGGAGAGCGTGTGTAGGAGACTGCACAAGCATTTCTACGCATGTGTGACTTAACTATGCATTTCTGTGTGTGTGTGTGTGTGTGTGTGTGTGTGTGTGTGTGTGTGTGTGTGTGTGTGTGTGTGTGTGTGTGTGTGGCTCCTGGCACTGCTCCAGGCCCATTGGAGGCTTAGCTCTCACCAGGATGTCCCCACAGGCCCCACTCTTGGTAGGGTGCCTGGTCTTAGCCCTGCATGTGTCTTGGCTGAGTGCTGTCAGATTATACCCCACACTTGGTTGGCTGCCTGGAGCTGGAGCTATCCTCCCTTCACCCTGAACCTCACCCGCCCATCCCCCACGCTCCTACGGGCCCCGTCTTCGCGACCGACTAGGCCATAGATCGCCCGAGAAAATTCCACCAGCACAACCTCGAAACACACCGACTCCTGCTTTCATTCCCTGCACCTCCTGCGTCTAACACTCACTGGTTTAGGCATGCACTCATCATGATTGCAACATTTCGGATCTGCACCGACATCCACAACTATCTTGACATAAATAGAAAAATCCACCTACAAACATCATCTGTTATGCATCTTGTTGTGGGCAAACCACCTTTTTTGGTGCAAATACTTCCAGACATTGTAACATGGTTGAATACGAATAGTCAATTGAAAAGGAAAAAAACATTTTGGTAGGTGTGAAGCTAAAAGATCCAAACCATCTCTGTTTCCAGCTTCTTAAAATGTAAGAAAAAGGCAGCTTTCTTTGCTTAATAATACGGTCCTAAATCGAATATCTTTAGTTTGTAGTACGCACATCTGGAATCATCGTTTAGGATTGCAACTAATGATTATTTTCCTACTACATTAGGTAATCGTTTTTACTATAAAAACCTTGGTCTCCGGGAAACTTTGATTGGCATTTTCTTAATCATCTTCCGACAATTTATAGACTAAAGTGTTACTTTCAGATCTATAAATAGTCGAACATAACGTCTGCTGATTAACTGCCAACAAAAACAATCAAGAAATCTCAGAGACAGCGGAGGAAGACACGACGCACATGTATCTCAAACACACAAACCTTTGACTAAAAAGCCTTTTGCTCAACTCTCCCTATTGGTATTCCTCTCTCATCCCACACTCACACAACTAAACAGATTCACAGCCACTCTTTGGAAGGAGGTGCAAATATAATTTGTCTTCAATTAAAGTAAATTCAATACAATTACTCCTAATATGAACATTCATCTGAAGAAGTAAGAACTGTCCTTGTGGGTTAAGGGTGAAGCCAGGCACTAACAGTAGTTCAGGAAGCATGAAGAGTGTAATTTCTATAACAGCGTATTTTGGCAACCTTACATACTCCCAACTCAACATCGCTACGAGGCGAGAAGAGATCGTCACATCACGCCTGTCTACTCTTCACCCTGAAACAGCTTGTTACTAGACTCCGCTGCCACTGTGACATCTTCGTCCTGCTGCTGAATATCAAATAGGAGCACTTGAAATTGAGCGTTCCTGAGACAGAAAATAAAGACAAGAAATCGGACTTGCTCATTTCCAGGTCGACCTGGAGGTCAGAGGCTGGCTGAAAAACTGAGTGGGGAAAAGTGAGCGAGACTCCATCCCATTTAGTGAGGAGCCACAGCAGAGACAGGCACCAGCTTTTTCACATCATTAATCCAAGAACACTGAGTATTTTTTAACGTTGGACGGGTGCCTCAAATTACAATGTGTTGACATCAAGCTGAAAATATATGATTTTCCAAGGATTTTTTGTTTAATATGTCTTTCTTTATAATAAAAACTAAAATGTGTTTAATAATAAAGAACCTGATAAATAAAAACGCTAATTCACCACTCCACTGAAAAGAGGACGAAGATACTATACTGCTCTCCTATCAATTATCAATACAAATTGCATTATGAACATCAGGGGATTTATCCATGAAGTTATCTTTAATATGGAAGGTGTTAAAAACAAGTGAGTTTAAGGGGATGTCTTCTTTAAGTTGCTTATTTTGTCCAAAAAAGGGCTGTTACAAAGATATGAATCAACTAATACACTAATTGACTCGCCTCATAGTTTCGGTACAAATTTGAAAGAACATACTTCAGCTGGACACACTGAATAATTCAAAGTAATTGCTGCTACAAAAAAACTAACTTTTTCTAGATACATTAAAGATATTTAAATCTGTCAATATTCAAAAGAACCCTGATCAAAATGTAGTTCCTGGCTTCAAAACATGGAGCGGTCTTATGATAAACCACACAGAGAAAATGTTGATATTTTTTTCTTGGCCTTCAACGTTCCCAAGCTCTGAGGGATCAATTAAGCGAGACTTCAAATGCGTCGTGAACGTTTCAAACCGAAGCAGAACCACATGTCAAACATTCGGCTTTGGAGTGAGGTTGGGTGTGAATGGCAGCCACGAGGTATGTTATTTTGGGGTGGGTTGGTGACAGGAACATGTCTGCTCGTAGTCCCGCATTAAGCATTTTCGTGGCTCGGGAACCGAAGTTATCACAAATTGATTCACTTTTACGTTCAACCCATGTCCTTTCCACCTATGGCGAGAAGAATAACAAAAATGGCAAGAAAACAGGGAAATGAAGAGTGGGAGTTTCCGCCATGTGAGGAGCTGAAGCCTGGTAGAGAGCGAGCTGGAGAGGAACTCAAAATGAGAGCAACAGAGAGAGAGAGAGAGAGAGAGAGAGAAATAAAGAGAGAGGGCCTGTAGGCACTGAGCAGCGTCACTCAGTCTCTCCATTTTCCCATCAGCCCTCCCGCCGCCTCAATCCACGTATAACCTCCCCTCCCCTCCACCACTCTCCATCCCCCGCTCCCAACGCCAGCCAATCTGCCAGCACCGGCGACTGTGATGTCACGGTGCAGTCGAATGTAGTGCGAGCCAATCGAGGCATGTTACCGAGCCTCAAAAGAGAGAGTCTGCTGGGCTGATTCAAACCAGGACAGAGAGAGACGCAAGGATGAGAGAGGGGAAAACATGATAGCGGATGGACTCGGGGACAAAAAAGAATTACAAAGCTGAGCAGAAATGTTAAGTTGGCGAATGAGTTGGTGAAACCAGGAGCAAACATCCTAAATGAGACTAAATGAAACGAGGTCCATTATTGACATTGAGGTGAAAAAATATATGACCATACAAAAAATAAAACTCAAGGATACCTCTCCAAACTACGCACTTAAATCATCCTGTACCTACAGTATCACAATTTTTCCCGTGTTAAACTTCTTTATTTTTTCGCTATCTGAATAGAAGCAGTTTTATCCTTCACCTTTTATGCAGATACTTGCAAGTAGTCTGAGGACAAATGTAAGGTTTGTAAAGACTGTCAGAGGGTTGTTGAAAGTATATCATATCTAATATTTTCACATTTCTACCACATATTAGTGCAATGGTCAGGGAACGCGAGTACACTATGGGGGAAACTCGATGATTAGAAATACATTTCTCCAATCATTGAAGTCCTAAAAGTTTCTCAAAAGAAAAGTGAAGATTTTTAACCAGCTCTTTGTTAAGCAGCGTGGTCATAACATGCAAATGAATGATGTCAAGTTGCGTCATTGAGGGAGCTTCCCCTACTTATTCGCCGCCGTCAAAGATCCACCATGTAACAAAAAAAGATAAAAAAAACAAAACAAGATAGGTCACATATTGTAGTTATCGTGATCAATGGCAGCCCTGTTAAAGTCATCTTGATACTATTTACGCAACTCAAATTAGCAAACTGTGATCAGAGGGAAAAAACCACAACATCAAGCCGTCGTTATGGGCATGACAGTTTTCAATGATGTACGGAGACACTTCATTTAGGATTCAGTCTCCATATGCGACAATAGAAAAGACAGTAGTGGCATGTACTACTTGTACAGTAAACCATGTAGGACAGTAATGAAAAGGCTAGAGGCTAGAGATGGGAGATAGAAAAGCAGGAAGCAGCAAATTTGAACATCCACCCACTCTTCTCCATGCGCAGATACCCCACACCCCACCCAAAGCTTACTCACACACTCCCACTGAGAGGCGTGTCTGTCGCAGTGATTCGGATTATGGCTTAGACTGTCACAGTATGGATGGAGATTTCTGTGGTAATGGCAGGTAGTTTAATCTTCAGAGTTCATCCCAACACTTTGATATCCCTACCTGGGAGCATCTCTCTAGCATAACTCCTGGCTGAAGATGGTAAACGCCACTTTAAGATAATACAGTAGATTCATCTCTTTGACTTTATGTTCTACAACTGTCTACTAACCTCGGAAATAATCCACATTACTCACCTCATGCAAACATAAACAGAAGGGGAAAAAAATCATAAAATGGGCCTTTTTCATAGAGTCAGTAAATCAGTTAAGGCAAAGAGAGATTTTTGATCTCATAAAAAATGGCAGCCACTTCCCTCCCAGCATGCATCTGTTTGGCACTTGTGCCTCGACCTCAGTGTGGCTTGTTCTCGTTATTCATATGTGACTAATCAGCAAACGTGTGTAGGTTTTACACAACAAATCTCTCTGAAAAAACTATTTTAGGGGAGTTTAGAAGACCAGATCTTGAAATCCAAATAGCTGCGGAGCCGCAAAGACGCCACAAGGAATCTAGCTTGCGTCAAATACTTTTTATTGTGATGGATGTATGTGTAGTTTGGCCTCTGTAGAAATGTGATGACGGGATAGGGACACCTGTCATGCATTTGCCCAATCCTGAATTTGGCAGGAAGGCAGTAAGCAGGTCGCAAAACTGTAATTACACCCACAAGACCTGTGAGAGAGGCAACTGCCAGCGTGGGAAATTAACACCAACCGCCAGCCAGAAAAAGTGTGGGCACCGTCAAAGTTTGTACCTTAGTCATTTTGTGGATTTGTAAACATTACAACACCGTTAAGCAGGGTCTGGATCATAACTGGCAGCATGGACAGCCAACAACCACAAAAATATGGGCACTGGCAATAAAAGTTTTTCACTTTTTAAAGTTAGTAACTACAACACGTTTAGCACATTCTGTACAAGAGTTCTCACACGCCGACATCCTCATTACAAGTGTTTATTTTAAGGCTAGCTTCACATTGTTTCAAGCCTGCCTTAAAACAATAGTCAGGAGCGGATATGAAGATTGAAACAGTTTCTGCTTGCTATAATCACACCTCCTGCTTTTACTTGCCTTTAAAAAGATCCCCTCTAAGTCTACAGTCCTTGTCCTGCAAAAATACATGACAACATGTACCTTAATGCTTAAGCTTAAGTGCTCTTTGTTATACAAATCACGTGTGCGTCTTTTAAGGTTAATCTTCTTAAAACTAATTTCCCTTCTTTTTGTTATCATCCATTCCCTTCACTGCAGCTCGGCACATAAAACATATTTGAGGGAATATTGAGGTAGGTTTTCATTTATAAGTCTGTCTCTGAAAGTTACCCACTTGATTTCTATAGTGAGGCTGCTTTAACAATGCCATTTACTCATTTCAGTAATTTCTTGGAGGTGAAAATGTGGAGGGCTTAAAGGTGGGGTAGGTAAGTTTCATAAACCGGCTCGGGTGCACTAAAATTTGAAAATACACAGCCGAAAAGAATCCTCCCCTTCCTTCAGACTTCCTTACAGAGCACCTCCTCCAACACACATGAACGCGCACATGACGTCAGCAGACTGGTGAAAGTGGCCGTCTGTTGCTGGCGAGTCATTGACGTACTGCTGCAATGCACGCCCAATGAGGGCACGAGATACATTTGTGCGTGCACGAGATGGAAGGCCCGGCTAAACGGATTGGTTGTACTTTTTACAGTATTACGGCTTCCACACATTACATTTTTTTATGGATTTTTTGTCAAAGCACTTCAGATATTCATTGCTATCGGGATGTTAGGAGCATTCCATGGAATATAACAAAAAGTGTACCTCGAGCCGGTTTCTGAAACTTACCTACCCCACCCTTAAGCCAGAACAAAAACATATGGTCATCATCCAGCATGGCACTGCAATGGCCAATTCAATATTTTCAATGTTTAGTCTGTGATTGTCGTGGAGTAAGATGTGGACTGCTAAATCTCGTATTTGCTCCAGGTGAAGTTAGGAATTAATTTTTTCTACAGAACGAGGCGTTAGGATTTTGTTCACTTGAAATGGAAGTAGTTGATATGAAAATATATTAAACTCTTAAAGGTGGGGTAGGTAAGTTTGAGAAACCGGCTCGAGATACACTTTTTGTTATATTCCATGGAATGCTCTTAACATCCCGATAGCAATGAAAATCTGAAGTGCTTTGACAAAAAATCCATTCAAAAATGTCATCAGTGGAAGCTGTGGTACTGTAAAAAGCACGACCAATCACCTGAGCCGGCCCGGCTAAAATAACTGGATGGCCTACCTGCCTGTCAGCCTTCCATCTGTGCACACACTTATCTCGTGCCCTCATTGGTCATGTGCGCGTTCGTGTGTGTTGGAGGAGGGGCTCTGTAAGGAAGTGGCAATTTGTTCCGGCTGTGTATTTTCCAATTCTAGCGCACTCGAGCTGGTTTCTCCAAAATTACCTACCCCACCTTTAATCACCAAAACGATGATCATTTTTAAAATGCCAAAAAACAACAACCTTGAATCCCTTTACCTCACATTTTGATAATAATAATAAAATAAAAAAACTTAACTCAAACTTTTTCAAGAACGTTTATGAAATTGTTCTCGCTTTTTTACTGGTGAGGATATTTACGATTATCCCGATAAAGGAAATTCACCACAATCAACATTTTGTGAGAGTTTTGCTTTCTCGATACCTATATCTAAAATTCCTGATTGCAAGTGCTTTAGGAAAAGAGCTTATAACCATCTTTAAGAAGAACATTTTCACACAAAGCACAGACTTTGTGAACCTATCATTCAAAACAAGATCTTAACACAACTACATATTTTCCTATTGTCTTTTGAGAGTCATTTTTGTGTGAACAGGTTTGCAGCCAGCCTTGGTGACTCTTGTTTATAGGTTCAGACTTTTGAAACTTCTGTGACCAGAGCACAAAAAGCATGCCTCTCTTCCTTTCCCGCCATTAAGATGATAAGCCTTATGATATAGCCTACACTTAGTCACAACACTTTCCTGTGTTTGGAGGGAAAGCACTGGGACGGAGCGCTGCAGGAAGAGTGGCGTGTGGCCTGCACGATAAAAACAAAGACAGCAGGGCCCACGGAGCAGCTTTTGTTCACGGTTCAAACACAAGGGAAGTCATTGCTTTTTCAAGATGATCCTGCATTGTCTTGCAAAGAGGCGGCCATCTTTCCAAGGGTCCCGCTTTGTCCTGTTGTTAAGTTGAATTGGTCTTAGGATAATTCAGCCAATTAATAGGCTTAATATAGGCCAAATTGGGCTCATTTTTTTATCTCTGTGGCAAAAAAAAAATACAATATATTATAATGGTTACTTTAATTAAGTGATGCGAGTTCACGCTTTATGGTTTTAGTTATTACACACTTAGGCCTATCTGTTTATAATTTCATCTAATAAGGGCAAAGAATAACTTGTTTGGTATGATCAATAAGAAGGACTGTGATGCAGCCCATAATAGCAATCATTCATGTTACGATTACCCTGAACATAATAAAGTGGATTGCGGAAACGATCCCAATTATTATCAAGATAGCCGATAAGGTCAGTGAATAGCTTACACACCTTCCGGCGCAGACTGAAAACTCATCTCTTTCGACTCCACTTCGAGCGATAGAATTACTAACAAAGCACTTATATACTAATAAAGGACTGGCTTATCTATAGCCAGTTGAGTAGCACTTGAAATGTTTTTGCTCTATGAAACCTGATGTACTTATATGATTCGGTTTTCTTCAAGTTTGTATTTTGTTGGTCGAACGCACTTATTGTACGTCGCTTTGGATAAAAGCGTCAGCTAAATGTAATGTAATGTAAAGAATTTAAAAACACCAACATTGTGTGAGTCACAATAAAACCCTACCCTGTCACTTCACTGGGTACCTGTGTCATCCATAACAACAGTCGCAGGAGTAAATAGTGGTGTGAGCTGATCTAAACCCTGACTGCTGACGCTCAGAGACATTATATTACTCCAGGAGGTCCCACAGTTATGCGTGGACTTATTACGACTCTAAGATTTTAAACAAACAAACAACTGGGATATATGTTGATATTTGTTATGGTATTAATGAGTTTCCTTTTTTCACTGTTAACTGCAGATGGGTCCAGTATCACGTCAAAATACAACATCTTAAAAGCTACCAAGTAGGCAGACCGGCAGGGACATTTGGTAAAAAAAGACACATAAGACCACCTAGTAAGCATCTCAGCAAGTGAGGCCAACAGTGTAATGAGCTGTACTTAATTCACCAACATGTGGCTGCTGAAGTGTTAACTTTCTGCCCTGTTCTGGACATAATCCTGCTCTCACTCAGGTAGGCCCTGTTTCATTTGACTAAATAAGAGGGCTATGACGTTCACTACAGGCTATTTTTATTGCGGGTACAATGCCAAATAGAGTCATCATCAGCATTCCTGTTTCACTAGACAATTGTCAGCAATGGCATGTCAATGTATCTGCAGTCACTCTTGCTCAATTTTCCATACACGCGTTTACTTTGAGTTAGGAAGAAGTATGTAATTTTGTAAACAACTATAACAAGGAAAAACTTGGACTGCAATAAAAAAAACATGAATGGAAATGTAGGCTTGATGGATCTACAGACTAACCTACTGAACTAACCTCTAAACAATGACACCTGCCATAAACTACATTAAACTATAACATGGCCCACCTTATTTTGGTTGTTCTGACACTTTGACAGTAACATTTTTGAAAAACAACATGTGAGAAACAGTCAAAATTCTGCAACCCTAATGAATTGAATGCAAGGCATCTGATTATTTGCCGGTCAATTATTGACCTTTCTCATGTCCATCCCCCTTTAAAAAAAAACATGTCCTTATTTAAACTCTAATGCACTAACTTTCATGTGCCTGTTTTTTTAGACATTACCTACAGGATATGAATCAGAGCAATGAGCAGAAAACGAGTGGGAGGGGGAAACAGGAATCTTCATTAGGTATTAACTGGAGATGCCTGAACGAAATGAGGAGAAATACCTCTGATTGAAATGTGTGAAAATGCATCTTTGAGCATGCAAGGAAAAACACATGTACCCATTTCAGCTTAAACTTTCTTATTATTTTTTAAATCCTAGTTTGTTTCTCTGCACTAAGGGAATAATACCACATGACTGCATCTACTCTGCACATTTTACGGGGTTTCTGCAGGTTTACTCATGATGTTAGTCCCCCTCATGAAAGAGTAGTTGAATGGTACGCAAAAACTTTTACAATACGTTCCCCATGTCCCCTTAAATGCATAGAAACACAATGCATGTGACTGTAGGTGCATCAGCTTGTCGAATTAGTTGTCAGGAGAGCGTCGCAAGTTACAAGAAACACAAAAGAAACGAGGGAAACCAGACTACTCTTCATCACCATCCTCCTCTTCACCACCCTCATCATCTGTGAAGCACAAGGCTCTTTAGCTTTAGGGAAATAAAAGACTACGGACCACGCTCTGTTTTAAAAAAGACCCACGGTTGTTCACGTCCGCCATAAACACACTACGGGAAGCTTGTGAAATGTTCCCCCCCTCCACCTTACCTCCAACCCGGTACATGTTCGCTGCCATGACTGCCCCGGTCCCTGGCTTCCTCTCCAGGTAGAGGGGAGGCTCTCTTCTCTCTCTCGCTGCCGGAGCTATGTTAGCACTGCCGCCGCTGTGTGTTGGAAAATGGTGGATTGATCAATACGAAACAGACTAGCTGAGGAACCTTAAAGAGACAGCGCACTATTTTTTTCCCCACACTTAAAAACTCAAGTTCGGCGGCTGAGATTTGGTTTGGTTTCAAGTTTTGTATCAAACTACTTAATATATTTCAAGTTTTGTGTTCTTGCTGTTAGCTTCTAGCATTTTCTAAACAAGGCAAACGTTACATACGTTGATGTAGTTCCACAAGTGACGTCACTGATCCATCCAACACCAACGGTTATCCCATTCACTTACCCTAATTATTCTTATATTGTTTAGTTTTATTGAGTTTATTTACTAATGAAACGACTAGTTTACATGCTAAATAGAGAACAAATAAACATATGTTTTAATGTGGGAATATTCCCACATTATGTAGTACAGAAAATGGCTTGAAAGCTAAATCAAATGTCTTGGAGCAGTGTAACTAATCTGGTAGAACATTTTTATTTATAGATAGCCTATGGGTTAAACACATATTTCCATAATAAGGCGAAGCTCAAGTTGTACACTCATGTTGGTGGCTGTAATTTCGTTTCAAGTTTTTAAATAAATAACTCATTTTATTTCTAGTTTTATGTTGTTTCCGTTAGCCATCAGCATTTTTCAAAACATGACAGACGTTACAGACGTCGATGAATTTAAATGATTTGCTTTTAAAAAGTGTTTTTCCTTATTATCATATTTGTAAATGTTTAATTATAAATGTTTATATTAAAAGTACTATTACTTTATTTAGTTTATTTACAAATGTCAATATTAGTTTCCATGATAAACTGTGAACATTTTTAGAAATATGTCGGCCTACACTTTTTTCACTACACTGACCTTTAGCCTAGCAAAGAAACCGGCTTAAACGCTAGATGAAATGTCATTAAGCAGTGCAACTAACCTAGTTGAAGCTTTATTTTTTACAGTTAATGGGCCAAATTCAAAAATATTTCAATATTCAACTACACATTTGAAGAGTTTGCTAATAAAAGGCCTCAAGGTTGTGAAACTTCCTGTCCCATGCCTAAAACCAAATATCGTGATCCCAAATCCCTAAGCTCTGTTGAGTTAAGTGAAGTTCATGAACCAACAGGGGTAGGGACCCATGTTGTTATTTGGAATAGGCTTTTTAACATTTTTATAACATTTATTAGAGCATGGAAGAATGGTCACTAACTCACAGGTGTGTCCCTCACTGCTGTGAAAGTAGCTATAACCATACATGATAAGGATTACTTTACAAATAAGGTAGGAAACCTGACCTGCCTGTTAGGGGGCTTTTGGTTAAGTTGGTACTAAAGTGTATTTGGACCGACATGGCATTTTGTATTTTATTTCCATTTAATTGATCTAGATAAGATTGTCATGTGACCGTGGAACATTTCCTCTTTTTTCTTACATGGAGAGTTTTTACATCTACTCAGTAATAATGTCAAAACTAATTATGTTATTCATTCTCTTATTTATTATTATTTAATTTGTGCATGTATCTAAAAAAAGAACTGTGTCCACATTACATTTTATGGCATTATGAATAAAGCTCTATTTTTTTAATACTACAATGCAGATTTAAACATCAAAAACTGTTCTGTACAGTTCACATTCAAACATATTTGAGCTCACTTTTTTATAACTGTAAAGCAAACAATTATACAAAATCATGTACGCAGTGTGCATTGAGGGCAGCACAAGGGCAGTACTGCTATTATGGGATATACAGGAATCTGGCAGCATCACAGGGAAGTATATATCAAACTAAATAAAACCACCCACTTAGTTAAATGAATGTACAGCCATACATGAGGGATGATGGAAAATGAGCAGGATTGAGTGGTTTGGCTTAATCTGCCATAGAAAAAGGGCATGTTTTGTACTGCAAAGACCACGAGCAATGTTTTCCTGTTCATCAACCATCGCAAACACAGATATTCTCCTTGATATATGGCAATAAGTATTGCAGTATATCATCATCTAAATACATATCTCCTTCTAAAAAACATAGAAGAGCCCAGCTTTTGTTTTCAGTAAAAAAAATAGTGTTAAGCAGAAGGTGTCGAATAAGTGAGGTATGTTATGACAAGAGGGAGAATATATAGTATTGTCTTTTGCCAATAGTTGTTTGATTAGCTCCATTTTTCACTGTGGAAACAAGCATAGAGCCTCTGTGCTGGAGGAGGAATGCTGTGGTGAGGGCTACATCTGATCTATACCATATGGAAGCCTCAATTACCGTTTTCTAACACAAGGGACTACAGCCTGCAGTCACATGACCACCGCAAGCCAATCGTGTGTACTTACAGTATGCACTCCTGCTCAAGTGTGCAGTCTCAATGTTGGAACTGTGCTGCATTGGAGGGATCCTGCATTGTGTCTCAGGCTCTTTTATGAAACAGAAAGGAGAGAAAGTGCAGTGAGATTTTGAACATTTTTCAATGACAATCTGTAAATTGGGAACAAAATAACTATGAAAAATGAAACAGCATCATTACCAGTAGATGTTTTTGCGTATTATATATATATATATATATCTATTGCCCATTATACATTATGCAGCAATTATCTGACAACATGTTGCTGCTTGCTGTTTAGAACATTGCTCCTTGTTTTTCACTTATTTCATTTGTATACCTTGCTAATTGTTTGCAAAAAAAGTATTGCAGCATATCTCACAGCATATCTCTGCACAGTGTGTGTTATATGTCATACAGCGACTGGCACAAGTGAGCGGTCTTCATCACTGTTGTAATGAGGGAAACCGTGCCAATACTTAATATGGTCTCAATTAAAGAAAAATAGGTTCCCAAACACAATGTAGCCTTGTGTTTGGGAACTGTGACTACCTTCATTAGGAGTGTTTGTTGACTTGGCTGCTCGCTGCTGTGCAGATGTTCTATTTGAATCCACTTGCTCCTCTACCAGATGTTGCTGCAGTCATGAAGACAGGCAGAGTAGCAGGCAGGCAGAATACAATGCAGAGCGGTGCAGGTGTTCTCCCCTGGTGAATCTGTGGAGAGGGATTGGCTCGAGACACAGGGCGTCTGCAGAAACTCCCCTCGGGTTTGGTTGCAGTCCCAGAGGATGACCTCTGATGGCCTTTTTTCTTTCTTTCTCCTATTTCTTCCTTCATCCTCTTTCCTTCACGGCTACACAGGAGAGACAAAGACACATAGGAAATCAATTAGGCCTGTTTTCCTGGCAGAGAACCGTTCCACATTTTTGATTGCGCCTTCTCGTTTGTTCGCTAAACTGGGGGTTGTGGTTGGATCCAAAGACAAATATGGGAGGTACAGCTATAAAGGACTATTGTTAGAGAGCTCTCTTCTCAGCACCTAACTGTACATTCTTGTAATTCTTGAAAAACATTGGGATTTGTCTTTCGTTTTTATTGTGGAAGAACAATTAATGTTTCTTACAACCTACAGAGTCATTACATGTCATTTGTTAGACGCTTGTATCCAAAGCGACTTACATACATGCAGTACTGTGGACGACCCCTACAGGAGCAATTTGGGGGGAAGTGTCTTGCCCAGGGACACAACGACATGCTGACTGCAGTGGGACTCGAACTTGCTACCCCCTAATTCGAAGTCCAGCACACTAGCCACTGAGCCACAGCCTCCCTATTGAGCCACAGGTTAGTGACAGGTGTCTTTCATTGGCATTGACAAGCGCTTACTCATGTTGTAGATTGTAAGAATAATAACATTTATATATAGCACCCATTAAAAGCAGAGTTTTTACAAAGTGCTTGGATAGACCAAGCAGAGGCAGGATACTCAAAAGATATCAGAAAGCTAAACAAAATCAAGACAAATTCATTATAAATTATTAATAAATAAAAAAAAGAATAAGTAAAGTAAAAGCAATACAAAGACGACAATAAAATAGGATATGTATAAGGTAAAGGTATAAGGTAAAGTGAATTGAATGCGGCTGCAACTAACGTTTATTTTAATTATCGGTTGACTGCCAATTACATATGTATTACGAAAATAGGAAAGAATGTCGCTTCTAGTTTCCCAAAAGTGTCTTCAAATATTTTGTTTCGTCAGTTGAAGGCAGAGATATTCAATTTAATATGATATAAAAAAGAGATCAGAAGAAAATCTCCATATTTTAGGGGCTGAAAAAGCATTCATTTTGGTGCAATTTTTCATTTTTGAAGAATTAATTAATTATCAAAATAGTATTATATATATATATATATATATTATTGTCATTCTTTGACAAATTGTTTAAGCTTTAATTTGATTCAAACATTACTCAAGCTCAAATGAAGCGGCATCACCACCGGATCACAGAAAATAAAAATAAAAGATGGATTCTATCATGTCACAAAGTGTTTTGTATTGTCTGTCTTTATTCTTTTCAGGTCCTGAACATGACAGTTCTCCGCTTCATTTTGTTTCTACCGCTCTGAAAGCTTTGACACGAGGCAGCGCTGACTTTTTTTAATTGGGAATCGCTGCTGCAGGGGATCTGTCAAACAAATTTCACAGATAAAAACATCAGTTACTGCATTAACAACTTCCTCAAAATGATCTTAAAGCCGACATACAGCTTGCATTTATCAATATCAGACCACAGGGGGAGCTATTGTCTTGCTTTTGAAAAAGTGTGTAGTTGAGACAAAGGGGCAGCTGCTTTTTGGCCATGCACAGTTGGATTTGCAGTGATATCTCTGAGGAAAATAAGAAACCTACACAAATGTTAAGAGCAATGCCTGAAATTATAAAAAGTTCTATATCTTCTTGCACTATTTCTATGACTTGAGTATATGTTACATTGTTGTAAGAGACTGGGGTTTAAGATTGTCATTGTTGTGTCTCGTTAAATGTGTTAGTTTGTTTATGTATTTTGTCTGTCATTTCCTGTTTTATGTTGTACTCACCTCTTGTCTTTCATTTCAGGCCCTGTTTTCTTCCTCCCCTTGTGTGTTTTTCCCGCCATCATCAGTGTCTGCCCCGCCCCTCATTGTTTCCACCTGTTCCCACTCACCTCATGTTTAAATAGTCCTGTCTCTCCCCTGTCCTGTGTCAGTGCGTCTTGTTTGTTCCCCTGAATAGTCGTGCCAAGCCTCATCTCTGAAAGGATCGCTTTTCACTCATGTCAGGTTTTGTTATCTTTGTTTATTTTGTTAGGCTTAAGTTTTTATGAAGTCCTCTTTTTGTCCTCCTTGTGAGCGCTTTTTGCTATTTCCACTACCCAGAGCCATAGGGGCCTCATTTATAACGCCGTGCGTAGGATTCACGTGGGAAGGTTGCTTACGTAGTAGAAATCCAAAAAAATAGGTACAGACCTTTATATATACAGTCTATGGTACAGAAATGTTCCGACATTTTCCGATTCACCAAACATTGCGTACCGGCGAGGAAAGTGCGTACAGCACTTCCTACGCCGGTTTCCCTTTATAAATCACAATCGACTCGAAATGTGGTGCCTATAAATAGTCAAAGAAACGCCCATTCATTCATTCATTTATTTTGACTGACTTTATGAAGAAGATAGCAGGAAATGACGACAGAACAGCTAAAAAAGACATCTCACAGATTTTGGTTATTTTGGGGAGGTGGAGATAAATCATATTGTTTGGTGGATGCAGTTTGAACCAGAGTAGCAGCATGAAGGTCGGATCGTCACCAAAATAAATAAATAAGTGGTCCGAAAAAGGTTAATGACAAAAATAAATACACATAGCCTTCCTCAGGCAGTGTGTTTACTGGGGACAGGAGACACCCTTGATGAGAAACTGTAAGAAATGATCGGGGAATCCCTCCGGAGTGGAGTCATGACGACTGGATCTGAATTATGTTTTTGTATTTGGTGGTTTGTGTCCCAGCTGTCGATCAGCTGTGCGCAGCGTCTCCACTGCAGCCTGTGCATCTCAACCCCCCCCCCCCCCCCCCCTCCCCGTAGCAACTCTAGTTAAAGGAAATACAACCAATGTGTTGTGTTATATTTGCTGTACAATGTACCACATATGGTGTTCTTAGTTTCCATACCTCCTTTGTTTTACGAGCGACTTATCAAGTCTTGGCAAACGGCATAAAACACGATTAAACATGATAGTAGGCCTATATAAAACCATGTTCGTATCTACAACCTATAGAAATGCAAAACGGCGTCAGTTTAGACGTAATTATGTCCTCCTTCTTACCGCATCATTTATGAGAAAACATTTCACAACATTAACACAAGTTACAACATATTCGAGGTGGTTTTAAATAACATATCCGTATTTATTTCTCCAAGTTATGTTTTTGTGTGCACTGAGGAGTCGCAAACAGGCGTTTGTTTAATTATTTTAAGATTGGCTTTAATCAATATTTGAAAATGAATTCTTCATATATGATAAGAGAGGTAACATTTTGTTTATGGTATTATTTCCAGATATTTCTCTCCATTCTTCCTTCTGCCAACGCGGTGTCGCAGTTTCTCGTCTCTCCCGTTTTTGTGCTTAGTGCGTACGCATGGGTTAGAGTTTGCGGGGAGGACCGCACATTTCCCTTAAAGTTAGTATTTTATAAATCGCAAACATTGCGTAGAAACTGGCGTACGCCATTTTTTGAGCGTATATCCCTTTATAAATGAGGCCCCTGATCTGTTCAAATAAATACACTTTTGTATTACATTCAAGACTTTGTCTCTGGGTCGTGCATTTGGGTTCATCAGTTTGTGTCGAGGTTCTGACAGTCGTGATATAACTATGACAATATTATTAAATCTTACATTTTGGATCTTGATTTTTTTTGAAGATGCTATTGTACTAACCTCATCCCTCCAGCAGGCAGCATCACGCACACTCTTTTCTTTTGTCCTGGGTTGCTTCCTTACAGAGCAGTGATGCAGCATTATGAAAAGGGGCCATCCCCGAAAGAAGAAATTACACTTCAGTGAGTTGTCATGAATTCTGGGGACAATGCCAGGGAGCAGCATCAAGGCTGGCACACACAAATATTGACTCAAGGATGAAATAAATCAAACTGTGCCATTTCCTCATCACTATCTCTCTGCTACAGTGGCCAAAATGTGGTTTATATAGCGTGTGTTCCTTTTTAGAGGTCATCTATTACTGCAGACATGAAAACACTCAGCCATACTTTGAAGGCTTCATAAAAACGCTTGGCCCTAATCCAAAGGGATTATCCATATCACACTTGTGGGTTATTGATAATGTGACCTTCACAGAATGAACGTGGAATAACCATCAGACTTTGAAGAAAGACTGTCGATGCAGACAGTTGAAAATGTGGCACCCAAAAGACGCCTTCCAAGGTCCCTGGCCACACCTTGTAAGAGAATCCTGCTGGCAGTACACACTCCACCATAGGATCATATGCCAAAAGGCCAGGAGCCGCCAGACGAGAGGAACACATTTTTTTTCATGAAACAGCTGGTGAAACGCCAAATGTGTCTCCATCTTCAGAGAGAGGAGAGGCGCTGGCAGTTGGTGAGAGGATTGTGCCGTGTGGGGGAAACCCACACAGCACTCAGACATGAAGAAGGAATCACTGGAATGGCAAATGGCTTCAGAAAGTCTCGTCTTGACTCTCCAGTGGAAATGTTTGGCATTTTATGGGTTAATACCCTCGGAGCTGCACCAGCTGATGTCAAGAAGCTTAATGAACAGAAATGCAGCACATTTCTCTCATGTCTCACCACCACAAATACACACATGCATAAACATGCTCCTCGGTACACATTCATTTAGTTCAACATCAATACAAGTGGCTTTCTTGGCATGAAATATGACATGTGTTGAAATGTCAACAATGAATTATAAAGTCTTAAATGCTTTATGGTATTCATTTGAAATACTGCAGAAAGAAACGCCATGCAAATACCATTAAAGTCAGAGACTAAACACACTAAAGGCCTCTCAAGTGATGTATTACTGAGGTTTATATCCTGAGTGCCGCAGACAAAATACAGAAGGCTGCTGATTTCAGAATAGTCTGCTAATTGGATATTTCATCTTTTTATGCTCCTGCTTTTGAAAGAAACCCGATTAACTTTGAGCATCAACGTTATTTGATAAGAGCTTTTAATGTAAGCGACCTTCAGGCAGTTATAATATATGTGGATACACTTTTCTTGGTCATTTTCTTGTAGGCTGTTGAGTCTTTTGTCTTTTTGAGACTTTCTTTTGGAGAAAAAGTTGATTATTTGTATGAAGTTAGTACTTCTTTGCTGAATAGATTGTATTGTTAGCTCACTAGCAAACATGGTTCATTAAGCTTTTCTAGCACTCTTAAGGTATCTAAACTAACATTTCTAAGTCCAAAAGCCTTAATCATCACATCTAAATTATAAGTAGAAGCAAAAAATGAAAAAATGTAGGTTAGCAGGAAAAAAAATCCCACAGCAATTAATGTATATTGTCACTATTGTGAGATGCCAGGAGATTACATAAAACGATACAAATCTAAATACATGTTTCCATTCAATTATTAGTTTTGTGTATATTTGAGTGTTTGTGTAGATCAGGGGTTCTCAAAGTTTTGATGAGTGAGGGCCAATTGAGGTACCCAATATTGGATTGAGGGCCGCCCAAGAAAAAACGGAACACAAAATAATTCCAAAACAAATCCTTTCTTTATTGTACTAACCAATTACCGCAACTCGCGAGATGCCTAGTTGCCATGCAACCAGTAGTCTAGCAAACTTTCCACAAGCTGTCATTCATAATTTAGGAATGACAACCCAGGGGGCGCAGTTTTACCATTCTTAAATTCCATTCTAATTCTTACTAGATACAACCATGGAGGATTAAAGTATAACGCATGCATTTCAGCGTGTCACATTAACTATCGCGGGCCGCCAGAAACATTTCCGAGGGCCGCCATTGGCCCGCGGGCCGCACTTTGAGAACCACTGGTGTAGATGAAGACAAGGAATTTATATTCAATCCAATAAATAAAATCAGGATTGGAGAAAAGTTCCCCCAAACTTTCAAGATATAGCACAAACCCTGTAAGAAGGTCTAAGAGTAACCATCTAACAGCAAGATAATTCTTTCATTGTACTGCAAAGTCAGGTTGTTAAATATTTCTGCACTTTTCTTCAGTAGACCCCATGATGGCCCATAACACATGATGAAGGGATTGACGAGAGGTCCTATGATGCATGCTGTCAGTAGGGATGAAGACATTAAACCTTTTTAACCCTGCAGTGTAAGTTCAAAATTATGTTATATTTGATCAGGATTTATCCTTTAACGCCCACATAAAATCAATTTCAAGGACCGCCTACTTCCATCTATGTAACATTGCAAAAATCAAGCATATCTTGCCTCAAAACGATGCAGAGAAACTAGTCCATGCATTTGTTACTTCTAGGCTGGATTATTGTAACTCTTTATTATCAGGGTGTACCAAGAAGTCAGTCAAGTCGCTTCAGCTGATTCAAAATGCTGCGGCTCGTGTACTAACCAGAGTTAGGAAAAGGGACCACATTACTCCTGTTCTGGCTGCCTTATACTGGCTCCCTATAGAACACAGGATAGAATTTAAAATTCTTCTTCTCGCCTACAAAGCCCTTAATGGGCAGGCGCCATCTTACCTTAAAGAACTCATTATACCCTACTGTCCTACTAGGGCATTGCGTTCCAAGAATGCAGGGTTGTTGGTCATTCCTAGAGTCTCTAAAAGTACAATGGGAGCCAGAGCCTTTTCTTATCAAGCTCCACATTTGTGGAATCAGCTTCCAGTTTGTGTTCGGGCGGTAGACACCCTATCCGGTTTTAAGAGTGCGCTTAAGACCTTCTTTTTTGATAAAGCTTATAGTTAGGGCTGATTAGATTCAGCCCCTAGTTTTGCTGATATAGGCTTAGTTTGTCGGGGGACATCTTACTTCTTCCTTCTCTCTGTCTATACCTGTGTACTCTCATGTTCTGATTAACAAAAGTTTCTTTCAAAAGCAGGAGCATAAAAGGTGAAATATCTAATTAGCATCGGTCCTGGATGGAGATCCTCGTGGATTCATCTTCCTATTATACACACATGCATTTCCAAACATTTGGACTACCTATGTTGCAAATGTATTATCTTTTCAATTTACACACGGCATCTATTGCACGTCTGTCCGTCCTGGGAGAGGGATCCCTCCTCTGTTGCTCTCCCTGAGGTTTCTCCCATTCTTCCCTTTAAACTGGGTTTTCTTCAGAAGTTTTTCCTTGTATGATGTGAGGGTCTAAGGACAGAGGGTGTCGTATTGTCATACTGATATTCTGTACACACTGTGAAGACCACTGAGACAAATGTAACATTTGTGATATTGGGCTATATAAATAAACATTGATTGATTGATTGATTGAAATCAGGGTGTGCGTCTTGAAGGCCTCTAGGAGCCCCTAAACCAGGATGGGGTCTGGTAGTGTGCTTTGTTTTCCATTGCAGCGCCACCCATGTTCAGAGGGTCCAATTATACACCACAAGAGCTAAACTTGTGTGATTCTTTACATCGACTGGAACAAATCTTTGTATGTAGTGAATGTGACCAGTTAGTCCTTACTGCGTATAGGGCAGGTCCACGTGAAATGTCCGTGCACGTGTGAAAGGAACAGACTCACTTTGTTCAATTTTGAGGTAAAGACAGTTTTTCCAGTGCTGATTTTTTTTTATATATATAAAATATGGGCATGCATGCAAGACCTTGTCACAGTGAGTGACATTGTTTGTGGACAGACTAAGCAAGGGAGTGCCTGTCAGTTTGAGCATATGTGCACGAATAGGCAGTTTCTCTCAGGGATTTCTAGCATCATTTCAAATGTTCTTATAACGTGTATGTGGTCGCCAGGGGAAAGAAAGTTTGGGGCTCTCTGCTGGAACTGCTACCCCCACGACCCGACCACGGATAAGCGGGAGAAGATGGATGGATGGTTCTTATAACCTTGAATATTGGAAAACAACATTAGCTCCAAATTGTTGTCATTACAAAAACTCTAAATGTTATTCTAGAAACTAATACCGGAGTATGTTTTTTTGTTCTTGAGTAGTGTTAGCTTTCTTCACGTGCATGTGCAAGACATTTTCCAAAACACTGCATGATATCAAAAATAATATGTGTGACCTTTCTTGCTCAAATAAGACGAGAGGACCAATGATATGATGAGTGGTAGCTATCTTCTCAGATAACTACAAGAAAGTGATAAAGTGTATCATTTTCAGGTTCATATTTGTATTTTGCTCCTCTACCGTGACATGTTTACATGCTTTTAATATTCAAAAAGCTCTTAATTTTTCTCATACTGATGTGCACCTCTTTTCACCCTCTGTCTGAAACCAGAGCTCAGTCTGCTTAGAGATGTCCCGCCACTTAGCCTATCACATACGACGGGTTGGGACGCTAGCCAGTATACGGCGTGAGTGTTACGCAATGGTATCACTTTGTCACGGAAGTAAAAAATGGACAACATGGCGTCGCAGGGGGGAGTTTGTGGGAGAGAAACTCCCTCTGAAGGGGACTTTGGGATTTTAGCCTTTGCAGACCATTTACATGAACAAAAACCTCTAGAACCCACAACAGTAAAGAGAAAACCCCAAAAGCATAATAAGGCCTCTTTAAAAATCTAAACTACTTGATTGATACAAGTGTTTCAGTTGTCAGTTCTGCTGATTGAAGCTGACTGAGTGAAGCTCACACAGCACATTCACCACTGATACATCCGCTGAGTAGGATGGAGTCTTCAGGACAGATGGATCATTAATCAGTTTCACTTTAACAACATGCTGCCGCACAAACAGAAAAGCCTTGAGTATGGGCGTTTAGTGTGATTACACAAAGTGCAGAAATGGAGAAAAATGTACGTGTCTTACATATTACCTAAAAGGGCTTACTTATAGTAGTTCATCTACCTTTAAATCACCTTCAAGTAGGTTTTTTAAGTGGTAATTATCCTCCTAATTATAATATTTTAATTAAAAAACATCAGGACATGTAGGTTGTCTGTGTTTAAAATCTAAATCCCCTATGAAATGTTATGGATCTGTGTCCGTGGGAGGATCACAGGACGGGAAGATGGAGACATCAAAAACCTCAGAGAAATTCTGCCAGCTGCCGCGACCACACCCTCCGTCAACACGTCTCAGCGCCGCAGCACATGTGCCCCGTTAAAAACCCTTGCTCTATGTCGTAAACAAACGCAGAGCAGAAATTAAAATGACAGATTTATTGATTATACACTAGATTGCACCGGCTATATTTAGGCTTCCGAATAAGACATGGGAGCAGGGAAAGGCCAAGCAGAGGAACCTCGGCCAACAGTGGGCCAGAGGGAAGACGTCTGCCAAGTTAAACAATACACCCACATCCCTAAAAATGGCATCCGTGGAATCTAAATGCCTCATAGTCCAACTGGGAGTAAAATACTTAAAAACTGAATGTCCATGACTAAAGAAAAGACAAGAGCACTCTGCCATCTGCTTTAGGAACAGACTATAATGGAGTTACCGACAGTCAGTCTTTTGTTTTGTCTGTAAAAAGCCGCCTCAAGGCGGGGTTAAAAGTCCCAGTGAGACCCTGAAGGGGGCTTTTACAAACAGTAGCATACATAAAGTCAGATAGCTTATAAATATCAGGGTAAATCATGTACAAATTAAGTGTTTTTCAAAATGAATAGTCTACTGGCTTTGCTGCAAGGATACTATTAAAATGTTATTCAATAAATAAATACGTTGACGTACTAGCCTTTATGTTGGACCACTACAACTTCTCATAGAATAGGCAAATGGCCATCTGCTAAAGAACAAAAAAGGGCCCAAAAGTCACACATTTCCATCACTTTTGGAGATTGTATTTATTGAAAATGTGATTAAGATTTGCACCATCAATGTACAATATGAATTAGCTGCATTATAACCTAATCTTGTACCATCTTATAGCACGTAGAAATCCTCTATTTGTGTTATTATTGTGCTTTCATGGTACATCAAAGAGGGTACATTTTACATTTTGGCTGATCTAATCAGAAAAGGCCTAATTTGCATAATTAAACTTAACAGACAATAAGTCATGGAATCAATGTAGGTAATGAACTGGGGATGTTTAAAGCCATGAGGACTATTCCTTTAAATTCTGTGTACATTTTTACATAGGCAGAACGCAGATAAAACCTGCCCTGCTGTTTGGTTTTCTTGGTCTTATCAAAGAAGATAGAGTATCTGCTGTCTATTAAAACCTCACTGAACACTCGACATATCTTCTGCTGAGACTGTTTAATCTTACCCCTGTCTCAGAGCTCGGCTAAATTTAGGCTTCTGTTTCTAAAATAATCGCCGCTCTGGAGCCGGTGCTTTGGGAACATTTCAATAATTAATTCAGGCTCTTTTTTCTGTCTGTCTCTTACTCAGGGACTCTCACATGGGTACCCACGTGCCGTACATACAAACACTTCTGTTCGATTTTCACAGAGCCCACCACAGCTGTCTGAGGTCCTTTAAATGATGTGCTTGTCCGATTTAGAAAGAGGCCTCTGAACCCCTCAATCCGACCCAAATCATCATGTTGCCTCTTTGCAGCTCTTGAGAGACGCAGTGTGTTGTGGTGTCGGGCTGGGCTGAGGCTGGCCAACTGTGGGCATCTTCAGAGCAAACAGGGCCTGCGGGATTTAGAAAAAAGTAACTTATTGCGATTCATTTGACTGATTTTACAATTGCAATATGTTGAGGGAATGATCATTATTTGCATATATTAATGTGATCATGGTGTGGTTTTTAGAAGAGGACCTTTACCGAACAAGTTTTTTTGTCTGTATAAAGTTTGCAGGCCTGGGAAAATGTGTATAGAATGATATTACAACAAAAGTTGCCTTTGATCTGGATATTGCGACTTTGATAACATTTCGTATAGTTGTGCTTCCCTAGAGCAACGACACGGCTCATGTGGATTAGGTCTGGATTTGCATCTGTGGAGCCTGAATGTGTGAGTTTCTGTGTAAGAGGGAGGAAGGAAGTAACTGTCTGGGGTTAAATGCAGCTTTGGCACCTGTTCACTCAGGAATGCAGGGCTTATAATGTATGTAGGGGTGAGTGGTGTGTGGGACATGTGGGTGTGCAGCTGGAATTTATCAGCCTGCTGGACAGAGGGCCGAGCCCCAACACATGCACACCAGAGACGTAAAGACTTATTAAAGGCTTTACAAATTATTTTTTTAATCAGCTACTTAGTGATGGGTTCCTGATTTGTGGTTAACAATTTGGGTTAGTTCAACATCATCTCTATATTTTCTTATTTCTTTTTTGCTCTCAAACGGCCACGGCTCGGTTAGAAAAAAGTATTTGATCACACCAATCCAAATTTAGCAAAACATTTAAATGAAAACGTGATGACGGCATGTTCATTTAAAAAGTTTAATTGACTGTCATAGATATAAATGGGATCTGAAATACTTTTTTGAGTGGCTTTAAACTATGTATTTGATAAAGAAAAGATTAGGATGTAGCACATTTTGATGTACTTTTTCCACCCTTGTATTCCCATGGTAGGTCTACAAAATAAATGACTGACATGTTTTTAAGTCCTGAGGACCGCCTCACCCTTCTCTTTGCTATTCCTGTCTTTCTCCATCCCATTGGGGCTAAATGCTTGATCTGCTTGAGAAGAAAAAGGGTCTGAACCAAGATTAAAAACAAGTTAAAAGTCAAACTAGTGGCCTGGATACGTCTACTTCAGTCTCCATGGGATTTCCCACTCTCCTCCGAAACATCAACACGCACCTCAGAGTACCAGCCTGCCAGCGGCATCGGCTCCCTCACCTATCACTCATTTGGCTCCATTGATCCCAAACCCTGACAAAAGCAGCTTTTAAACTCTTTCCAAGAGGTTTGCTGATTCTACAGTCTCCTTTCCAGCCTCAAATGTTTTATATTACAGACGGAATAATATACCCTTCCTTTCTTCTTTATCGCATGTGTTCAGTGAGCCGAGCGTTTCAGAGAACATTGTGCTTTCCCTTTCCATCCCCTGCCTCCCTTTTGTTTCGCTCTGTGGTGTATTTGACCTCCTCCTCTTGCTCTCAGCAGGTTTGAGTCTGATTGTGCGCCGCAGCTGCAATTGCAACAAACCTGCAACCACAGCAAACAACTGGAGGTGAACGGTAATAAACTCTTGTCCTCTGTGAAACACACACCAGGTGCGCAGAGGCAGGAAGACTCTGTCCTCCAACTGAACACTGAAATGCAGGGTGCCTGGACTCTGAAGCATTTACTATTTACATTCTGTCTTATCTTATTTGTCTTTCCATGCAAATAGATTGCTCATTCCTGCATTTGACTTGCACCATTGTATCATTTGCACGCTTTTAGTGCACTATTTTGTGTATGTATATTGTAAATTTCACTGTTGGGACTACATTGTCATTGCTAATGACATCGCTGAAGCTATTGTTCAAATGTACAATAGCTTCAGTCTGTTAGCAATGAAAAATCGACAGTCTCCCAACATAGAGCCATTGAATGTGCTGCGGATCAGGATTGTATGGAAGCTTATTATGGCCACTATAAGTAAAAGAATACATAGAAATAAACTCACCTTACCAGATAAAAAAGAAGAAAGAAATTACTTTTAAAAAAACATTTGAAAAAGCTCTAATAAGGTGTCATATGATTCCCCCAATTTGCCCAGTGTACAATTAAGATGCCTTCGAGTCTCAAGTTGACCGTTAGATGATTTTTAAAACAGTGAGCTCAGACTAAGAGATAAGAAAGAACCGTTTACAGGCATGCTGACGGTTGCTAATCAGCTGGGACACAGATGTGGGAAATATCAGAGTCTGGTCCTGCACTGTGTCACTGAGCAGACACACCAGACAGCACCCATGTGTGAAAAAGATGATCTCAGTCACTCTGAAGAGGCCTGAGTGGAAAGAGGCAGACAAACTGTAGTAGGAACTGATGTCTTTAAATTAGTCATCATAAGTAAATGCAACAACGACTTGTCAATCTGGATTGTGAAACATTTCAAAAGCTGTTTTTCTGATACGCCTTCCTCCATTCAGGAGGCCTAATTTGTCACAAAGCCAGCAGCCTTCTTGGGAGAAAGCCGATCCAGCAGAGCCACGTTTCTGCTTCTTCCTTTCGCCTAACAAATTCCTACGAGTCACTCACTCTGAAAGAGAGCATTGTGATTCAACCAAACACTACTCCTACTCCTCTTGTGGAAATGGGAGTGCATGTGTGTTCACTGTTGCTCAAAAAAGCTTTCCCGCCTGGTTATGACAAGACCACAGTCTGGCCTATATAGCAATGCTGCATTCAGGTGCTGCTCGTAAAATATATATATCACACAGCTATTCTAAAGGTCATTGCCTGATTAAAACAAACCTGGTTGTAGGATATGTTAGTCAACTAAATCTAAAGGTTAAATGGTTTATAGCTTTTCCAAATGACCACATGTAGGCAAATAAACAAGCTACAACATTCCCAAAAAGGACAAAGCTACAACACGTTTGGACTGCAACAGTTGATAAAGAAAATTCAAATAAGTATTTTAGGTAAAATCCTGCTTACTTTTAACTGTATTGGTGGATCACTCCATGAAATAAGATTGTCAGTTTGTCAGTTACATCCACATTTCATCTCTAAATGGATAGCGCTTCAAAATCCATGAAATGGGGCCAGATTAAAACAAAAGCTTGTCTTGAAATTAACAGTTTGATAGATGTTAAGCAAAATGAACAAGAAGAAGCCCAAACCTTCGCAAAAAGAGAATAATTTAACAAAATTGAACACTAAATAGTCTCCATTATATATCTAGAATATTAAACAATGAAAACTTACATCGTATTTGTTTTAGATATTCAGTTAATTAATTGTAACCATTTGATTAAACTCATGTTTATAGCTTCACTAAAGGGCTAATGTATCTCAAATAGTTGCTAGTCTAAATACATTTCACTAATGTTGGATTCCGATAAAATTATATCTCTATGACAGTACACTAAGATTAAAAGTTACATGGCGTAATCACATTTTCATTCAAATGTTGTGCTATATTTAAATGGGTGCGATCAAATATTATTTTTCTAACTGAACCCTGACACTTTGGGATTAAAAATAAATTAAAAAAATACAGAAATTATGTAAAAAAAACAACAACTTGTCATAAAATATACTGTTTGTATCTGGAAACAATCACTCAAAGAAAGTAGATGATGGTCAATATTCTTCTACTATGTTTATCGACAATTTGCTGTAAAGTTATGACATTTCCCACAGCATGTGAAGGGGACATGAGCATCGTGGAGGAGGCGGAGCTATGCAAATGAGTCTCGTGGAGTGAATCGATGCTCGGGCTCCTGTGAGCGGTGCGAAGACACTTGCTGTGCAGAGAAGAGACAGTGAACGCAGCTCCGGACAAACAAAACAGATCACTTTCAACCACAACATCCAACATGTCTTCAAAGTGCCCCAAGTGTGAGAAGACGGTGTATTTCGGTAAGTGTTACCCGTTTTATTTAGTCCCAGCTTTTTTAAATTGCTTTTAGGTCATGATGATGGTGTTTTTTGCGACTCTTAAGCCAAAATATCGATCTTTTAGGGACAACGTGTTCCACTGTTTTTGTAACGTTACACTAACCTTTGTTTACACATTTCATGAGAAAGATTCCTATTCAGACAAAATGAGTTCATTCTCATTCATTGAAAAAAACAAGCGTGTCAAAAAACTACAATTAAGCATGTGTTGAATTACAGAATGTACGTATATTAAAAATGCCTATTTTTCAAAAGGAGTTCTGAATGTATGCGCTTAAGTTACAATATCTCAACATACAATAGGGTATAACAAACAAAAAATATTTGTATGTTTGACTGTAGCCCAATATTGGATCCACAAAGATCAATATTGCTTTAGGCTTTTTATGTTCAATGGTGGGAAAAATGCCAACCTTTCCTAATTTGACCCAAAGGAATTTCTCACAGAAGTAAAGCATTCCTTAGATTAATCATTTAATCATTATTTTAAGGGAACGAGTGACTTGAGTGAATGATTTACAGAGACAAACTTTGGGGAAAGCCAACAGCTGGAGAGGAGAAATAGGTCAATGTAAACAAAAGAACAAATATTTCAACAAATCCCTTCTATTTATAACATATAAAGTGCTTTTAATGTGCGTGAGTGAACCATGCCCCGTCTGCACTGAATTCACAAAAACAAAATCAATGATTTATTTTATTTTGATACTGATCTGTGCCATTTGTAATTTGTTGTGTTTGGTAAACATCCAACCTTGGCAGTTGGCTTTAGAGGGTTGCTGATGGAGGCCACTGCCAAGAGTACAGAAATGCCATATGCTGAGATTGCCCACTCACGAAGAAGCACGGGAACATCATGCTGCCTCAGCGCTATGAAAACATGTAAACATGCATATTTTGCATCTCAGTAAACAAATATGGGAGTACAAAACACCTACTTGAGTGAAGAGTAACACTTAGTCATGGCGATTGCATATAATATTTACTGTAACAGATGTTTACAGTGAAGACATGCTCTCAGAACAGAGCAGAGGATTAAAGGAGCTCAGTTCATGAAGATAAACACACATTTACATGAATGCTTTCAATCTGAAGGCTGCACTTGCTATGCACCCGGTTCAGTGTATCCTTAGGACACATGCTTCTGTTCTCTACGTAATCCTGTGTTTATGTTTGACTGCATGCTGAAACCAAAAAATGTGTTGTTCTGCGCGGCTGATCTTTCTCACTTCACAGCACACAACAGAGCTGTCACGGGGGTCAAAATCAATTATGTGAGTGGATGCAAGTCCTCTTACGCAACAGTGGCCGCAAACACACAGCTGCTGCTCTTAGTATGCGCCCCGAGTCACTGGCATGGAATAAATATCTGTGCAAATAAGATTTTATTTCCTCCATTACAAATGTTATGCATGTCTGAGTATTCATTTATGCTGTAACCTTAATTCGCTGCAGCGAGTGAGTCACAGCTCCTCTGTGATGTGTATGTTAAGTTTTTACGTAACGTACTGAGATCCATCCTAGTGGAGTTATTTTTGGTTGGTGTCTTATTGGGTGGAGAGTGCCCGCGGCTGAGTCGCCTGTGAAAGGATGTAGAAAGTGAGGGAGGTTTTAACATGGTTTAAGTCATTACAAGGGAGGGTAGCACACATATGACAAGCATGGGAGAGGTCAAGGGTCGGGCGGGAGAAAAATATCTGCATGTGCTGCTGCCCACAGCCTGAAGCATCTACGTGATGTCAGTGATGTATTCAGATATGAGTTCAGCAGCTCCACCTACGTGCATCCTCCTCTCAGATACTTGGCCTTTCAGAACTCCTTCTCAGGTCTGCAGAACCGTTAAAGTTGCACGAATGAGGGTGTAAAATGCTTCTGATCTACACCGAGACATGTGTTATTGATAGAGAAAATTGTCTATTTCCCGTCCCATTTCCTTGTGGTGGTGGTTGGTGGTGTGGCAGTGATTGGCCCACCCTGCTGTTTCCAACGTGGTCCTGCAGCTGCTGTCGCCCAATATTAGATTAATCAGGCAAATGTTTTCTACACTTGACTCTCCTCCTTAAAAGAACGTCATTTAAAGTGGCTGTGGTGTGCCACGGATAGGAGTACTTTTGAATTTCTTTTTTATTTCTTTTTTCCGTTCGTTACTTGAATGAACAGCTGTGTTGTGGTCGGCGTGGTTTAATTTCATTGCCACTAAAAGCAAGTGTTGACTGTTGCTGACGTTGTCTTTGGTTGTGCAGGTTTTTTCTTTTTCCAAGAAAAAGTCCAATTAAATGCCACCGCCTGGCATCACCAAATGGAGTATGGATAACATGCCAATTCCTTAAAGGTAGGGTAGGTAAGAATGGAGAAACCAGCTCGAGTGCGCGAGAATTTGAAAGTACGCAGCCGAAAAAAATCTGCCACTTCCTTCAGACTTCCTCACAGAGCCCTTCCTCCAACACACACGAGCGCGCACATGACCAATGAGGACACAAGATCAGTTTGTGCACAGATGGAAGGCTGACAGGCAGGTAGGCCATCCAGTTACTTTAGCCGGGCCGGCTCAGGTGATTGGTCGTGCTTTTTACAGCGCCACGGCTTCCAGATGAAATGTTTTAATGTATTTATTGTCAAAGCATTTAATGTATTCATTGCTATCGGGATGTTAAGAGCATTTCATGGAATATAACAAAGTGTTTCTGAAGTGAATTACCTACCCCACCTTTAAGCTATTTGTGCATGCTATCACTATGCATTTTAACTTTGCGCTTTCATTTTGATCGGTTGTGTTGGATGGAGTTGTCAAAGAAACCCATGACTCTTACCGAGGAGACCGCTGTTCGTATGCAACCAAAAGTCCATCTTAGACTTCTTTACCTTGAGTACTTAACCTACTTACTTAACTTAAACTCCTTTTTTAAAAAGCGTTTAAAAAAAGAAACCCAAACCATGATCTTTTACTAAACCTAACAAGTAGATGTATTTGAATTTACAACATTAGACACGTGTTTAATACTATAACCTTGGTTCCATATGTGACCAGTTCACATGACATAAAAATAGCGTGCCGTTTATTTAGCTTTGCGTGAGACCATGTCTAACGACACCAAAAAGATAGAAAGCTTCAGTTGTTGCTTGTGTTAAGAGAAAGTGAACCTCTTGCTTTTTAATTGTTGGGTTGGCTGAATTTGAATTCCAAGCGTCCACGTTGCGGCCACACATCTGTTCGTTCCTGTGGTACAGAGATGCTTAGAATACACCAGGGACTATTGGCTGACACGTGACGAGGCCCCAGTGGGAATACGTAGTTAGCGTGTGATAGAGTTCATACGGGACACAACACAGCATGGCTCACTAAATCTCTCTCAGCTCCAGACCCAAATTCAGCTCAGCCATCCAGCCACAACTCTGCATGACAGATTGGAGCAAAGCATCTTTGTGTGGCTAAGTGAACAAGCGAGAAACTAATGGAGCTATGTTGTGAGTTCCTCTCATTCATCCACCAATTCCTCTCCCTCTGGCTCTCTTTCCTCTTCGACCACTTGCTCTGGCCTCAGGCTCCAAATTCCTCTTTCCCAAACTAGGAGGAATGGGGGAAATGTCTTGCCTTTATTTTAAAGGGAGACTCTCAAAGCGCCTCGTGCATTATAATGAGAAACGACAAGTCTATTCACACAAAGCTCTTTCTGTCTCCTCGCACGTTTGTTGCTTCCAGCGAGGCAGAATACCTTCGCCTCTCAGCCCGACGGCGGGTTTCCCACACACCTCTCTCTATCCCACTTTTACCCCACACATCCACACAAAAGCTCTTTTTCCCTTCCCATCTCCTCTGTCAGCGCTGCTGGAGTACCCTGTTTTCCACTCGGCTGCCCAGTGGGCTGTGTGAATGTGCCTTGTTGGTTATGTAACAACATTTCTTGAGTCCTTGCCTCCCGCTCGCTTTCATTGCATAACCTGCAGCCACTGTTCACCAGTCAATGAGGATCCTTTCTCCCTGGCTCTTTGAGGAACACATATGATCCCCTAATGGAGATGGCACTTAGCTCGGTGCTGAAAGTCAGCCCTCTCACAGGTGAAAGTCTTCCACCTTGCAGCAGAATGACCTGTTGCATAACAGCGGAGGGGACAAAGGGGCTCTGTAGTCCATTCAGATGGCTTGAACTTTAAAGTTATAAACCATAGGATTTTCTTTATGTCAAATCTAATTTTGTATGATATTGTTTTGCGATAGAGTGATAGCCTCTATATATAATAGTCCTCTGCCCTGCTGTGTGTAGGTGCATAGCTATGCCGGTTGACCTTTAAAGGTTCTTGGAACAAATCGCAGACAATTCTATGTTAGATTCCAAATCCGTAAAGATGAAACTTAAATAGTGCAGACTTTTTGGAAAAATTGAAAGAAAACTAGATTGAATACCAGCACATAATATTCAACAATAACAACATATTCAATTGTATAAACTCGCACTCACTCAGTTTTCTAAAAGTATCAAAGGTATTTTTTCGGAATTCATTTAGAACACAACTATAATAGCATAAATAAGATGTTAATGTAACTCAGCGGTATCTGTCAGGCAACATCCTTACCTTTGTTCAAAATGTATCAGGCAAATGTTCTCAGTTAGTGAAAAAACTAGCCTAGATGTCCTCCCCTGTGGAGTTCAATGCACAGACTGTTGTGTTGTTGGCCATGACTTTTTAATTTGACCAGATAATTATAGCTTATTTAATTTTGAATGGTAGCTAAAACTCCGGATAATAAGTGAGAGCCTTTACCCACGCCTCGATCACAGAAAACAAAGCATGTTAGTAGTAAACATGATGCCGAAGACAAATAAATACTGCATGCAGGTATTTCATATGATCTGGAAGACGTCAATTTCATTTAGCTTATTCTGTATCACTCTTTAGTGCCGTCTCTTTTATTAAACCTCAATATGAATGTTTCTATTCTTCTTTTGTGTTTCCAGGGACTCTGCTTAAAAAAAAAGGTCTTGCCAAAACCATCAGTTCAGGATTAAAAAATAACTCTCAGGCTTAAAAACTAGATTATTTTCTACACTTTCAAAGGGGACTACCATGCAGTAACGCCTCCTAAACGACTCGGATGACTTCACTCATAGTGGTCTAAGCATTTAATGCATTTAATGCCTCTGTCATATGATGTCTGCCCCTCAAGGGCTGATTATCCAATTACACAGGCTCCATCTGAAGGTGCCATTCTAGTCATACAGTCCTGCCTCTCTTTTGAAGACATGGTCCACTTCTCTGCAGGCTAATCGTGCAGACTACATGCTTTTGAAGTCCTTGACTGTAGCCGGGACACAGTGTCCTGACCCGTTAGAGGTGAGCGGCAGTGTGGGGCAAGCTTGGCCCCCGGGTCCAGGGAGGGACGTTGGGTGCTTTGGCTGCGGCCCCTGTGAGCAGCGCAGACAGGATGCGAGTTAACTGCAGCCCACTTACATCAGCCAGCGGGATTCACGAGGTCGGCCTCTTTCATTCTCAGAGGGAGAGGGGGGAGAGAGGGAGGGAGAATGCCTGGGGAGGAAACCTCGCCTTGGCTGAGGCGTCAGACGACCTTCAGAGCTAAGTTTTGCCACGGGGTTGCATCAGCCACAGGACGGGGAAACCAAAAGCATGTTTCCTGGTCGCGCTTCAGCATCCCCACCCTGCACTGTGAGCACCGCAGCACACACTGACCATTACAATAATTCCACTGTTTACTAAACCACTGCCACGGTCAACTCACTCTCACTTCCCTCACTACGAGCAGAGGGTTATCCTACAAGTTCTGTGACATTTAATACATCTGCTAGTACCTTATTTAGGTACAGGTGGATTTGTACTGAAGTTGAATATTGCAGTTTACAAAATAAATGTACAGATCTTAAAGTGAGTTGATGCTTTATTTGCTTCTTTTCTCTATACAACTCTTGTATACAATATATTGGTTGTGTTGAACTCTTGGATGGACAAAAGGAGATAGCTAAATAACCTTTGGATCTGGGAAATTATAATGTTAATTTTTCCCAATTTTGTAGAAAAAGCTGTGAAACGTCAGGTTAATCAATGATGAAAAGAATCAGTGTCTGCAGCCATCAAGTACAAATAATCTATACATTATTTAAATAATGAAAACAGACATTTGTTTATACGCTGAACAAAAATATAAACGCAACACTTTAGTTTTTGCTCCCATTTTTCATGAGATGAACTCAAAGATCTAAAACATTTTCTATACACACAAAATAACCATTTCTCTCAAATATTGTTCACAAATCTGAAAAAAATCTGTGATAGTGAGCACTTCTCCTTTGCCGAGATAATCCATCCCACCTCACAGGCGTGGCATATCAAGATGCTGATAGACAGCATGATTATTGCACAGGTGTGCCTTAGGCTGGGCACAATAAAAGGCCACTCTGAAACGTGCAGTTTTGCTTTATTGGGGGGGTCTGGGGGGGTCCGAAAACCAGTCAGTATCTGGTGTGAGGGGTAGGGGTAGGGCTAGGGTAATGTTGTGAATCGAGTGGCCTGTGTTCGTCGTCCATAACATACACCTGCCCATACCATAACCCCACCACCACCATGGGCCACTCAATTCACAACATTACCCTAACCCTACCCCTACCCCTCACACCAGATACTGACTGGTTTTCGGACCCCCCCAGACCCCCCCAATAAATCAAAAATGCACGTTTCAGAGTGGCCTTTTATTGTGGCCAGCCTAAGGCACACCTGTGCAATAATCATGCTGTCCAATCAGCATCTTGATATGCCACACCTGTGAGGTGGGATGGATTATAAGTGCTCACTATCACAGATTTTTTCAGATTTGTGAACAATATTTGAGAGAAATGGTTATTTTGTGTATATAGAAAATGTTTTAGATCTTTGAGTTCATCTCATGAAAAATGGGAGCAAAAACAAAAGTGTTGCGTTTATATTTTTGTTCAGTGTAGTTTAGTCCTATAAAATAAGTTTTGCACATTGGCTGTAAACATCAATTTGTTTTGCCAACGTGTCTTTGACTATAAACGAAAAAAAAGTGCTCCAAAAATAATCATATGAACTATAACTATCAAGTACTTTTGGAATATTACTATTATTTGTGGAATAAAGTAAACCTGTATCTTGGCCATTATAGAAATGGTCACAGATTTTTCCAGAAATTAATAAAAGACACAGAGTAGTGAATGAACAAGTGGAAACTTCCTCCAAAGCCCCTTCCCTTGGTGAGGTTGAATCCCCCGTGATTGAATGGCGATTGTCTTTAAAGTTTAGTAAAAGGTCACCAGTCCTTGAGGGTGTTTGTACTCCAGAGAACAGAACAGAGAGGATGCAGAGGAGGAAACGCAGGCAGCTTGTTTTTTCCCTTCATACATTTCTCTAGAGATGCAAGATTTTTTTTTTTACTAAATGTTCCTCTCATGTTCGGGTCCGGCTTTGCCTCCTGGGCCTTTAGTTCATCAGGACGTGCAGTTATCACACTGCTGCAGCCAAACACAGAGAAACACCCGCGTGGACTCAGCTGCCACTGATGGAGGGAGAGAATGAGAAAGAGAGGAGGGAGGGAGGGAGGGAGGGAGGGAGGGGGGGGGGGGGGGGGTGGTGTGTGTGTGTGTGTGTGTGTGTGTGTGTGTGTGTGTGTGTGTGTGTGTGTGTGTGTGTGTGTGTGTGTGTGTGTGTGTGTGTGTGTGTGTGTGTGTGTGGTGTGTGTGTGTGTGTGTGTGTGTGTGTGTGTGTGCGCGCGCATGAGTGTGTATTGGGTGGGTTTATGATAGGAAGAGCTGAACAGATGGGTCCTTGTTACCAGAGGGTGCAATGAAACAAAACCCAGCCAGGCGTGATTTAGAAGTGATAACAATAACATTGGTTACATCATGAACATTACGAAGAAAATCGAGCTTAATTTGGTGTAAAAATGTGACGTGAATATAAAAAATACTCATAAAAATCCACTTGCGATTTAACATCAGCCTTAACTGTGTTGAGCTGGTTATAAATTGTACATTTTTAAATAGCAATGAGGTCTTCGATGCTCCATTAGAGTGTACTGCATCAATTTACTATCAACCTTTCTTTAGATTAGATGATTGTGGTCACGATCGATTCTAATCCATTCAGTACCACATTGGTTCTCGTTTCAGGATTGACTTCAGTCCGCTGTTTGCTATCAAAGTGTTTATAAAAGGCACATTTTGGCATGAAAGCAAAGTCAAGTTTGCTTACAATTAAGGGGTTTTAAATTTGAAAAACGTATATCAACTGATTGCACTAATGTAATCACACAAAGGCGAACATTAGACGAAAGGCAACAGTTCTTCATGCTAAAACTTCTGGAAATAAATATTAGTATTTCTTAGTTCTTAGAGACTTTGAGGATAATAACTCCAAGGAATACTAAAAGGGAAAAAGCCGCCTGTTGCATAAATACAATTGGTGCTTAGGCTAGCTACCCGTTTTATCTCTTAGAAACTTACTAATTTCAAAATTGGCACACAATTTAAAAAACTTTTAGCGAATTATTATTATTATTATTATTATGAATTGTTTTAAGCACCCTGGGAGATACCAATGTTTATCTGTAATTAATCAATGTGTCCCTCCACCAGTACTATTCACACTAACGGCAGTTGAACTCAAACTGCAGCTTCACGATTGTGGCTCCTCCTGCAGAACTTCCTACACATTAGATCTCCCTCTGTCCTAACCTATAGTCCTAACCCAATCTAATTATTGAGTGATAAGAGAGCACCCATATGAGATTTCAGAGCCCAACCCCCCTGGTGGACATTCCTGCTGCGTTGCATGCTGGGAGTTCAGCTGTACAAATGTTGGTCAGAACTTGTTCTTTAAGACAGAAAGGATGAATTTCCGCCTGACCTGAAGCTGAATCTCTGGTGTTTTGTGGGTGCAGCTGCCCCGCCACTGTTCACAGTAAAGCGCCCATAATTAAGTCGTTTGGAGAAATTGGCCGTTAATGTTTCCCCTCTGAAGACAACTCGTTACATTTCTGTTTTCTGTCCAATTAAAGTGTGTTTGAGGACCGCGTGCTGCTCCCATGCGGCTCCCCTTACAGTCTGTCTGCGCATAATTGGTTTCACTCCTAATATGATCTGAAGTGTAAGTGAATCATGTCACAGAAATGACATTTAAATTGAATGATAAACGGCTTGACGTTTTCTGATGTGCCTCTCATCTTTGGAAGCAGAACTGATACTCGCACTAACTGAATATAAACAGCAGTCATTTGATGTATAATTGCTGCTTTTATACGCTGCCTAAGATGTCTTGTGACTCCTACTGCACTTTTGCGCAAATAAAGTTAGGCCTAACAAAGGATGGCGACCCCAACTAATTCTGTTGCATCAGCTTTTAGTAAATATTTGTCTTATGGGTTTATATGGATAATATGTCAGGAGAACTGTAGAAAGACTTAAAACCAAGTGAGAGAAAACAGCCCTTTTCTCACTAGTTATGACGCTCAAAGTATGTTTGAGGCTATGAATTACATTATGGCTGTATTAAGTGTGAATAGTCTGACCTTATTAGTTCGAAAGGCATGAGCCACTCTCACTTTAAATGCTTTTTCCATTTACGTCAAACTGCTTTGAGTTTTGAATGGCACAAAGTAATATCTTTAGATGAGATGTTGCCGCTGAATTTCCTGCCAGTAATACCTCTTTCATTGGGTGTCAAGTCGTTTTTTTTTGTTTTGCATTTTAGCCTGTTCGGTAATTTCCTGACGCCAAATGAACTTAAATGTGCCGGGCTGGGTGGAGTGCCACTGCTGGGGAAGTGTTTATGAACATCAGGTGGTGCCGTGTGCACAGTTTCAGAACTCGTTTTCCACATTAAGTTGTGCTCGTGTTTCTTCATTACAAATGCAAGCTCTGACTGCAATGTTGTGGCTCTAGACCTCAGCCTCCTTTGATAATGCTCAGGAATATACTGAAAGCTGAGCTGAATCAGAAAAGAGGAGTCCACAGCAGTCTGTCTCAGTGATTTAAACCATATTGACAGCGCAATAAGAGAATCCGGCCGCAGACTGCAGAGCTTAGATGAGGAATGTACAAATGAAGCTAAGCAGCTTATACGGGTGCAGGTATCAAATGGGGATGGGGATGACCTCTGATCTCTGGCCAGACCTCTGCTTTCATTATTACGTCATCCTCTCACCTGGAGCTCAGTGTTCCTGCAGTCACATTGTCTGTCACTCGGTTCTTTATGTGGCTAATGAACATGTATTTGTAGAAGCAAAAGAGTCCCCACCCCTTGGCAGCCATAACGGTTTTGCCCTATGATTTAAATGATGACATCAATGTGAGGAAGTCCCACAAATCAAGATGTTTTTTGGACCTCTGAAGTAAGTACATTTGAATACAACACATGTCAGGATATTTTTACTTGGAAGAATTAAATGAAACACTTTATCAATGCCAGCAACCCCACATATTTAAAGGATAATTTTGGAGAAACCAGCTCGAGATCGCTAGAATTTGAAAATACACAGGTGGAGAAAATCTGCCACTTCCTTACAGAGCCCCTCCTCCAACACACACGAACGCGCACATGACCAATGAGGGCACGAGATAAGTGTGTGCACAGATGGAAGGCTGACAGGCAGGTAGGCCGTCCAGTTACTTTAGCCGGGCCGGCTCAGATGATTGGTCGTGCTTTTCACAGTACTACGGCTTCCACAGATGACATTTTTGTATGGATTTTTTTGTCAAAGCACTTAAAGGTGGGGTAGGTAAGTTTGAGAAACCGGCTCGAGACCGCTAGAATTTGAAAATACACAACCGGAGAAAATCTGCCACTTCCTCACAGAGCCCCTCCTCCAACACACACGAACGCGCACATGACCAATGAGGGCACGAGATAAGTTTGTGGCCCGATGGAAGGCTGACAGGCAGGTAGGCCATCCATCGGACGGGCCGGCTAAACGGATTGGTTGTACTTTTTACAGTATTACGGCTTCTACAGATGAAATTTTTTTATGGATTTTTTGTCAAAGCACTTCACTCTTATTCATTGCTATCGGGATGTTAAGAGCATTCCATGGAATATAACAAAAAGTGTATCTCGACCCGGTTTCTCAAACTTACCCACCTTTAACCTTTACAGCTGTAAAACATACACACACTTTTATTAACTTATTTTCTTGGACTTTTTAAATCTATTCCAAAGATCCATGTTCTCTCTTATAACACAAGGTTAATATTTACACATATTTTTTAAATCTATATGATCTGTTTTGCAGTCCCTTGGACCAATCCCAAACAATCAGGTCAAATCTCACGGATGGACCTGGTCTGATAGTCTTGGCATGTTATATTCACTGAAGATGGATTGCTATTGCAGCTTTTCCCTCAGGAAATGGTTCACCCGAGATGTTAAGCCTCCCAGATACTGACTTATCTCGTCTCGTGATCCGTTTAGTTTGGAGATTACATCCTAAACAGGAGTCATACTCGCATTAAATATATGGCGTTTACTGTTTGTGGAAAAGTGTGCTTCTGCTTATTTGAAGTATCTCTTAAAGTTGGTTTACAGCAAGTTTTACGCACATGTCAGGTTTGATGGTTCAAGGCTTTTATTGGTCATACGAACATAGCTACAGTGTAGTTCTTAGGTCACAGGCTCCTCCAACAGTGCAACACAATGAAACCGACAAATAGTGCAAGTAAATACAAAAAGAAAAATAGTAATACAAAAAAAGTGAAATAGTGCAATAAGAGTCTATATACAAAATATTGGAATATTAGATAAATAATTTCTAAGTAGCAGCCAGATCAATGTTATGGATGATGTTTCAAAGTTCAGGTGTTTAATAGTCTTACAACTCTTTCGCAGTGATTCCCCAAAGCTGTCCCACTGTTTACGTCGCACCAACAGGGGAATCCTTCGTTGTGTGCCTGTGACTGATTTTGTCGTGAGAGAGTAAACAGAATTGGCTAAACGGATTTGGCACATCCTCATCGATGTTGACAATGTAAATGTGACTATCCGGAGAGACTTCCCTGTGAACAGCAGTTTGTTTGTTTACACAAGTGGGTGCTTTCACCCTCAGGTTGTTGCTGTAACGAGGTGAAGGAGGACATGGTGGCAGTTCAGTTGCTTAACTTGAGCCCACACGTTACTATTTTAGGAGACAAAGAGCTCAATGTGGGTTTATTGGTGCAGTGAGTTCGATCTCTCTTATTAGATCTTAATAAATGTCAAACCAATTGCAAATTGTCTGGCTTCATTTCACTGGTCAAGCTGCACAGCATGAAGGATAATAAGGATAGAGGCTTGCTTGCAGCTGGGTGGGTATAAACATCTGGACCATAGGCATCCCCTCCACCTCCCCCACTCTATAACTCCTACAGCACAGAATACAGACAGACAGACAGACTCACCCGTCTTATAATAACAACTGGCCTTTTAAAACTAGCTGTTAAACAGTGGACTTGTTTATACACACACACACACACACACACACACACACACACACACACACACACACACACACACACACACACACACACACACACACACACACACACACACACACACACACACACACACACACACACACACACACACACTTTACAGTATACCCATCCTGCTGCAGACGGCCCTTCAACCCCATTTCCGTCCCCTTTTCTCTCCCAGACGAGCGAGGGACCCCTAATTATACCCTTTCCAACAATAAATCTCTGCTGCTTCCACACAATGGACCCTAGGGAGTCGTGCAGGCATCAGAGGAAACACCTTCTCTTATCAAGGCAGGGCACAAATAATAGGCGGATGCTGGAGTCTGTTTCCTTCATACCTCCAGTCACAAACACACACAAACAAACAGCATGAATGCAGACACACAGACGATCACTTCCTGCTGCACGTCCTCTCTCAGGCTGCTTTCACACATGTACCATAACCTCTGTAACTGCTGTCAAATTCCTGCGTCACGTCAGGAGGCACAGGAAATCACACATCATAGAGCGTAGAGTCAGTTTCATGGAATTTAAAGAACTCATTTGATAAAAGAAAAATAAGGCTGGTTGCACGATATGATACATTAACTGATATTCAAATTGCTTGTTGAGCCAAAAAAAAAGTGAGGGAGATAGATTTGATTATCCTTTTTTTGCACTGCTGAACATTACACGAAAGAAGGACCAAATTAAAAAGATAATTACATTTGAAGGTGTAATTTCCACTGATCTTTTATAATGTTTTTACGAGTTTACGTTGCCATGATGGTCAAAGACATTCTGCAGCCGTAGCAAAAAAAACGCAGAAAGAATAACGAAATGTAGACTTAATATAAAATGTCATGAAAGGTAAAACATGAATTTAAGGTGCATCGAATAACTGGTTAATCAAGTATGAAAACAGCTAAAATGTAAGTGGTAAAGTAATTATTTTGGGTTTATGACTTTTCAAAGCCAGAAAAAGGAAAAAGCAAGCATGAGCCATTGCCAACATGAGTTTGAGAGACTTAATATTGTTCCTTTTATGGATTGTTAACATACTAATTTCAGCGTTGACCAAATAAGTGATTTTGTTCAGAGATTTGATTTAATTTGATGTGAAAATTACATTATGGGTATCATATTCTAGAAAATGCTTCTCGGGATTGCTTTAGGAGGTCAGACTACTCCCTGCAGAGCTTTCTGTTTGCTCTCCCTTCAGCTCTCCTTGTCAATTATAAAAACACAGAGACAAACGGCCAAACAAGGCCCTGGAGAGGAGCTGGAGACGAGGAGCGTGACCTCCCATCAACACGTCAGCAGAGGAATGCTGACTTGGACAGAGCAAATTGCCGGAAATGCTAAATCACTCTTAAAGATACTGTTATTCAGAGTAAGCAGACAATGAATCATTCTTTAAAATCAATACTATGCTCTTAAATCAGATGACCACAACTCCTTTAGAGACAGCCACTTGAGTTAAAAGGACGCCATCGCTGGTTATACTATATGGTTATATATCAAAATGAGATTGTACGTGTTGTCCAACCACATCAGTTATGTTAAATGTGTTTATAGTTTGCATCATTCTAAGGTGGAGTGAAAGGCATAATTGAGAGGGAGGGAAATGGCACATATTGTCTCCTGAAAGTCATTCATAGTGCTGCACTTAGTTGTTCACATAAAGTGACGGAAAGAGTGTAAGAAATGTAATCGACATTTAATTTAAAATTCAGTTTAAAAGATTTTCCTCTTGCTCTGGTTTGTTTCACTTAAGCTCACTTTTAATTCGCCGAATACGTTGACATAACTAAGTTTGAGTTTCCAGAAGCCTTTGCAGTCATTACCACCACACAGGACGGAGGTATTAGTTACTGAATCATCTGAATGTTCAATGAATACACTCTCCGATTTATGCAATAGAATGTGTGGTGGATACATTGATTTATTGTCTGACTGCAAGTTATGGAAAGTAACAAAGAAGATCAGAGTCAGACACAGTAACTGTTGCCTTCTCTATTCCCCTTTATATCAACAGAGCAAACCTTAAAACACCTTTACAGTATGTGATGTTTACAGAGAGAACAAACCTGGAACCAGTAGTAGTTTAACCGGTCTGCTCTTGAGACAAGTGTGTGTGATTTATTTCCTCCTAAAACTAAGGACACCCATATACCGACGACCAGCTCTACAGAGTTCAAAATACTGCTCAGCATTTCATTGTCTGTCTGTCTGTCTGTCTGTCTGTCTGTCTGTCTGTCTGTCTGTCTGTCTGTCTGTGTGGTCTAGCATTACTATACTTGTGGGGACCTAAATCTGTTTACATAGTCACGTGTGGGGACTGGCTTCCCTTACGGGGACAAAATGGAGGTCCCCATAAGGGGAATCATTAATTTTAGGGTGAAGACTTGGTTAGGGTAAGGGTAAGGTTAGGGTTAGGGTAAGGGTAAGGGTTAGGCATGTGTTGGTTATGGTTAAGGTTAGGATAAGTCTCCAGGAAATGCATGTAAGTCAACGTAATGTCCCCTGAAGTGATGTGTGTGTGGTGTGTGTGTGTGTGTGTGTGTGTGTGTGTGTGTGTGTGTGTGTGTGTGTGTGTGTGTGTGTGTGTGTGTGGTGTGTGTGTGTGTGTGTGTGTGTGTGTGTGTGTGTGTGTGTGTGTGTGTGTGTGTGTGTGTGTGTGTGTGTGGTGTGTGTGTGTGTGTGTGTGTGTGTGTGTGTGTGTGTGTGTGTGTGTGTGTGTGTGTGTGTGTGTGTGTGTGTGTGTGTGTGTGTGTGTGTGTGTGTGGGCGACACAAAGGATCTGGGTTAGATGTGGGAACCCCCCTGTTGTTCCAGCTGGACGGGGGCTCACGTCAGGCCACTCTGTTTATCCCGCAATGACATCATTACTGCATCCTGTGGTGGTACACAGGCCTTTGCACAGTCTCTCCCACCCCCCAGTCTCTCGGTTGGCACAATTCCCCCCGAGGGGAATCAGCCCACAGATACAGTACAAGCTAATCATTATTCTGGGGAGTGACGCAACGAGGGCGCGTGGTTCCTCTCAGCGATGAGTGATTCGAACGCCACATTATAACGCAAACAAAGCGTGAAACAATTGATGGTTGTTGGGCAAAGTAGTAGTGTGTATAAAAGCTGCTTTATGTGAATGTTTGCACTCATCCCCTCATCTCTTTTGTCTTTCATGTGCAGCTGAAAAGGTGTCATCACTGGGGAAAGACTGGCACAAGATGTGTCTTAAGTGTGACCGCTGCAACAAGCTGCTGAACGCCGGAGGCCACGCTGAGGTCAGTAGGACGCCACCACTAACTGTCCAACGCTGTCCTCGCACTGCTGAAAGTAAAGGCATCTGATGCTCATCTGTCTTCTCTGGTGCTGCAGTGAGGTCTCAAGAGATGTGGTTGTATTTGTTGCGTCAAGGCAGTGAATAAAAGAGAGATTAGAAACGGTAAAATAAACAAATGGAAATATACCAAAAATAGCACATTTTATATACCGTACTTTTCGGACTATAAAGCGCACCTGCATATAAGCCGCAGCAGCTAAATTGTCCGTCTGTCTTGCTCTCGTTCTGTCTCTCGGTTCCACTTTTACTTTGGCGCGCTACCTGTCTCACTCTTTTCCGGCCTCCAGCTTTTCCTGCTGGAGCCCGCCGCTTAAAGGTGGCAGGCGCGGACCGGTCATAGAGCCCATAGAGTTAAAGGTGGTTAATTTCACCTGTAAAATCCATAGATTTAGGAGGTTCCCTAGTGGCCGTTAGCTGTACAAAAAAAATGGGGGGAAAAGTCGCGGTTTATAGTCCGAAAAGTACGGTAATCGTTTAATAACATACACAATTATAAACATGTGAAAAGTAAAATAGATGGAAACCATAGTAGAGAAAAGCAACTTAGTCCATCTACTCAAGTTTTCTTAGTATTCATCTACTCATTTAACTTTCAAACTATGCCATAAAACAACTCATTTAACTTTCAAACTATGCCATAAAACAACCTATCAGAGTTAAATAATTAACTCAATACTCCGATAATGTAAATCTATCTCAAAGTTGATTTACAGATTAAGAATTCAAATCTATGGTCTGTTTGTAAAATAGGATTCATTGTATTGTAATATTAAACTACCAGATAGTGTGGAAAAATTGTAAATTACTACTTCAGCTTCTTGCTTGAAGGCACATAGCAGGGTCGAAACACAGCCTCTATTATCAGTGGAACTGAATGGTGAATTTTTCAAAGGAAACCAGGATGAAGAGATATGTACTATACTCTGTAACTGGGGCAGTGTTATGGACTCTTTCTACGCTGCATCGTGGCTCTGTGTATGGAGCACATCTCGCATATTGCCTCGGGTAGGAGTTCACTTCCCACTGAGGCCATTCATGCTCGCATTATATGCAGTCAGTGCTGCTGTGAAGCACCGTGGCTGAAAGTGCCACACAAATGGCTTCTCTGAATGGACTTTAAGGGTTTCCACTGTTAATGCAACTTCTATTTTAGGAAGATATGTTGTCTTTCTGTATGAAATATCAGCACAGCCGGTTGATCTCACGAGGTCAAACAAACTGCATGACAATATTCCTGTTCAGTTCATTGACTTTAGTGGGGAAATCTAAAAAGGGGAAGCCAGTTCTGCCTGGTCATGTATTGACTTATTGACAGAATGCCTCTACAGTGGATCCTCAATGAAACATGCTAAATGCTATGCTAATGATAACACTTTTAGGAAACCGTTGGCACGTTTCAGTGATTGGCATTATGACGAACGATGTATGTATGTTCAGTACTCAAGAGTAATGTGTTATATTGAAAATATATTGGTAATGTATGCTAGAGACTACATTCAGACCTCGTTTGTGATCTACAGTGGCTGGAGATGCTAACCGCTAACATGCTAGCCAGCGAAGAACATATTGTTAGTCGCTTCCTGTTTTTATAGCTTCCTTCTATTTTCTCTTCTCTGTGTCGTATACTCCATGTTCCCTCTCAGGGTTGTTCATACATTAATCCAATAAGGACTTATTTAGTGAAGGGGAGGATGTTTTTGCACCAATGACTCTTGTCTCATAGTCAAAAATCATCATTTTTTGTGAGACAGTTTTTACTGCGACACAGAAGGTGAAATGAAAGTGAGTGAAGCCACTTAGCTAATTAGCTACAATACCTTCCTCTGTGTTGAACTCTTCGGCTCTTCGTCAGCACCATTAAGACGGCTTCCTATTGGCCATCGGCGGCATTAATGTGAAAAACGTTATCAAAGTGAAACCAACAATGATGAAAATGAACGCTGGTGGGACCGGCTCTTAAGACTGGAAGTGTTTTTCTGCTTTGCAAAGATATGATGTTCTTTCCTTTCATTTCACCCCACAGAACGTGTGCTTTCTGCACAGGAAATTGCTGAGTTCATGCCTTTTTCCCTTCCTTGTTGTGTGTCTGGCTGCATCTGTCAATATGAGATGTCCTTTTGGGAATTTTAACCCCTCCAGGACGAGCACTCTTCTTCCTCTCTGTTGCATAATCACATTGCAGTATCGCGTCTCAACATATAGACCTCCGCCGCCCACCGGAGGTTTTCTTATCAAGCCCTTTTTTATGTTGCCCTCTGTGACCCAGCCAGCACTGCAATCTCATCCTCGGCATTTCTGTTATTGGATGACTTTCCCGCTCTTTTCTCATCACACAGAGGATGTGATCTCAGCGCTTTTGTACACAAAAGCAAAATCCCTGCAGACCCCAAAGGATGCTGCTGCTGCGCTGCTGTGTAATCTCTGCATGATTACAGTAATGTGCTCTCTCTCTCTCTCGCTCTCTCTCTCTCCTCTCTCTCTCTCTCTCTCTCTCTCTCTCTCTCTCTCTCTCTCTCTCTCTCTCTCTCTCTCTCTCTCTCTCTCTCTCTCTCTCTCTCTCTCTCTCTCTCTCTCTCTCTCTCTCTCTCTCTCTCTCTCTCTCCTCTCTCTCTCTCTATACACATCCATACATCCATCCATGGTTCCCCCGGGCTGCAGCACCGTGCCACGAGCCTGACTTTACTATAGGCAAAAAATCAATACTTAATCATCGTCATGGAAACAGAGCAAAGCAAGGCATGTAAAGGGGACTGCGGGTGCTTGATGTCATCTCAGACCTGGTATGCAGAAGGTTAAGACCCTCAGAGAAATACTGACTGCTTCTTTAAAAGGAAACTGGCGACCGTGGCCTGTCGTCTGAGAGCGAATGAGGGCAGCCGCCTGGGCAGAGAGCCAGGCTTCAGAAAGGAAAAGGTGACGAGTCCTCATTGTTGCCCCTTAAAGACCAAGATTGAATTTGAATGCAGATCTACTTGTCAGAGTCTTAACGGAGTGAAATCTGAACATACAGATGGGAGATTTTGAGTTCAGGGAAACATTTTCTCCAGTGATAAATATCTATGAATCCCAACAGCCATGAAATTGTGCTTGAATTAAATACTTTTCGGATACATCTTTTGAGAAAAGGATAAAAATCTATGCAGCTGAACCGCAGATATAGCCTTTTTTAATTCCATGCTTTTTAGCCAACATTTTGGTCAGAGATTCTGCATTGCTATGCTAGTAGCCGCTAATGGAGCCAAGAGCCAAAGATGAGAAGTAGGATACAAAGATCTGTTGAACTCACTTCTTTCTAACTCCACACCCCCAATTTATTTAACCAGTGCCTTTTGTTGAAGTGACAGTGTTAAAAGGGGGGTGACCGAGGGGATGACACGTGGCAAATGGTCACAGGCCAGATTTGACCCCGGGTCCTCAGCCCCAGTATATGGGCCTCAAGCTCTACCAAGTGAGCTATACAGTATGGTGGCTCATGTAGCTCACATGTGAAGTAGTACTCACTAAGACCTGTAAAGTGACTTCTTAAATAAAATTGGTGGATACACAAAAGTTATTTTTCTAAGGAAAAAGACTTGATGCTTTCAATTATTTTGGGCTCTAAAAAATCCTTCAAATGATAAAATCTAAGAGGGAAACATCGCCGTTTTAATTGAACTGTCTGGCTATAACTTGATAGCATCTTTCTTTTAAAATAGCTACCTGTTAAGACATGAAGTGACTTTGCCATAAGCAAGTAAAAAAAGCAGATCAAAATCAGCTAGTGGTACAAAGTTAATCCACTAGCATTCTGGTCTCTTGTCCAGGGACTGAAGCCCAGCAAAGTGCGTGAGCAGAGTTCGAAGCAATGGGGCACGTATATTAAGATGAGGATGACGACAGGAATGAAAAAGATGGAGAAAACAGATTGAATTGTCAGGATGTGGGAAGTGAGCTTCTGGGAAGAGAGTGGGCTGTGTGTAAAGATGGATAATCCATTTTTAGGCTCCCTCTGCTTCACAGCCAGAGCCAGTACTGTACAGCAGACTGTTAACAGACGTCTCCCTGCACTTCACAATGAAGCCCTGTGTGTGTCCTGTCCTAAGAAAGTCATCAGTGCTCAGTCACGGCAGCGTCGTCCGGACCTTCAAGGATCTCATAAATGTCAAACAGGAAGTGAGAGAATGCTTTCACGGTAGCTGATCCTGTCACGGTTAATTCATTATTTAACGTGAGAGAAGAATCCTCTACTCTGCCTCACAGTCTTCTGAGGTAACGGAGCTCATGTGGCCAAAGCAGAAGGGACTGTGGGTAGTTTGTCCCTTTTTATCTAATACAAGATTACAAAGATAACGAGATGCAGCATTGGAGGCAGGGCCAATTCATTCCTATGAAAGTTGTTGTTCAAATTCGCCTTTTAATACAAAATCACTTTTTTCGCATCCTGGGCCCCTAAGAGTTGTTCTTGAATCCCAGCGCTCAGTGTCGGTTGGTACCGGTTTTGTCAAATGAATTCAGGAGGGTAACAACTATTTCCCCTGGTTTGTAAGGTGATTTACAGAAAAGTGATGACACTTTCTAAGACTGTTGATCTTATGTTATGTGCATGTTATGTGTACCCACAAACGAATGGTTATTTATAAACATTCCCAAGGAGTAACACTGTAATTATCCATGGTCAACCCTACAATATCTCTACAATATCCATAAAGATATGTGTTTAAAAATATCATTATATATGATTTTGAAGCCCCGAATTTAAAGCCTGGCTCTCTTCCTGGAGGTTTTTCCCTCGCCACCTAGGCTCTGGCATCGCTCCCGTGTCTTTCGCTTGTTTCTTCTCTTCTATGGGCATCGGGCTCTGGACCAGTGGCCCTCGGCCCTGATCCCCTTCCCAAGCTGGTCACATGCTCCAGCAATGACCGCCACATTCCCAGCATGCATCAGCAGCAAGCCATCTATGTCTCACACTGACTCCTCAGGTGGGGTAGGGACACGTCCACTCGGTGCTGGCTCATCAACAGAGTCCTGTTTCTTGGATACAGCCGGCGTCATTATTATGTGTTGAAATGGAAAGAAAGAGTCTTGTATTCGTTTTTGGACTGAATCTTTCCATCTTCTCCCCAAACCAAAATATATGATGTCAGAAAAAGTGTGAAAAATGACTATACTTTAACATGTCATGGTTGCCTTTTCCCATTTGCGTCATCAGGGTTTTTTCTATCCTTTCATGCCCATTGAGTACGTTTATTTTATATAGATGTCACTGATGTTTTTCTGTCTCTCCCACAGCACGACGGACGGCCCTACTGCCACAAACCGTGCTATGCTGCCCTCTTTGGGCCAAAAGGTAATACTCATGTACTTGTATTCAGCATTAAATACATTCACCTGTTTTACCATCTTTACTAGACTTTGATTGTACTCTCTTACAGTATATTAACTGGATTTGTTGTGTACTCTCTATTATTGTGTTACTTGGTTTGTTTATTGACTAACTATATTGTAAAATGTTTTTAGAATGGAGGCACAAAAAATACTTAATCACCAATAAATAGATAAGTAAATACAATTAAAAAAAAAATCAAAATCAAAACACAGATCCGTAGTGTGATTAATAAAGTGCATTTAATTTTTATATTTATATACATTTATCTATTTTTGTATTCACGTGTCTATATATTCTTTGACTTGTTCAACTACTACTGCTGTTAGATAGCTGCAATCTTTTTATTTACCATGTATTTATTTATCAACAAAGTATTTATGGAAGGTATTCATTTTGTAATATTCTATTCATTTATAAAAAAAAAATTGTATTTATTATGTCAGATATAAAATAAAATATTTTCTCTTGTGTTAATGATTTGTTTTCAGGAGTGAACATCGGTGGAGCTGGCTCTTATGTGTACGATGCTCCCGCCAACAACAACCCCACCAGCGTGGATTCAGCCCCAAAGGCTGAAGAGAAGCGAGTGTTTGTCCCCAAGGCAGCACCCAAAGGTAACTCAGAAGCATGTTATTCGTACAGTGTGTACTATATTTGAGGATCTATCAGCGAGCGTTGACTAGCAGGGAGAAAGATAGCTGATAGGGTCGTTTTCCCTTAGACTTCTTGTGTTGTTGGTCAAAGGAAAGCTGTTGCTGACTCAATGATAAGAACGTCGATACACAAAGTCTTTTGGGACCTCAGGAGGATTTTCTCAGACGTGTCAGATCGCATGTGTTTCCCCTGTCAGCAGGAACAAAAACCCTTTATCTGTTTTCTTCAATTGGTCTCCGCTGTGCACTTTTCTGTTAATGGCTTTTTTCTACTCACTTGGTTTTTGAAGCTAGAAGACTCAGCAAAGGTTAAGGATTTTTTGTTTGTTCTCTGGACATAAAACCCTTCAATATGCAGGGACTGACTTTTGAAATAACTTGCCATATAACATACAATCTTTGGAATACTCTACAGTGTTGAAAAGCTTTTATCTAATCAAATAAAGAGGAAATTCTGGCCTCACGACACTGGCTTCCAATTCGGTTCCGAATTGATTTTAAAATCCTTTTATTTGTTTTCAAAGCCCTAAATGGGCTGGCTCCGGCCTATATAGCCTATCTCCTCCATCGCTACACCCCAGCCAGAGCTTTAAGGTTTGCTGACCAGCTGTTGCTGATAGTGCCCAAGACCAGGCTCAAAACCTGAGGGCACTGAGCCTTCGCAGCAGCTGGCCCCAGGCTCTGGAATAGTCTGCCCCTCCATGTGAGGTCGGCCCAAAGCGGACTTTTAAATCCTCACTAAAAACACGGTGGTGGCGAAGTCGATAGGGACTTGGCTTGGCAACTGGAAGGCCACCAGTTCAAGTCCCAGCAAGACCAAGTGCTACCGAGGTGTCCCTGAGCAAGGCACCGTTCTCCACACTGCTCCCCGGGCACCGTTCAAAATGGCAGCACACTCCTCCTAACACTAGGATGGGTCAAATGCAGAGAAACAATTTCCCCACGGGGATTAATAAAAAGTCCATCTTAATCTTATATGTAGGTTGCTTTATGACAGAATAACACCAAACCAGTGTCTTTGCTGTTTGGCGCCACCTGCTGTCTGAAAACAACACTACATGTTCACTAAACCTCCGATGACTCTCCTGATTGGCTGTTTTAAAGATGGAGTAAATGAAGTATCCTGGCAACCAGAATATGTCAAATTGTCGTAATTAGCCTCTTAACTTAATTATTCCCTGTTGTAACATATAAAAACTGTTAAATATTAAGCTCAATTTCATTTGGTTTCATTATTAGCACCCTGTTTTTCACACCTAACTCGAAAGATTGGCAGTCATTATTCAATAGTTTCTCTTGCCTTTCAACTAATTTAACGTGTGTTTGTGTGTAATGTTTTAGCAGCTGGAAGCATCACCACCTTTTCTGGAGAGGCCAACCTGTGTCCCCGATGCAGCAAGAAGGTGTATTTTGGTGAGTAGTTAACACATTCAGGGACAAAAGGTGAGGTGGAAAAAGGTTTTGGAAAGGTGTGAACCTGCAAAGTGGTTGCCATGGTGTCTCACAGCTGTGTGTGTGCTGTGTGTGTGTGTGTGTGTGTGTGTGTGTGTGTGTGTGTGTGTGTGTGTGTGTGTGTGTGTGTGTGTGTGTGTGTGTGTGTGTGTGTGTGTGTGTGTGTGTGTGTGTGTGTGTGTGTGTGTGTGTCTATCTATCTAGCTGAGAAGGTGACATCACTGGGTAAGGACTGGCATCGACCCTGTCTGCGCTGTGAGAGGTGCAGCAAGACTCTGACTCCTGGCAGCCATGCAGAGGTGAGGAGAATACTGAGAAAACAAAGATGGAGGAATACTGCGAAGAAGAAAATAAATACTAGGGTCGCACAATAAATAAAAATTGCAAAACGTTGACGAGTGCAATCTCCAAATAGCAGTAAGAGCAATATTGGGATAAAGTATTGTGGTGCTGCAGAGACGTCCCGGTTTGCAAACAATATTTTACTTTGTTTGGAACAGTTCCTCTTTTTTTTTAATGATAATGTGAATGTTTCAAAAATGATCATTCCCTCTTATATCGAGAATCATTTCGCAATTGCAATATCAGTCAAAATATTATTATTATTATAGTTATTTCCAAACATTGACATCCATGTTTATAATAGATTAGTGCTGCAATGATTAGCTGAGTCACATTTCTTTTTTTAGCGCTAACCATTTTGATATTTAATTTATTAATAATAATAATCGCACCAATGGCAGAAAATACTGTTTCAAGTTAACTGTATCATGATAGTTGAAAGCAATAATATTAAGTTGAAACCTTATATATTTATTTAAACTAAATAGTATTGCTTTGAACTAACTTAATGCAGT